>NC_090936.1:10000-317000 GCF_040938575.1 Ambystoma mexicanum | reverse complement strand
CAATCCGCAGATTTGCGTGGTTGCGGAAATCTGGATTTGCTTCTGATGTACAATCCAGATTTCTGAATATGCCCTTTAACGGCACTCATCTATTTGGTAAAAAAGCTGATGACGGTTTGGAGAAGTTGCAAACTTCCAAGGCGGCGGCAAAATCCCTCAGAGCTGCGATAAGACAAACTCCAAACCGCCCCACAGGTGCACCCTGGAGGGGTAGGTCCTTTTCGCTATTTTTCTGCATTTGGAAAAGGCAGAGGACAGCCAGCTCAAATAGGCCAGGGACGCATCCCCTGTGGTGAATGGGGTAAAGGTACGAAGACTGCAACTGCAGGTGCTGCTTTACCCTCAGCATCTGCGTCAGCCACCCCAAAACCTCTCTGAGGGCTTACATCACAAGACATCAGTAGGAGGCAGGTTAACTCAACATCTGACAGAATAGCAGGCTATTACTTCAGATGCCTGTGCATTGGAAACAGTTGCCCACGTTACTACCTGCCTTTCCTACGCACGCCTCAGAGTCATCCACTGGGAAACAACCCTTTGATGTTTCCAGACCCACTCCTCATGCAGGAGATTTTGGACCTGCTAGAGAAAGGTGCTATAGAACCAGTACCTGCGTCGGAGAGGAACAAGGGTTGGTACTCCCCATATTTTCTAATTCCGAAAAAGGACGGAGGAATGAGACCCATTTCGGACTTGCAGAGATTGAACAAGTTCCTCAGGAAAGACAAGTTCAAGATGGTTACACTTTCTCAGATCCTCCAGGCCCTCCAACTTCAGGATTGGTTGGTATCTCTGGACCTTCAGGATGCTTACTTTCATGTGCCAATACATCTGAAGCACAGAAAGTACCTGAGGTTCACCATTGGCAGCTCTCACTTTCACTTTCGGGTTCTGCCATTTGGGCTAACTTCCACCCCAAGGGTTTTCACCAAGCTAATGGTGGTTGTGGCAGCAAGTCTCAGGAGAGGGGGGGATTCACGTCTACCCCAACCTGGACGATTGGTTGATCAGAGCGAGTTCCTTGAAACAAGCTCAGGATCATCTAGACTATGGGCCTCATTACACGGACGGCGGTAAGGGTTAACGGTGACCGTTAACCCTTACCGCCGTACTACGAGGTCCCTTTGCGGGTTGGGGAATTTAACGCCTGCTTTTTGCAGGCGTTAAAACCCAACCCGCAAAGGGACCTTGGTGCTAATTACGGCACCGCAAATTGCGGTACCGTAATTAGCACCTTCCCCATTCCCATTATGCCCTATGGGGCAAAAATGGGAATGGGGAAGGGCAATGGTGGAAGGGGGAATTACCGCCCCACCAACCTTGGAGTAGGGTGGTAATTCCCCTTTCCGCCAAGGCGGTGCCGGTAATTTACCGGCATGGACCAAGGTGCTAATAGCACCTTGGTCCACGGCCTACCGTGTAATGAGGCCCTATGTTTGCCACTCCCTCCACAAGCTGGGCTTCTCCCCCAACTTCAAGAAGTCCCACATGATACCATCACAAAATCTCCAGTTTATTGGAGCAGTCCTGGACACATCCCTGGGAAAAGCCTCTTCCCCACAATCAGCCGAACGATGTCCGATAATTAGAGTCATGCGCCTCACCCAAAGGCACCAAGCCACATGAGCCCCCTGGAAACTGACGTTGTGCCCAGTGGTACATCTGCTGCGAGCAAGACCTCTGTAGCACTGTGACCAGGTCCCAGCCCTGGCTGGTCCTTTGCTGCTCCTTCAACTGCGGCGATACAACCTCTTACACACCACTGCATACTACGAGTGCCCTGCGGATGTGCAAATGGACCGTTGCCAAGGCCAGTAACTTGTCCTGCCATCATGACTAGCGCCTCTTAACGGCAGTTCGTTTGCCTATGCCCTATCTGCCCTGAAGATTGTGGCTAGTTCCTGTTAATGATTGCTTGCCATCTGATTGTTTGCCTATCCATGACAAATCTGTTTTGTAGAACATGGCTAGCGCCTCCCAATGATTGCTTGCCATCTGATTGTTTGCCTATCCATGATAAATCTGTTTTGCAGAACGTGGCTAGCGCCTCCCAATGTTTGTTTGCCTGCCCTCCCTGCCCAAATCTGATCTGCAGTGGCTAGTGCCTCCCAATGATTGCTTGCCATCTGATTGTTTGCCTATCCATGACAAATCTGTTTTGTAGAACGTGGCTAGCGCCTCCCAATGTTTGTTTGCCATCTGATTGTTTGCCTTTCCATGATAAATGTGTTTTGTAGAACGTGGCTTGCGCCTCCCAATGTTTGTTTGCCTGCCCTCCCTGAATCTGATCTGCAGTGGCTAGTGCCTCCTACGGATTGTTTGCCATCTGATTGTTTGACTATCCATGACAAATCTGTTTTGTAGAACGTGGCTAGCACCTCTCAATGATTGTTTGCCTGCCCTCCTCGCCCTCATTTTATCTGCAGTGGCTAGTGCCTCCCACTGATTGTTTCCCTACTTATGCCAAATCTGCTTTGAAGAACGTGACTAGTGCCGCCTACTGATTGCTGTCTACCACTGCCATTATTTGCTCTACTGATCCTGTGACCGACTGTTGGCTCAAGCTCTCTCATGGTGGCTTTACTTTAACTCTTGCTAACGTAACTTGCAATTGCACTATACTGACACCCTAACCTGCACCCCAGAACTTTGCTGCTCTTACCTCAATCATTAACTCCTTAGAAAGTGCTTTGCCACTATGTTCTAGCATGCCCCCCTTAGCCTCCAGCCAGACTGCCTACATCATAGCCTTTATACACAGCATTACACTTTACACTATGTTACTCCACCCACCCACCCTAACGCCTGCCATTAACCTAAATAATAGTCTTACTACTAGACATGAATGACACTAAAATCCCATTACCAAGCAATCTTTGCCCAACTACAGCTAGGAACATATGCCTTAGAGCTAGATTAGCCAAAATATATGAGCCTCCCATCAGCTAGATCCCTACCACAGTAGGACTAAGGACCATGTTAACTCGGCCCTGCCAAACAAACATAAGCATGAACCTAGTTTGCAGCTCTGACCCTAGGCCTATAAATAGCCTAGCCAAGCATAGTAAACCTAAACCGCCACAAGACCACCATTCGATAACTACAATTGCCTTGAACACTCAGATTAAGGGAGCGCTAATTAACTCCAGATCTCTAGTAGTACATGCTACGGAAATCGCCGACCTGATCCAAAGAGAGGACTTAGATTTCCTTGCCATCACCGATACATGGCTACACCTTGCAGCAGGCCCCGTGCTCATACTAGCAGTCCCAGGCGGATATTCCATATTGAGGCAAGACAGACTAAAATCTAGAGGAGGTGGTATCGCTATCATCTACAAATGTAGCCTCTCTATGAGATTAGCCACCCCTATCTAAGTCCACTCATGTGAACTTGTATCTGTTAAAGTACCACTCACTAATGCCCAAACCCTTAATATCCACTTGATTTACCGCCCCCCGGGCCCTCCCGGAACATTTGAGGATGATATTAACATCATCCTGTCCAGTAACCTCAAAAGCTCTACACAAGTACTTGTACCTGGAGACCTCAATATGGGTTTTAATGACCCATCAGACCAGCTTGCCCTAACTCCAGTCAACACCCTCTCAGAACTTGGCTTCACCCAAAGAAGTAACGCACCTACCCACAATAAAGGTAGAATACTTGACTGGGTGGCAGACCATAACTCTCAAGCCAATATCCTTTCTATCTCACCACTAGCTTGGACTGACCACCACCTTGTGTCATTCATGCTCTCTACCAATAGACCCCCACCCCCACCCATCATCAGGGCTCCACCCACACTAACCAGAAACAAAAAGAGTATTACGGTGGATAGGCTTATCCCGGCCTTACTCCCTACCCTCAACCGGCTCCCAGACAATACGGATGCTGACATCCTGGTCGAGGAATACAACAAAATTATGACCACCTCTTTGGACCTGATCGCCCCCCTCCAATTTAGACCAAGTAAGCCTACAACTCACTTGAATGAATGGTTTACTCCTTTCCTAAAAAACCTAAGGCAACAAAAAAGAAATTGTGAGGCTGCCTGGAAAAAACTACCTTCAGCAGCCAACAAACTTAAACTCACTAAACTATCCTCCCTCTATAAATAATAAACATGTCTAGCAAAACGAATTTCCTTTGACACGCGCATATCCCATGCCAAATCTAATATGAAGGAACTATTCACCATTCTCAAAGAAATAGAGACCCCCATAGCAACACCTGACACATGCACTAAAGATAAAAAATGGTGCTCAGAGATCCAAAACGCACCAGCCAATAAAATATCCACCTTACAAAACAAAATCTCCAGTAAAAGAGCCTCCTTAAATCACCCACCCCCATCTAAAATAACTGGGAATACCACTGCTAATGAATCCACCCAATTCAACTTCATCAAAGTTTCTATTCCTGAAGTGGAAAGAATCATCTTGTCCCTGAAACCTTCTAACTGTCAGGGTGATCTCTGCCCCGCACAGCTTATTAAGGATGCAGCCCGAGACCTTTCTCCTTTCATAACGAAGCTCATCAACGCGTCTTTCTCCACTGGTACCATCCCTACCAATCTCAAACAATCCTGGGTACTTCCACTCTTAAAAAAACCTACTCTCGACCCATCCACGCCTACCAACTACAGGCCAATCACAACAGTAACTTTCCTCCTAAAAATTCTGGATAAGGTTGCTTATGTACAAATCCAAAACACCTGGAAGTACACCACCTACTAGGAGCTAGACAATCAGGCTTCCATCCTCAACACGGAACGGAGACAGCCCTCATCGACCTTAAAACCCAAGTTGACGAGCTTATAGATAACGGCAAAGCTGCCCTACTCCTCCTCCTAGATCTCTCGGCTGCATTCAACCTGGTCGATTACACTATTCTATGCAACCACCTTAACACAGCAGCACATTTTTCTGATAAAACAGTCACCTGGATTAGATCCTTCCTAAATGGTAGAACCATGAGGGTTTTTCTCGCCCATAGCAGCTGCAGACCCTATACCAATCTCCTGTGGTTTGCCTCAGGGATCCTGTGTCTCGCCCACATTGTACAGCATTTTTACTAACCCCCTTTTAGATGATTTGGATCATCTCGGTATCACCTACACTAACTATGCAGATGATACCCAGATCCTCCTCCCGCTTTCAGGGGATTATGAAAAGGATTTGGCCTTGGAGTGTACATCATCATCCAGGCATGGATGGCCACGCATGGACTATGCCTGAATGATGATAAAACCAAACACATCATCCTGGGTACCCCCTCTAGCCTAAAAAAATTAGGATCTGACTATTCCGCATTTATAATTGATGGTAACAATATCAAAGTAGAACACGAGGTAAAAACACTAGGCTTTTATCTTGACTCAAACCTGTCATTCGCCAAACAAGTCAACTCTTTAGCGTCCACCGCGGTTTACACGTGCAAACTCATCCGCACAGCTAAGCTGTTTCTCTCTGACACTAGTTGCACCATCCTGGCCAGAGCCCTCATCCTGTCTTGCCTGGATTATTGCAACACCCTCTATCTAGAGTCAACCAAAGGCACTATCAGAAAAATCCAAACTTTACTAAA
Organism: Ambystoma mexicanum; assembly: GCF_040938575.1. Taxonomy (NCBI): domain Eukaryota; kingdom Metazoa; phylum Chordata; class Amphibia; order Caudata; family Ambystomatidae; genus Ambystoma; species Ambystoma mexicanum. The sequence goes on along the minus strand of NC_090936.1, from coordinate 311,410 downwards.
CAATGCCCTTAGAGCAGCATTAGGCATTTCTAGAAGAGACTACATCTGTGAGAGTAGCCGACAGAATAACTGGCTCACAACCAATGACAAAATTCTCCTAAAAACTCTGTCACTCACCCACAAATCCCTCAACAGTGCTGCCCCCATTTACCTGGTCGACAGATTCCACAAACAGATCTCCCTGAGACCGTCTAGAACAGCTTACAGAGATCACCTCTGCATTCCTAGCTTCAATCGATCCACAATCGGAGGCAACAGTTTCCCTGTGAAAGCAGCCAAACTGGGGAACTCCCTACCTCCCACACTGAGAACCGACCAATCCTACAAACATTTCAGGACCAACACTATCCTGTGGCTGAAATCGAATGATCATTAAACACAGCAAGTAGCCAAGATTCACTACTGTTGGAAGTTACAACTACCCCTCCCACCAACTGTTTACTTGTACTCCACAAACACCTATACCTGTATACATTGCTGATGTAAGCTGTCTGTTTCATTTGTATATTTGCTCTTGTAGCATCCACCTGTAAATAGGTACCATTTGTATATACCCTATGTATTTAATACCTCTATGTACATTTTGACTTTGTTGTGTAACTAAGCTTTGCATATACATGTAACTGCTGCACCCTGTTACCGTAGGGTATACTGCGCATTATAAATAATAAAACATTCGAAGGGATTGTGTCCTCCGACGTATTCCTTATCTTGATAGATAGATAGATTTACTTCCAGCTTGCTGTCCCCGGAAATGTTTTTTTCAGTAGAGGGCGCTGCGCGTCGACGTCCCTTGAGTTGGTGTCCCTCGACAGCCTCAGTATTGGCGCCAACGTCATTATGCGTATAAATAGACTTGTGCAGCGTCCGTTGCTCAGTTCCGTTTTTCTGCGCTTGGTGGGCCTCGGAATCGTGTTGCTCAGTTCGTTATTCAAGTAGATTCTACTTATTCCTCGAGTATATCTTACTCTTTTCGATGGCTTCCTCATATGAAGCGTCGACCCACGGTCCGGCTTCAAAAAGTGTTGAGATTGTGGAAAGAAAATGTCATTGACGGATACTCACAGGATCTGTTTGTGGTGCCTGGGATTGGAGCACCATTGTTCAGAATGTGAGGACTGCATGTCCATGACGGTGAAAGCCTTGAAGGAGCGTAAGGGGAAGCTCAAAAGAGGTAAGACTGTTAAAACTTCTACTCCTTCGAAAGTTTCCTCGGCAGAGTCGAGACATTCGTCTCCTCGCCGTCACAGGAAACATTCTCGTTCGAGGTCTCAAAGCAGTTCCCACCACTCTTCGAGATCCAAACATTCGAAAAAGAGGCGTCAAAGATCTCCCTCTTCTTCGTCTTCTTCTGTTTCCCCGGAAAGGGTCACCTGCCCCACAAAACACAGCTCTCCAGCTAAGTGGGAGGAATTCCATAAAAAGATGCTTAGCGTCTTCGAGAAAGCGGCCTCGACCCCCTCGGAGACGGCTAAAGGTGATACCCTGGGTGAAAGACCCGAAAAATCGAAACACAGCGAGTCGTTGCACCCAGCGAAAGAAACTGCAGAGAGCGTCACAAACCCTCGAGCAAAGGCAGTAAGACTGCGTCATCGACTCCATCGTCGAAGGCCCCTTCGACTCATAAATCTGTTTCATCGACGCCATTATCGAAGGGCCCATCGACTCATGGATCGGTCGAATCGACGCCGTCCTCGACGCCGATGTCGATGCCGATAAAGGATAAACCGACGGCTGTCACTACTTCGCAGTCAGTAGTCATACCGAAGCCTTCCACCATGACCTCGAGAATGTCGTCGATAACCTTGACGACTCCGAGTAGGATTCCGATCCTCTCGAGTTCTTCGAGGTCACTTCATACCTTTTCGACGCCTTTTTCGGTTTCTTCGAAGCCTTTGACTTCCGTGCCGACAACGTTGACATTTTCTCAACCGGTTACTACAAGCTTGGCCCCTTCTGCTTTAGGAATGGGTTTTAAGCCTTTTCCAAGGTCAGATTATTTCAGAGCCTTGTCCTCTATTTATGAAGAAGGTGAGGATTCTGATCAGGAAAGACCTTTTGGGTTGCAGAGAACTACAACACCTGTACCAGAGGAATTTATCTCTGAAGAAAATAGGTTGAAGGACCTTCAAGAGTCCTTGCATGATGCAAGTGGGTTAGATACTTCCCCAGAAGTAGAATTTGCCAAACCAGACCCAGGGGAACATGCTCAGACCCCTTATAGAACGTCAATCGCCAGAATAATAGAATTCATGGGTTGGTCTACACCTTCACCTGCTTTTCAACATGATGATCTTACAGACATCTTAATTAAAGGCCCACAGGTAGATCCTGTGGTTCCATTTTATACTGCATTACAGAAGAAAATATCGGCCAACTGGGAAACTCCTGAGGTTATCCCGGCAGTTAACAAAAAACTATCTGCCAAATATAGGGTATCTTCTTCTGACCCTGAATATTTGTCCAAACATCCAACTCCAGAGAGTCTGGTTGTTCAAGCAGCAACTTCATCGAACAGTAGATCTGCATACTCTGCTGTTCCACAAGACAGGTATGATAAGAGATTTGACACTATGTCAAAAAAGGTATTTTCTGCGTTTAGCATGGCACTTAAATCCATTAATGCTACTTGTACGCTCGGTAGATTCAGCCATACACTTTGGGAGTGTGCTTCATCAGCGGCTGACTGTCTCCCGGAAGGAGAAGAAAGGGAAGCTTTTCTGAACATCATTAAAGATTGTAAAGACGCAATGTGCGAATCCCTTCAAACTGGCATTGATTCTGCTGACAGTATCAGCAGGGCCATGGCGGCAAGTACTACAATCCGCAGATTTGCGTGGTTGCGAAAGTCTGGTTTTGCTCCAGATGTACAGGCCAGACTTTTGAATATGCCCTTTGACGGCTCTTCTTTATTTGGTAAGAAGGCTGATGACAGCCTAGAGAAGTTACAAACATCGAAGGCAGCAGCAAAATCCCTTGGCGCTGCAATCTGTCAAACTCCCTATCGCCCCTCAGGAACCTCTTGGAGAGGTAGGTCCTTTCGTTTTTATTCCACATTCGGAAAAGGCAGAGGACAGCCGGCTCAAAGAGGCCAAAAGAAATTCACCCGAGGTGGACGGGTTAAAAGTACAAAAGCCGCAGCATCAGCAGGTGACTCTTTACCCTCGGCATCTGCATCAGCCGCCTCTAAACCACTCTGAGGGCTCTCCTCACAAGACACCAGTAGGGGGCAGGTGAACTCAACATCTGACGGAATGTCAGGCTATTATGTCAGATGCTTGGGCATTGGAGATAGTTGCCCAAGGTTACTGCCTGCCTTTTCTACGCACCCCTCAGAGTCATCCACCGGGGAACAACTCTTTGAAGTTTCCAGATCCGCTCCTTTTGCAGGAGATTCTAGATCTGCTGGAGAAAGGTGCCATAGAACCGGTACCTGTAGCGGAGAGGAACAAGGGTTGGTATTCCCCCTACTTCTTGATACCGAAGAAGGACAGAGGACTGAGACCCATCTTGGTCTTATGAGAATTGAACAAATTCCTCAGGAAGGACAAGTTCAAGATGGTAACTCTCTCTCAGATCCTTCAGGCCCTCCACTTCAGGACTGGCTGGTATCTCTAGACCTTCATGGTGCTTATTTCCATGTGCCACTCCATCTCAAACACAGGAAATACCCGAGGTTCTCAATTGGCAACTCGCACTATCAATTTCAAGTTCTGTCATTTGGGCTGACCTCCGCCCCAAGGGTCTTCACCAAGCTAATGTCGGTAGTGGCTGCAAGTCTAAGGAGGGAAGGGATCCACATCTACCCCTACCTAGACGATTGGTTGATCAGAGCAGTATCTTCAGAACAAGCTCAGATCCAACTAGATTATGTCTGCCACTTCCTTCAAAAACTGGGCTTCTCCCTCAATTTAAAGAAGTCACAGATGATACCTGTAAAGACTGGTAGGGGGTGTCTGTACTTCCGCTCTCTATATGGTAGAGGAGAGGCACAGAGGACCCCAGCCAAGATTCTCTATTATTGGTACGTGGTCGAGCAATCAAGGCCTAGCTTCTCAGGAGGTGATGCAGGCTGGTTCTTAAGTACAGTGTAGTCCCCGAACCCCCACAAAGGAATGTCCACACACTGTATTACTGAAAACACAGTCTTTATATAATTAATATTCAAGGGTATGTACACAATCACAATAATGCACTTTGTACTTAGAAGTCAATAATGATAAATATATACAATTCTAGAGTGGTACCACCAATGTTATCAAATCTCATTAAAGTGCATCAACTGTACGGTTAAAATGTCACACAGATTATTAACTAGGAAACCAGCAATAGAGATAGGAAGGAACGCAAGATGGTTGAAACAGGCAGAATGCTGACCCCTACCACGAGGCACAGTTCTGTGTGGAGATCCCCCCCACCTCGGCAACCTGTAAATAAAGATATATAACACAAGCCCAGTCCATGTAATGTTCAATAGTCTTATTTCCTCCTATTAAGGTTTTACCCCCCCCCCCCCAAGGTACCTGGTGGAGTAGAGTTCTCCGACGATGTGTCGACCAATCCTTCTTGAGTGACTCCCTTTTAGGCAGGAGCCACGGATCGTCGAGAGGTGTCGCGGACCTCGGCGTTCGGTGTCGGGGAATCGACGGCCCTTCTTGAGTGCCATCCCTTCGAGGCAGGAGTCACGGGTCGTCGAACGTCCAACGGGGAACAGGGTGAACTATGGCAGGGAAGTGACAGCTTCGTTCCTAGCAGTGCTCTTCGACGACAGAGCATTGGCGTCCTGCAAGGAAGAGGCGTGCGGGGCACCTCGGTGACGATAGTTCTGGACCGCAAAGAGATGATGAAGAACTGTGGCCCAGCAAGGGCGTCGAGTCGTCGGCGTCTCTGCGGTCTTTAGGTGGCGGGAAACCCACCGGTGGATGCTCCTCGGCGCGTCGACGGTCAGGCCTTCTCCAGCGGGAGACAAGCGGGTGACAATGCAGACGAGAGCGTCCGATGATTAATTGAAGTTCTTAGGGAAACGGGAGCGCGGTGGCTCCGGTCGGCCACGGCGGTCGTTGACAGTGGCGGACAACAGTCTGAGTGCTTCTCTTTGAGATTCCGCGGCAGCCTGTCAAAGGTCTGTCTACCAGGGAGCTTTGGCAAAGATCAGCTGTACACGAAGGTCCCTCGTAGCTCGGGAAGAGGGCGCCTTAACAGGTCCTCTCTGGGTCTGTGCTTGGAAACACAGCAGCCATCAGATTGCGAATGAGAGCAACAGCACTCCTTCTCGTCCAGCGGGGCTTCAAGGTCAAGTATCAATTACTCCAGTTACTCGTCGTAGTGTACTTCAGCTTCTGAACACGATTCCTAGCAGTGAGAGGTCCCCAGATATAATGTTGATCTCCAATTCATTCTGCTGGTTCACACTCAAGCATCCAATCACGACTAAGGGCATTCATGCAGCCAGGCAGCCAATCAGGCACATGAGGTATTCAGGCCACCCACTTCTCTCCAGACACTCGCAACAAGTTATGTGTATTGGGACAAGTACCGAGCCATTCAACACTCCAAGCTGCATTCATATTCATACCAGTTTCGGGCAGGGTTCTCTCAGTCATTGTGTCAACCACCAGATACTAGACACCCACAATACAGAATGCATATTCGTCACACACTCTATTCACCCAGGTCCCACCCACAGGAGGTACTCACAACATACATCACCGGGAAGGCTCCAGCTAGTCTGGTCGGGCCTTCACAACAACAACATATATGGCATTTCCACCCAACAGTCAGTCAAGGGGAGGGGACAGAGTCAGGGCTTCCCAGGACTTTGGGAAAACAAGGTAATGGGTAATAGAAATCAAGAGGCCACAGGGGCCATCTTGTTTTCCATCAGGAATCAACTGATCCCAATGGCAGGGCCGGGGTATTCCAAAATGGAGGATACTCCGCACACCTGTCGAATTCAGCATGGAGCTGCCACCAGCCCATACCCTGCTCTGTGGGCCACCCACAGGTGCCCAAAAACATACACTAGGGGCACAGGGTTGTACCCCCACCCATGGGTGCCATAAGGGTATCCCACGGGTCCGTTCACCGAACCAAAAGAGAGAGAGCTGCACCGCCAGGAGTCTCAACTGAACTCCTGTGCGGAAAACACGACAAAACACACGATAAAAAGCAGTAAAGGACAAGTATATGGAGGCCCTGTCCCTCCGATGCATTTCCAGCATCACAATACCATCACAGAGACTCCAGTTCATCGGAGCAGTCCTGGACACTTCCCTGGGGAAAGCCTCGCCACCAGAGGTGAAGGCTCAAGATATTCTGCAGATGGTCACCAAGTTTCAAAATGCCCAATGTCTCCCAGCCTTCGACCTTTTGAGGTTGCTAGGCCTCATGGCATCTTGCATCTTCCTTGTGCCAGAGGCTCGCCTGAGAATGAGATCTCTCCAGTCGGCACTAAGAACTCAGTTGTCGCAATTCTCAGGAAAAATGACAGATCTTCTTTAGGTTCCGGACAAAGTGGCTCGAGACCTTCAGTGGTGGGCCTGTCTGGAGAAACTTTTTGAAAGGAGAACTGTTTTGTCAACCATGGCCAGAGATAACAGTAGTCACGGATGCCTCACTCACGGGGTGGGGAGCCCATGCCAACGACTTGACCATCAGCGATTGTTGGTCTCCATCTGAGTCCAGACTACATATCAACCTGTTGGAGCTGAGAGCTATCAGACTAGCGCTGAAGGCTTTTCTGCCATCTGTACAAGGGAAAATGTCCTAATAATGACGGACAATACAGTGGCCATGCACTACCTCAAAAAAGAGGAGGCGTAGGATCACTACCACTGTGCAGAGAGGCGATGCAGCTCTGGTTTTGGGCAATTCAAGAAGGAATCTCTCTATCGGCAGTTCACTTAGCTGGAGAGAAGAACTTGACAGCGGACGCTCTGAGCAGGCAGAGCACAGTCTCCCACGAGTGGGAGCTAGCTCAGGAAGTCCTTCAAGAGATCTTCACCCTTTGGGGAACCCCTCAAGTGGATCTGTTCGTCACCAGTATCAACAGGAAGTGCGATCAATTTTGTTCAAGGGAATTTCCCCCGAGAAGAGCTCTAGGGGACGCGTTCGTGGTAGACTGGGAGTTTCCACTTCTGTACACATTTCCTCCAGTCCCTGTTATTCCACAGATGATCAGGAGGTTGAGAAGATTCCGGAAGTCTATGATCCTAATTGCCCCAGACTAAGCCAGGAAAACGTGGTACCCGGACCTTCTGGACATGTCCATCTGCCTTCCGATTCGTCTTCCACACAGGGAGGATCTTCTCTCACAGAAGGGAGGTCAGGTTCTCCATCCAGACATCAGAACCCTCAACCTTCACGCTTGGTTTCTGAAAGGTAGAGATACAAGGATTGGGACCTCCCAGATGACGTCATGGAGGTGTTGCTTTCAGCCAGAAGGCCAGCAACAAAGACTTTATACCGCTGCCGTTGGAACAAATTTTGCAGCTGGTGTAGAGAAAAGAATATTGAACCCTTTTCATGTGGTACACCAACGGTGTTATCCTTTCTACTCTATTTGGCGAATTCAGGTCTTCAAGTTGGTACGATCAAGGGCTACCTCGCAGCACTATCGATCTTCAAGTGCACTGCAGAGGAGCCATCATATTTCAAATTACCCTTAGTAATACAATTTCTGAAGGGGTTAACTAATGTCTATCCCCCCGAGACCGTTCCAAGTTGCCTTATGGGACTTAAATTTAGTCTTACATTTCCTGATGGGTACTCCTTTTGAACCACTCCATTCTTGTTCGATAAGATTTCTCACCCTTAAAACTGTCTTATTAGTGGCTTTGACATCCGCCAGGAAGGTGATCGAATTACAAGCCCTATCTTGTAAACCACCTCATACAATTTTTCACAAAGACAAAGTTTTCCTGCAAGTGAAGCCTAATTTCCTCCCAAAGGTGGTTTCTGAATCCCACATCACTCAGAAGATAACCCTAACCTCATTCTATCCTCCTCCCCATCCAGGGAAAGAGGAAGAGAGGTTACATAGGCTAGATCCAAGGCGAGCCTTGAGTTTTTATATCAGCAGACTTGCTAGGATTAGGCAAGCAGACCAACTGTTCATAGGTTACACAGGGCACAAATTAGGATTGCCAATCACAAAACAGACCATTTCCAGATTGATTATTTTAGCCATTTTAGAATGTTACAAACTGGTAGGGAAAGAGCCCCCTCAAAATCTTAGGGCTCATTCAACCAGGGGTATCGCAGCCTCTTCGGCCCTCCAAAGAGGGGTACCGATTTGCGACATATGTGCGGCTGCCACATGGTCGTCCGCACATACCTTTACAAAATTCTACAATCTGGATTCCTCCTCTAGCCAAGAGACTAGATTTGGCAAAGCTGTGTAACACTCTGTTCACTCTTAAAGGAGAATATGACAATTTTACTCCCACCTCCATTTACACACCACTGCTATGGGAGTCTATCAAGATAAGGAATACGTCGGAGGACACAATCCCTTCGAAGAACAAGTTACTTCTTACCTGGTAACGTTCTTTCGATGGGATGTTCCTCCGACGTATTCCTTATCGCCCCTCCCATCCATCCCCTCAGTAAAACTTCCCTTGTGGTTGCAGTTTATGCTCCTTCAAGGTCAATAACCAATTCATGCACAGCTACTCTTAAGGTTCAATACGGAACTGAGTAACGGACGCTTCGCAGAGTCTATTTATACGCATGATGACCTCGGCGCCGATACGGAGGCTGTCAAGGGACACCAACTCGAGGGACGTCGACGCGCTGCGCCCTCTACTGAAAAAAAACATTCTGAGGCCAGCAAGCTGGAAGTAAATCTATCTATCTATCAAGATAAGGAATACGTCAAAGGAACATCCCATCGAAAGAACATTACCGGGTAAGAAGTAACTTGTTCTTCTGCATATGGCGACAAAATTCCTAAATGCCCAATATCTTCCCGCCTTCGATTTTCTGAGGTTGCTCGGACTGATGGCATCCTGCATCTTTTTGGTGCTGCAGGCTCGCTTGAGAATTCGATTTCTCCAGTGGGCTCTCAGGACCCAGTGGTCAGAGTTCTCAGGAAAGATGTCAGATCTCCTTCAAATTCCGAACAGAGTCGCTCTGGACCTTCAATGGTGGGCTTCTCGGAAAAACATTTTGAAAGGAGAACCTTTTTGGCAACCATGGCCGGAGATAAAAGTAGTGACGGAGGCCTCACTCACAGGTTTGGGAGCCCATACCAACGATTTGACCATCAGCGGTCGTTGGTCTCCATGGGAGTCCAAACTACACATCAACCTTCTAGAGCTGAGAGCGATCGGACTAGCGCTGAAGGCTTTCCTGCCGTCTGTACGGGGAAAGAATGTCCTGATAATGACGGACAACACAGTGGCCATGTACTACCTCAACAAAAGAGGATGTGTAGGGTCATTACCACTGTGCAGAGAGGCAATGCAGCTCTGGTTTTGGGCAATACAAGAAGGAATCTCTCTGTCGGCAGTTCACCTAGCCTGAGAGAAGAACACAGCGGTGGAAGCTCTGTGCAGGCAGAGTGCAGTCTCCCATGAGTGGAAACTACCTCAGGAAGTCCTTCAAGAGATCTTCATCCTTTGGGGAACCCCTCAAGTGGATCGGTTTGCATCGAATGCCAACACAAAGTGCGAGCTGTACTGCTCCAGGGAATTTTCCCTGAGGGGAGCTCTACGGGATGCGTTTGTGGTGGACTGGGAAAATCCACTCCTCTACGCATTTCCTCCAGTTCCCGTCATTCCTCATGTAATAAGGAGGTTGACATGGTTCAGGAAAATCATGATCCTAATTCCCCGGATTGGGCCAGGAGAACATGGTACCCAGACCTTCTAGACATGTCCATCTGTCCTCCGATTCATCTTCCACAAAGAGAGGATCTTCTTTCGCTAGAGGAGTGTCAGGTTCTCCAATCGGATGTCAGGACTCTCAGCCTTTACACATGGTTTCTGAAAGGCTGAGGTACAAAGATTGGGACCTCCCGGACGACGTAATGGAGGTGTTGCTTTCGGCTAGCAGGCCAGCGACCAAATCACTGTACCGCTGCCATTGGAACAAGTTCTGCAGCTTGTGTAAAGATAAGAATGTTGACCCTTTTTCATGCAATACACAGATAGTGTTATCTTTCCTTTTACACTTAGCAAATCTAGGACTCCAGGTAGGTACAATTAAGGGTTACCTAACAGCGCTGCCCATCTTCAAGCGCACCGCTGAATCCATTTTTGAAGGGGTTGACCAATGTTTACCCCTCAACTCCTTTTCAAGTTCCCCTGTGGGACCTACATTTAGGCTTAACATTTCTAATGGGTACTCCTTTCGAACCCCTTTATTCATGCCCGTTGAGATTTCTTACCATCAAAACTGTCTTTTTGGTGGCAGTAACTTCTGCCCGGTGGGTGAGTGAGTTACAGGCTTTATCCTACAAACCCCCTCACACTGTCTTTTGTAAAAATAAAGTTGTTCTGCAAGTGAAGCCTAATTTCCTCCCAAAGGTTGCTTCGAAGTTTCACATCACCCAAAAAATAACCTTACCTTCCTTTTACCCTCTCCCTCATCCGGGGAAAGAGGAAGAAAGGCTTCAAAGACTTGACTCAAAGCGTGCTTTGAGTTTCAATATTAGCAGACTAGCAGAATGAAGACAAACTGACCAATTATTTGTGGGATACATAGGTCACAAGCTGGGCCTAGCCATCACCAAACAAACCATTTCAAGGTGGATCATTCTATTATAGAATGTTACAAATTGGCAGGTAGTGACCCTCCATACCATCTGAGGGCTCATTCAACCACGGTTATCACAGCTTCGTCAGCTCTCCAAAGGGGAGTTCCAGTAAAAGGCATTTGTGCAGCTGCCACATGGTCGTCTGAACACCCTTTACAAGATTCTATAACTTGGATTCCTCCTTTAGCCAAGAAACTAAATTTGGGAAGGCAGTATTGCATTCTGTGCATACTTAAATAATAACATTTTTGCTCCCTCCTCCTTTATACATGACTGCTTTGGGAGTCTATCAAAGATAAGGAATACCTGGGAGGACACAATCCATTCGAAGAACAAGTTACTTACCCATGGTAATGTTCTTTCGACTGGATGTCCCTTATCGCCGCTCCCATCCTTCCCCGCAGTAAAACTTCCCTTGTAGTTGCAGTCTGTGCTCCCTCAAGGGTAGTAACCATCTTATCCTGGACAATATCGAACACTTGAAAACGTAACTGAGCAATGGGCGCTGCACGCAACTACTTATACCCATGATGACGTTGAGATGGAATCCTCTGAGGGACATTGACTCGACAGACATCGATGGGCATCACCCTCTACTGAAAGATTTTTTCTGAAGCAGCAAGCTGGATAAGGAAATATCAAAGATAAGGAATACGTGTGAGGAACATCCAGTCGAAAATACGTTACCATGGGTAAGTAACTTGTTCATCTATATGAGGTACATCTATCTATATGCAAGTGCCGGAAGGTCCCTTCCGATTGTGATAATGTTCCCTGTACCACTCTCAAAGTCTGCCCTTCTAGGAATTTTTGACAAACCATACAATTGTGCACAAATTCAGACACATATTCCTACAGATTGGGCACAAACAAGTCATCACTATCCCTGCAGCCACATGCTCTTTTGATATGTGGGCAGGGTAGTGGAGCTGTTCCGGAGTCACATTAAACAACTTTTTTGGCATTGCCACTTTGCCTGTGCTGTCTTGCCACCAAATTAAATCGTTTGGAGACCGAGAGCACCCTCTTTTCTTCCCCAGCTCTTTCCCATTAATTGATGCTTCTCCATGTAATTCTATTGTCGGCGCTATTGGTGCTGTGTTAAAGCCCTCTGGCAGTGCATTCTGCTCTTTTTTTTGTTTTCATCAATGCTACAAGTGGTATTTTCTCTTCTTTGCCAGGGAACAGCACATGTCCCTTCTGGCAAATATGCTGCTTCCTTCGCTGCTCGGTGTCCTTTTTCGCTACCCAGTGAACTAAAATCTCACCCACCTGTATTGGCCTTGCACTTTATTATTGCCAATTCTACTGGGAGTTGCAGCAGTTCCAATAATTCACTCAGAAGTCTGCATGTTTTACTGGCGTGCCATCACTTCTCTTAAATCGTCTCTGTTTCCATCTTGCTAGTCCTGAATGCACAGTGGACGTTACATATGCTGAGTCTGAAAATATATTTATTGCATGCCCTTTTGACATGCATAGTGCTTCAATTAATGTCACTGATTCTGCTGCTTGTGCAAATAGTGTGTTGGCAGTCCTGTTTGGGAAAAACACCATAGCTCTCCTTTCTTATGTATTCCATGTCTGTGTCCCACCACTAATGAACCAGAATGCCCTTGACATGAATATGGGTCGATACTTGAACTCCCATCAATAAAGATCATGCCCCCTCTCAATTTTTTCTTCTTTTACCAGGGGATTCCCTTCGTTCCTGTCCATACATGCCACACATACATGTGTGCAATCTCCTTCTTCTATTGGTTCTGTAATGAACTCTGCTGGGTTCACCGTCCTTCATCACACCACTTCTATTGCAAAGTTTGTTAGTATAATTTCATAACCTGATGCTCTATGGGTTGTCAGTGTTGATTTGGATCACTCTAGTATGGCGAATAATGCATGTTCCACGTTCAGAATTACTGGGCATCCCATCATTATTGTTTATGCTTTCCAATTGCGAATGCAGCAGCAACACGTGCCTGCTCACAAGGAAAGTGTCCCTGCATCACTGGGTCCAGTGACCCACTGTAATAGGCCAGTGGCTTGCGTCCCTGTCCCTTCTTTTGTGTCAGGACACCTGTCAGTACCTTATCGTCTGAATGGGAAAACAAATTAAACTTCTCTTTATCATTGGGTGTAGCCAACACTGGTGCATGTGCCAATTCAAGTTTGAGCTCATCAAAACTTTTGTTCATCTCAGCTGTATGTTGCTTTTGTTTTTCTGAGCTTCTTTGAGTGCTTGGAGGAGTGGCCTGGTGTATGTAGAATAATCGAAAAACCATGCTCTACAGTATTTACATAATCTCAGGAACTGTTGTTTTTCTTTCACTTTCTTAGGTCGGGGTGTTTTATGTATTGCTTCAACTCTTCGTGGTGTTATTTTTCTCCCATCTGCTGACACAATCTGTCCCAAGTAAACTACTTCCCTTTGACAATACTGCAATTTCTCTTGGTCCACCTTGTACCCCTTGTCAGCCAGTAATGTTAGTAGTGTCACTGAATCCTTCCTGCATTCATCTTCTGTTGTGCTTGTAAAGACTGGTAGGGGGTGTCTGTATTTCTGCTCTCTATATGGTAGAGGAGAGGCACAGAGGACCCCAACCAAGATTCTCTATGATTGGTACGTGGTAGAGCAATCAAGGCCTAGCTTCTCAGGAGGTGATGCAGGCTGGTTCTTAAGTACAGTGTAGTCCCCGAACCCCCACAAAGGAATGTCCACACACTGTATTACGGAAAACACAGTCTTTATATAATTAATATTCAAAGGTATGTACACGATCACAATAACGCACTTTGTACTCGGAAGTCAATAATGATAAATATATACAGTTCTAAAGTGGTACCACTAATGTTATCCAATCTCATTAAAGTGCATCAACTGTACGGTTAAAATGTCACACAGATTAATAACGAGGAAACCAGCAATAGAGATAGGCAGGAACCTAAGATGGTTGAAACAATAGGCAGAATGCTGACCCCTACCACTAGGCACAGTTCTGTGTGGAGATCCCCCCACTTGGGCAACCTGTAAATAAAGATATATAGCACAAGCCCAGTCCATATATTGTCTGATAGTTTTACTTCCTCCTATTAAGGTTTTACCCCCCCAATGTACCTGGTGGAGTAGAGGTCTCTGACGATGCGTCGACCAATCCTTCTTGAGTGACTCCCTTTCAGGCAGGAGCCACGGATCGTTGAGAGGTGTCGAGGACCCCAGCATTCGGTGTCGGGGAATCGACGGCCCTTCTTGAGTGCCCTCCCTTTAAGGCGGGAGTCACGAGTCGTCGAACGTCCGACGGTGAACAGGTTGAACTACGGCCGTGAAGTGGCAGCTTCGTTCCTAGCGGTGCTCGTCGACGACAGAGCGTTGGCGTCCTGCAAGGAAGAGGCATGCGGGGCACCTCGGTTATGATAGTTCTGGACTGCAAAGAGATGATGAAGAACTGTGGCCCAGCAAGGGCGTCGAGTCGTCAGTGTCTCTGTGGTCTTTAGGTGGCGGGAAACCCACCGGTGGATGCTCCTCGGTGCATCAACGGTCAGGCCTTCTCCAGCGGGAGACAAGCGAGTGACGATACAGACGAGAGCGTCCGATGATCAATTGAAGTTCTTAGGCAAACGGGAGCATGGCGGCTCCGGTTAGCGACGGCGGTCGTCAACAGTGGCGGACAACAGTCCGGGTGCTTCACTTTGAGATTCCGCGGCAGTCCCCGTCTCGGGTCGAAGGTCTGTCTACCAGGGAGCTTTAGCAAACATCAGCTGTGCACGATGGTCCCTCGTAGCTCGGGAAGAGGGCGCCTTACCAGGTCCTCTCTGGGTCAGTCCTTGGAGGCACAGCAGCTTTCAGATTGTGAAGGAGAGCAACAGCAATTCTTCTCGTCCAGCAGGGCTTCAAGGTCATGCGTCAGTTACTCCAGTTACTCGTCGTAGTGGACTTCAGCTTCTGAACACGATTCCTAGCAGTGAGAGGTCCCCAGATATACTGTTGATCTCGCATTCATTCCGCTGGGTCACACTCAAGCATCCAATCACGACTACGGGCATTCATGCAGGCAGGCAGCCAATCAGGCACATTCATTTCTCTCCAGACACTCACAACAAGTTATGTGTATTGGGACAAGTACTGAGCCATTCAACACTCCAAGCTGCATTCATACCGGTTTCGGGCAGGGTTGTCTCAGTCATTGTGTCAACCACCAGATACTAGACACCCAAAACACAGAATGCATATTCGTCACACACTCTATTCACCCAGGTCCAACCCATAGGAGGTACCCACAACATACATCACCGGGAAGGATCCAGCCAGTCTGGCCGGGCCTTCACAACAACACCATGGGCCTCATTACGACCCAGGCGGTAAGTTACCGCCTGGGCCGTGACTTTACCACCATGGCGTAAACTACGTTTACGCCATGGTGGTTGGCGGACTTACCGCCCTATTCCGACCTTGGCGGGGCGGTAAGTCCCCAATCCCCATTTACCCTTCCCCATTCCCATTTTTGCCCCATAGGGCATAATGGGAGTGGGGAAGGCGTTAATTACGCCACAGTAAATTACGGTGGCGTAATTAACTCCATGGTCCCTTAGCGCCATGGATTTTAACACCTGCTAAAAGCAGGTGTTAAGTCCGCCATGGCGCTAAGGGACGGCGCTGTTTACGCTGCCGTAAACCCCTTACCGCCTGGGTCGTAATGAGGCCCCATATATGGCATTTCCACCCAACAGCCAGTCAGGGGGAAGGGACAGAGTCAGGGCTTCCCAGGTCTTTGGGAAAGCAAGGTAATGGGTAATAGAAAGCAAGAGGCCACCGAGGTCATCTTGTTTTCCATCAGGAAACAACTGATCCCAATGGCAGGGCCGGGGTATCCCAAAATGGAGGATACTCCGCGCACCTGTCAAATTCAGCATGGAGCTGCCACCAGCACATACCCTGCTCTGCGTGCCACCCACAGGTGCCCAAAAACATACATTAGGGGCATAGGGTTGTACCCCCACCCAAGGGTGCCATAAGGGTATCCCACGGGTCCGTTCACCAAACCAAAAGAAAGAGAGCTGCACCGCCAGGAGTCCCACATGAACTCCTGCACGGAAAACACGACAGAACACACGATAAAAAGCAGTAAAGGACAAGGATACGGAGGCCCTGTCCCTCCGATGCATTTCCAGCATCACAGTCGCCCCCCCCCAGACTGAGGTGGAGGGTGCCTAATCTCCCACGGGATAGACACCCTCATCCAGACACCCAATGCAAATGGCCTTTCCAGAAGGCACCTTCTGGAAAGGCCATCTGCATTATCGTGACTCTTCCCTGGTCTGTGCTCTATGGTGAAGTCTAGCCCTTGCAGGCTAATGGACCACCTGAGCAGTTTCAGGTTTTCACCCTTCATCTGCATAAGCCACTTCAGGGGCTTATGATCTGTTTGGACCTTGAAGGTAGACCCCGTAAAGTAGGGCCTAAAACGCCTAAGGCTCCAAACTATACTAAAACATTCCTTTTAACAGTAGCCCACCTAAGTTCTCTACCCTTGAGTTGTCTACTGATGAATATGATAGGATGTTCTCTCCCTTTGTCATCTAACTGGGACAAGACAGGTCCAATTCAGGCGTCGCAGGCATCCGTCTGGACGATAAAGGGTCGGCTGTAGTCAGGCGCACACAACACGGGTGCCCGACGCAGACTTTCTTTCAAGCCTTCAAATGCCCTCTGACAGTTGTCAGTCCAATTGACCTTCCTATGCTGCTTGGGTGACGTCAGAGCTGTCAGTGATGCAGCTATGGTTCCATAGTCCGTCATGAAATTGCGATAATACCCGGTGAGGCCCAAAAAGGCTCTCACCTGGGTTTGAGTAGTGGGAGTCTCCCAGTCCTGTACATCCTGTACCTTACTGGGGAGAGGTTGGATTTGACCCCCTCCTACCTCATGACCAAGATACGTGACTTTCCCCTGAGCTATCTGGCACTTGGTAGCCTTGATAGTGAGGTTAGCCCTTTTTAAGGCCTGCAACACTCTACCCAGATGTGTCAAGTGCTCTTCCCAAGTGGAACTGTAGACGGCAATGTCGTCTAAATAAGCCACACAAAAGGCTTCCAGCCCAGTGAGAGCATTATTGACCAATCTCTGGAAGGTGGCAGGGGCATTCTTCAACCCAAAAGGCATGACCCTAAACTGGTAGAGTCCCTCTGGTGTTGAGAACACCGTCTTTTCCTTGGCATGGTCCGTCAGAGCTATTTGCCAATAGCCTGAGTTGAGGACAAAGGTGCTCACAAATTTGGCAGCACCTATGGTGTCCATAAGCTCATCAGCCCCTGGCAATGGTGCGCGTCAGTTTTGGTTTCGGCATTGACTCCTTGGTAGTCTACACAGAACCTCCAATCCTTGGTACCTGCCTGGGAACTTGCCTTGGGGACAAGGACCACGGGACTGGACCAGGGACTGGTTGAGGGTTCAATAACACCCAGATCCAACATCTTGGCGACCTCAGCCTGGATGTGGTTCTTAACCGTATCTGACATTCGGTAGATCCTGCTTTTGACAGGCACGCTGTCACCAGTGTCAATCTCGTGCTTACACCACGATGTAAGGCCTGGCGTCAGCAAAAACAGAGAGGCATACTGCTGGAGCAAAGTCCTGCAGGCCCTCTGCTGCTCGGTTGTCAAATCTGGAGAGAGCTGCGCTCCCTCCACTGAGCCATCCTGAGGGTTGCTATGCAGCAAATCAGGAAGGGGCTCACTCTCATCCTCTTCTTGCTCTGAAGCCAGCAAGAGACATGAGACTTCGGCTCGCCTGTGGAAAGGCTTGAGCCTATTGACATGGAATACTTGAGGGGCTACCCCTGGGACTACCATGTCAACCAGATAGTTGACCTCGCCCATCTTGGAGATTATCCGGAAGGGTCCAGTCCATTTATCTGCCAATGCCCGAGGCTTGGTAGGCTTCATCACGAGGACCTCCTGTCCCGGAGTCCAATCCACTTGTGATGCTTTAAGGTCATGCCAGTATTTGTTCAATTCCTGGCTGGCCTTGAGATTCGCCATTGCTTGACCCATCATCTGTGTCATCCTCCGCCTGAGGCCTAACACATGGTCCCCCACTTGCTTGGCGGGACCGGGAGGGGTGGCTTCCAAACCTTCTCTGATCAAGGCGAGGGGCCCCCTCACGCGATGTCCAAAATGTAACTCAAAGGGGCTGAAACCAACACCCTCTTGCGGTACCTCTCTGTAAGCAAACAGCAGGCATGGCAGGAGGAGATCCCATTTCCTCCTTAGGGACTCTTCCAAAGCACCTAGCATGCCCTTGAGAGTTTTATTAAATCTCTCAACCAGACCATTGGTCTGGGGGTAGTAAGAAGTGGAGAACTTGTAGATTACCCCGCATTCTTTCCACATGGTTTTCATGTAACTAGACATGAAGTTGGATCCTCGGTCAGAGACAACCTCCTTGGGGAATCCAACACGGGTGAAAATGCCCAGGTGGGCCCGGGCAACCACCTTGGCAGTAACAGTCCGAAGGGGTATAGCCTCAGGGTACCTGGTGGCATGATCTACCAAAACCAGGATGAACCGATGTCCACCTGATGTGGGAGGGTCAAGGGGACCGACGATGTTGATGCTTACCCTCTCAAACGGTGTGCCAACCACTGGCAATGGCTGCAGTGGGGCGATGACACTGCCTCCAGTTTTGCCAGACAACTGACAAGTTGGGCAGGTCCTGCAGTGGGACTCCACTTCTACTCCCATCCGAGGCCAGTAGAAATGGGCAGAGAGCCTCTGCTTGGTCTTCTTGGTACCAGGATGACCAGCCAAGGGCACCTCATGCGCCAACTGTAGTAGGAAGGGCCTGTAAACCTGGGGTACCACCAACCTCTTGAGGGCACCAGGTTCAGGCTTAGTGGGCTCACTAACAAGGAGCTCATCCTCCCAATAAATCCGGAAAGTCCTAGGCACTTCTCCTTGTGCCTGGGACAGGGCCTGTTTCCTCAGACCCTCGAGAGAGGGACACTCTCTCTGTCCTTTACAGAAGTCTGTCCGGGAGGGTCCCCCTTCCGCTAACAAGCATTGAAGATCGGGATGATCCTCCGGGTTGAGAACCTCTCCCACAGGAGAGTCTTCTGGTTCTTCTCCCACAGGAGTTGAAACGGGGTTTACCACTGGACCCAGCCCGTCCGGAGCATGGATCCCAATGGGTGCTGTAGGAACAGCAGGAAGAGAAGGAACTCCCTCCCCAGAGGTGGCCTTCTTGCTCTTCCTTCGTCTTGCCTTAGGCCGCGTCTTTGGCTCGGGTACCTGACTCACAGCCAGACCCGGTGTCACCTGTGACCTAGTGACCGCAGCAGCAGTCAGGGGAAGACCATCCGTGATCAACCCAACTCTACTAGATCGTTACCTAACAGAATGTTAGCAGGGACATTGTCCTGAACCAGGACAGGAAGCTTTGCTGTCTTGTCTCCAATTACGAGTGTGACTCGGGCTACAGGCGATAATTTGGGTGGCCCACCAGCTAACCTGGTGGTTCTCAGAGGAGCATCTGCATAGTCCTCTGGCTTGAGCAGGGTCCTGTCCACCACTGTCATGCTTGCCCCAGTGTCTCTCAAACCAGTAGAAGGCTGGCCATTCAGGAGGACACTTCTCAAAAATCTACGGGTGTTCTGTGGGATAGTCGCCAGTACTTCCGCGTACTGGTCCCAGGCCCCAAGGGACACTAAGGAAATCTCTACGGGAGCACCAAAAGTGATCCCTGTAGAGGAGGGGAGGACAGTGGCCTCCACCTCAGACATGGGGTAAGGGTAAATCAGGCTGACAGCCTGTACTCCGAGTGCCTTACCTTTACACTTGGAGTCACCCCTTTTGTGATCCAGAGCCCCACAGTCCCAACAAGTGCCGGGAGTGCGGGGTACGGTACTGGAACCACCGGGAGCCTGCTTTGCAGCAGGTGGACCACTACTCTTATTCCCACCCACAGATGACTTATCTCCACTAGATTCACAACAACACCATATATGGCATTTCCACCCAACAGCCTGTCAGGGGGAAGGGACAGAGTCAGGGATTCCCAGGACTTTGGGAAAACAGGGTAATGGGTAATAGAAAGCAAGAGGCCACCGGGGCCATCTTGTTTTCCATCAGGAATCAACTGATCCCAATGGCAGGGCCGGGGTATCCCAAAATGGAGGATACTCTGCGCACCTGTCAATTTCAGCATGGAGCTGCCACCAGCCCATACCCTGCTCTGCGGCCACCCACAGGTGCCCAAAAACATACACTAGGGGCACAGGGTTGTACCCCCACCCATGGGTGCCATAAGGGTTTCAAAGCAATCTACTGAATCTGTTTCTGGGAATGCTGCCATTCCTGCTGCCTCTGTTCCGAACCCCAGCAATACCTTGGAGCTTGAGTTATTAAGGATGAAATTGGCCTTTGAATATCGCAAGTTGGAAATAGATGCTGATCTTAAGAAGGAGGAGTTGGCTCAACAAGTGGAGCTCAAGAATAGGGATCTTGAACTCAAAAATAGGGATCTTGAACTCAAAGACAAGGACACTGAATGTCAGAGAATCCAGCTAGAGAAAGCTCGAGTGGAGACTTCAGTGAAACCCTGTGAGAGTGTCAGGTCCCCAACAACTAAATTTATGAAGGATTTGGTTGGTGTGTTTTCGGAGGGTTCTGATATCCTCCAATGGATTGAAGCGTTTGAATGGCTTGTGCAATTCATGATGTTGACAAAAGAGATTGGGCTAAGTGTTTGCTAAGCAGAGTGCCTCAAACTAGATATGACTGTATTCTGAAGCTGAGTGTGGAAGAAAGGGGTCAGTATGAGTGTATGAAATCTGCTTTGATTGCCAAGTTTGGCAAAACGCCTACCCAATACCTTAAAAGGTTCAGGGATTTTAAGAAAAGAGAGAATGTGTCTTGGGTTGACTGGGTGAGTGCTGCGCACATGAATATGATGGGGTGGATTGATGGTTACAAGGGGAAAACTTTTGTTGAATTGTCACACCTGTTGTTTTTTGAGGATTTTTCTGAAGCCTGTTCACTGGAGCTGCGTCAGTATATTGCTGACCAGAACATTTTGGATCCCTTTAAGATGGCTAGGTTGGCTGACAAGTGGGTCTCCCACTGGGTGTCCCCTAAGGACTCCAGTGGGAAGGGCAAGGACAAAGAAAAAGTGGCCTCTCAGAAAGCTGAGGAGTCCCAAAAGCAGTCACAGTCAAATAAACCTAAACCCTCCTCTCCTAAGAGCCAAAAATCTAGTGGGGATAAGTCATCTGTGGGTGGGAATAAGAGTAGTGGTCCACCTGCTGCAAAGCAGGCTCCCGGTGGTTCCAGTACCGTACCCCGCACTCCCGGCACGTGTTGGGACTGTGGGGCTCTGGATCACAAAAGGGGTGACTCCAAGTGTAAAGGTAAGGCACCCGGAGTACAGGCTGTCAGCCTGACCTACCCTTACCCCATGTCGGAGGTGGAGGCCACTGTCCTCCCCTCCTCTACAGGGATCACCTTTGGTGCTCCCGTAGAGATTTCCTTAGTGTCCCTTTGGGCCTGGGACCAGTACGCGGAAGTACTGGCGACTATCCCACAGAACACCTGTAGATTTATGAGAAGTGTCCTCCTGAATGGCCAGCCTTCTACTGGTTTGAGAGACACTGGGTCAAGCATGACAGTGGTGGACAGGACCCTGCTCAAGCCAGAGGACTATGTAGATGCTCCTCTGAGAACCACCAGGTAAGCTGGTGGGCCTCCCAAATGATCGCCTGTAGCCTGAGTCACAGTCGTAATTGGAGACAAGACAGCAAAGCTTCCTGTCCTGGTTCAGGACAATGTCCCTGCTAACATTCTGTTAGGTAACGATCTAGTCGAGTTGGATTGATCGCGGATGGTCTTCCCATGACTGCTGCTGCGGTCACTAGATCACAGGTGACACCGGGTCTGGCTGTGAGTCAGGTACCCAAGCCGAAGGCGCGGCCTAAGGCACAACGAAGGAAGAGCAAGAAGGCCACCTCTGTGGAGGGAGCTCCTTCTCTTCCTGCTATTCCTACAGCACCTATTGGGATCCATGCTCCGGACGGGCTGGGTCCAGTGGTAAACCCTGTCTCAACTCCTGTGGGAGAAGAGCCAGAAGACTCTCCTGTGGGAGAAGTTCTCAACCTGGAGGATCATCCTGATCTTCAATGCTTATTAGCTGAAGGGGGACCCTCCCGGGAAGACTTCTGTAAAGGACAGAGAGAGTGTCCCTCTCACGATGGTCTGAGGAAACAGGCCCTGTCCCAGGCACAAGGAGAAGTGCCTAGGACTTTCCGGATTTATTGGGAGGGTGAGCTCCTTGTTAGTGAGCCCGCTAAGCCTGAACCTGGTGCCCTCAAGAGGTTGGGGATACCCCAGATTTACAGGCCCTTCCTACTGCAGTTGGCGCATGAGGTGCCCTTGGCTGGTCATCTTGGTACCAAGAAGACTAAGCAGAGGCTCTCTGCCCATTTCTACTGGCCTCAGATGGGAGTAGAAGTGGAGTCCCACTGCAGGAGCTGCCCAACTTGTCAGTTGTCTGGCAAGACTGGAGGCAGCATCATTGCCTCACTGCAGCCATTGCCAGTGGTTGGCACACCGTTTGAGAGGGTGGGCATCGACATCGTTGGTCCCCTTGACCCTCCCTCGTCAGGTGGGCATCGGTTCATCCTGGTTTTGGTAGATCATGCCACCAGGTACCCTGAGGCTATACCCCTTCGGACTGTTACGGCCAAGGTGGTTGCCCGGGCTCTCCTGGGCATTTTCACCCGTGTTGGATTCCCCAAGGAGGTTGTCTCTGACCGAGGATCCAACTTCATGTCTAGTTACATGAAAACCATGTGGAAAGAGTGCGGGGTAACCTACAAGTTCTTCACTTCTTACCACCCCCAGACCAATGGTCTGGTTGAGAGATTTAATAAAACTCTCAAGGGCATGCTAGGTGCTTTGGAAGAGCCCCTAAGGAGGAAATGGGATCTCCTCCTGCCATACCTGCTGTTTGCTTACAGAGAGGTACCTCAAGGAGGCGTTGGTTTCAGCCCCTTTGAGTTACTCTTTGGACATCCCGTGAGGGGGCCCCTCGCCTTGATCAGAGAAGGTTTGGAAGCCACCCCTCCCGGTCCCGCCAAGCAAGTGGGGGACTATGTGTTAGGCCTCCGGCAGAGGATGACACAGATGATGGGTCAAGCAACAGCGAATCTCAAGGCTAGCCAAGAATTGAACAAATACTGGCATGACCTTAAAGCGTTGCAAGTGGATTGGACTCCGGGACAGGAGGTCCTCGTGATGGAGCCTACCAAGCCTCGGGCATTGGCAGATAAATGGACTGGACCCCTCCGGATAATCTCAAAGATGGGCGAGGTCAACTATCTTGTTGACATGGGAGTCCCAGGGGTAGCCCCTCAGGTATTCCATGTCAATAGGCTCAAGCCTTTCCACCGGCGAGCAGAAGTCTCATGTCTCTTGCTAGCTTCAGAGCAAGAAGAGGATGAGAGTGAGCACCTTCCTGATTTTCTGCATAGCAACCCTTAGGATGTCTCAGTGGAGGGAGTGCAGCTGTCTCCAGATTTGACAACCGAGCAGCAGAGGGCCTGCAGGACTTTGCTCCAGCAGTATGCCTCTCTGTTTTCGCTGACGCCAGGACTTACACCGTGGTGTAGGCACGAGATTGACACTGGTGACAGCGTGCCTGTCAAGAGCAGGAGCTACCGAATGTCAGATACGGTTAAGAACCACATCCAGGCTGAGGTCACCAAGATGTTGGATCTGGGTGTTATTGAACCCTCAACCAGTCCCTGGTCCAGTCCCGTGGTCCTTGTCCCCAAGGCAAGTTCCCAGGCAGGTACCAAGGATTGGAGGTTCTGTGTGGACTACCGAGGAGTCAATGCCGTCACCAAAACTGATGTGCACCCATTGCCCAGGGCTGATGAGCTTGTGGACACCATAGGTGCTGCCAAATTTGTGAGCACCTTTGACCTCACCTCAGGCTATTTGCAAATAGTTCTGACGGACCATGCCAAGGAAAAGACGGCGTTCTCAACACCAGAAGGGCTCTACCAGTGTAGGGTCATGCCTTTTGGGTTGAGGAATGCCCCTGCCAAATTCCAGAGATTGGTCAATCATGCTCTCAGTGGGCTGGAATCCTTTTTTGTGGCTTATCTAGACAACATTGCCGTCTACAGTTCCACGCGGGAAGAGCACTTGACACATCTGGGTAGAGTGTTGCAGACCTTAAAGAGGGCTAACCTCACTATCAAGGCCAATAAGTGCCAGATAGCTCAGGGGAAAGTCACGTATCTTGGTCATGAGGTAGGAGGGGGTCAAATCCAACCTCTCCCCAGTAAGGTACAGGATGTACAGGACTGGGAGACTCCCACTACTCAAACCCAGGTGAGAGCCTTTTTGGGCCTCACCGGGTATTATCGCAATTTCATGGCGGGCTATGGAACCATAGCTGCACCACTGACAGCTCTGACTTCACCCAAGCATCCTAGGAAGGTCAATTGGACTGAAGACTGTCAGAGGGCCTTTGATGGCTTGAAAGAAAGTCTGTGTCGGGCACCCGTTTTGTGTGCGCCTGACTACAGCCGACCCTTTATCGTCCAGACGGATGCCTGCGACACCGGAATTGGAGCTGTCTTGTCCCAGTTAGATGACAAATGGAGAGAACATCCTATCATATTCATCAGTAGACAACTCAAGGGTAGAGAACTTAGGTGGGCTATTGTTGAAAAGGAATGTTTTAGTATAGATTGGAGCCTTAGGCGTTTTAGGCCCTACCTTACAGGGTCTACCTTCAAGGTCCAAACAGATCATAAGCCCCTGAATTGGCTTATGCAGATGAAGGGTGAAAACCCGAAACTGCTCAGATGGTCCATTAGCCTGCAAAGGCTAGACTTCACCATAGAGCACAGACCAGGGAAGAGTCACGATAATGCAGATGGCCTTTCCAGAAG
Source organism: Ambystoma mexicanum (assembly GCF_040938575.1). Lineage (NCBI taxonomy): Eukaryota > Metazoa > Chordata > Amphibia > Caudata > Ambystomatidae > Ambystoma > Ambystoma mexicanum. Next base: position 286,699 of record NC_090936.1, on the reverse strand, counting down.
GTATGTTGACCGCCTGGATCAGGGTGTCTATCCCGTGGGAGATTAGGCACCCTCCACCTCAGTCTTGGGGGCGACTGTGATTCTGGAAATGCATCGGAGGGACAGGGCCTCCGTATCCTTGTCCTTTACTGCTTTTTATCGTGTGTTCTGTTGTGTTTTCCGCACAGGAGTTCATGTGGGACTCCTGGCGGTTCAGCTCTCTTTTGGTTTGGTGAACGTACCCATGGGATACCCTTATGGCACCCATGGGTGGGGGTACAACCCTGTGCACCTAGTGTATGTTTTTGGGCACCTGTGGGTGGCCCGCAGAGCAGGGTATGGGCTGGTGGCAGCTCCATGCTGAAATTGACAGGTGCGCGGAGTATCCTCCATTTTGGGATACCCCGGCCGTGCCTTTGGGATCAGTTGATTCCTGATGGAAAACAAGATGGCCCCGATGGCCTCTTGCTTTCTATTACCCATTACCTTGTTTTCCCAAAGTCCTGGGAATCCCTGACTCTGTCCCTTCCCCCTGACTGGCTGTTGGGTGTAAATGCCATATATGGTGTTGTTGTGAAGGCCCGGCCAGACTAGCTGGAGCCTTCCCGGTGATGTATGTTGTGGGTACCTCCTGTGGGTGGGACCTGGGTGAATAGAGTGTGTGACGAACATGCATTCTGTGTTGTGGGTGTCTAGTATCTGGTGGCTGACACAATGACTGAGACAACCCTGCCCGAAACCGGTATGAATGCAGCTTGGAGTGTTGAATGGCTTGGTACTTGTCCCAATACACATAACTTGTTGTGAGTGTCTGGAGAGAAGTGAATGGCCTGAATACCTTGTGTGCCTGATTGGCTGCCTGCCTGCATGAATGCCCTTAGTCGTGATTGGATGCTTGAGTGTGACCCAGCGGAATGAATGGGAGATCAACAGTATATCTGGGGACCTCTCACTGCTAGGAATCGTGTTCAGAAGCTGAAGTCCAGTACGACGAGTAACTGGAGTAACTCACGCTTGACCTTGAAGCCCTGCTGGACGAGAAGAATTGCTGTTGATCTCATTCACAATCTGAAAGCTGCTGTGCCTCCAAGGACTGACCCAGAGAGTACCTGGTAAGGCGCCCTCTTCCCGAGCTACGAGGGACCATCGTGCACAGCTGATCTTTGCCAACGCTCCCTGGTAGACAGACCTTCGACAGGCTGCTGACCCGATACGGGGACTGCTGCGGAACTCCAAGGAGAAGCACTCGGACTGTTGTCCGCCACTGTCAACGACCGCCGTCGCCGACCGGAGTCGCCGTGCTCCCGTTTGCCTAAGAACTTCAATTGATCACCGGACGCTCTCGTCTGCATCGTCACCCACTTGTCTCCCGCTGGAGAAGGCCTGACCGTCGACGCACCGAGGAGCATCCACCGCCACCTAAGGACCACAGAGACGCCGACGACTCGACGCCCTTGCTGGGCCACAGTTCTTCATCATCTCTTTGCGGTCCAGAACTATCGTCACTGAGGTGCCCCGCACGCCTCTTCATCGCAGGACGCCAACGCTCTGTCATCGACGAGCACCGCTAGGACCGAAGCTGCCACTTCCCTGCCGTAGTTCACCCTGTTCACCGTCGGACGTTCGACGACCCGTGACTCCTGCCTTAAAGGGAGGGCACTCAAGAAGGGCCGTCGACTCCCCGACACCGAACGCCAAGTTCCCCGACACCTCTCAACGATCCGTGGCTCCCGCCTAAAAGGGAGGCACTCAAGAAGGATCGGTAGACGCATCGTCAGAGAACTCTACTCCAGCAGGTACATTGGGGAGGGTAAAACCTTAATAGGAAGAAGTAAGACTATTGAACATCATATGGACTGGGCTTGTGCTATATATCTTTATTTACAGGTTGCCCAGGTGGGGGGATCTCACACAGAACTGTGTCTAGGTAACGGGGCCAGCATTATGCCTATTGTTTCAACCATCTTACGTTCCTGCCTATCTCTATTGTTGGTTTCCTCGTTATTGATCTGTGTGACATTTTAACCGTACAGTTGATGCACTTTAATGAGATTTGATAACACTAGTGGTACCACTTTAGAATTGTAGATATTTATCATTATTGACTTCCGAGTGCAAAGTGCGTTATTGTGATCGTGTACATACCTCTGAATATTAATTATATAAAGACTGTGTTTTCAGTAATACAGTGTGTGGACATTCCTTTGTGGGGTTCGGGGACTACACTGTACTTAAGAACCAGCCTACATCCCCTCCTGAGAAGCTAGGCCTTGATTGCTCGTCCATTGCTACCTTATAGAGAATCTTGGCTGGGGTCTTCTGTGCCTCTCCTCTACCATATAGAGAGCGGAAGTACAGACACCCCCTACCAGTATTTACAAAGGCGTAACTGGGGAAGTACTGCAGGGAACTACACGGAACGCACACACGCACGCCAATAACCCGTATTCATAGATTCGAATACGGGAAACCCGCGCACGGCAAAAGACGCGCACAGGCATCAACGCGTCTGCCACACGAAGGCAGGCAGAAGCGTCCCCTCGCACAGCATAAAAGTGTGCACAAACAACAAACGGGTATATACAGCTACGATGAATGCCGATTTGTCGCAGCACTGATCGTGGGACACCGCAGGAGGAGGAGAATAGCCAGGGCACACCATTTTTTACCACGGACAAGCCTTTTTGGGATGCCTGACGACCAGGTCTATCGCAGGTATAGGTTTCCACTCCATATCATCCTAGACCTGGTCAGGGAGTGGGAAGATGACCTTACATCCCCCACCCTCTGCCCCCAAGCATTGAGCCCCTTGGAGAAGGTGCTCAATGTCCTGCATTTTTTGGCTACTGGGTCTTTTCAGCGGACTACTGCCATAGTGGGGGGTCTCACAGGCCACTCAGTCACGCTGCCTACACCAGGTATTGGCAATCATGACAGCGCGCCCCTCAGTCCGCAGGCACATATACATGCCCAGAACACCCGCAGAAAGGCAGGCTGTTGTCCAGGACTTTTACAGGGTGGCACACTTCCCCAAAGTGCTTGGTGCCATAGATTGCACCCATGTGGCCCTACATCCACCTAGGGCCACTGAGCACATCTACCGAAACCGCAAGCACTGGCATTCCATCAATGTACAGGTGGTATGCGATGCTAAGGGAATCATCACCTCTGTCTATGCAAACTACCCTGGCTCCACCCATGACAGTTTCATATACAGAATGCCTGCCCTGAGCCGGGCCCTGGAAGCTCGGCAGCATGGCGACACATGGCTCCTAGGTGAGTACAAATGCCCGTGCACATGCATGCATGTCACACACACACACACAAATACACAAACCCCAATAATCACAACCATTATCACCTTTCCAGGGGACAGTGCCTACCCTCTGAGCAACCACATGAAGACACCAATCCGGAACCCCACCACACCACCCCAGGTAAGATACAACGCGACCCATATTGCAACCAGGGCCATAGTGGAGCGTACATTCGGAGTGCTCAAGTCACGCTTCCGCTCCCTTGACCGCTCTGGCGGGCAGCTACTCTATGCACCCCCAGTAGTGTGCAGGATCATTGTGGCAGCATGTGTCCTGCACAATGTTGCCACACGGCAGGGCGTACCGGTGGACATGGTGGTGCCCCCACAACCCCAACCACAGTCACAGGCGCTGCCCATGGGAGGGGATAGGGCACGTGGCGAGGAAGCCCGGACCCAGCTTGTGGCCAGATTTTTCACCTAAACTCCCAACCCTGCGGAGTGCACACAGGCCTGGCACATACCAGGTGACAATCGATGATGACAAAGAGACAGTCAACTGTCACAATCTTACCACCCTGAGATTGTTGCCATGGAATTGCCACATTGTGTGCATCCCTAGCTACTTAAACACAAGCAATCCTGTGTGACCAAAAGGCACACATGCAAGGTATGAATCACACAGACCTGCAAAACAGGACATGACTATCACTGCTATGTCACTCAAACCCTCCCAAACCACAACATGACATGGCAAGCAATAGCCAGACACCGATACAGTACCAAAAAGGTACACATTGCCATGTGAAAAATGTAAATGGGCATCAGACAATGATGCCTGACATGGAATCAGATGAAATGACTGATCAACAACCTACCACCCAAAATAAGTCATACCCAAATGCATTCCAAAAGTTGTATTTTAAACATAACAATGGATGCCTGTCCACATGCACAATGTGCATTGCAAAATCAACACTGCAGCTACTGTGTGCCGTGTCCACCTCCTGCAACACACTGCTCAGCGCACAGCACAGTGAACAGCCATTGTGTGTGATGCACACCCTGAGCATCACATCTAAGTGACAAACTACATAAAAAAACCAAAATAGGCATGTACAGGATCCACAAATGGTCATAGAACATGTGCTGCAGGGACACAGTGGGCACCAGAAGGCAAACAGAGTGTACACGTGGACATGATAGGGTGGTTGTACATGTAGTGGATCATAGTGCGAGTGTGTGGGTCAGTAGGGACATGCACTCAACATATGCATGTGAAATCAAGTGACCATCAGTGTCCTCTACACATCACATGTGAACATTCACCATGTGTATACCACAGCATGTCAAATCACAACTATCCCCTCACACCTGAAAGGTAAACACAACACATGAACAGGCATTGATCAGCAGAATACATCATGTAAATAGGAAAGCACAATTACAATTTCAGAGTGCCCATCACACTGCAGGGCAAGGCAACTATCAACAACAAAACACCCCCCCCCCCCACAAATCACCACAACCCACTGAACAACTGCATCTGGGTTATTCATCCGACATCCTTGAATTCCACCTGGCCACAGGATCACCCTTCCCCTTTGTCACCATCTCCCACTGTGTGTGTAAAAGGTTGCCAGCACCCTAGATACACCTAGATTTGCAAAAGCACAAAATCCAACTGAACTCAAAGCAGGACAACACAGAAGCCAAGCAAATAGCCTGCAGGCAGTAAAACAAACCAGAACAGCCTTCAGTAGATGACTCGAAGTAGCAGTATGCCACAAAGGCCAAGTACTACCACAATGATGTTAACAACCAAGGTAGCACAGTAAAACAATGTCACAACAGGATCTGAACCATGTGTGGCACATAACATAGAATGATGCACCATGAACGGATGTCTACTGTCACAACTCCTGTATACAGGCGCAGGAGTGGCACAAAACAACCACCCCCACTGTGGTCTGGGTGCCTGCAAGGTCTAACTCACACAGGCCTATGAGACCCTGGTGGGGAAGGAGGGTCAGGGATATGCAGTCGGGACATGCATTGGCATACTGGATAACCGGAATGAGGGGCAGGAGAGGGGAGTAGGATTGACACGGGAAAGTAGGGAGTGCACCAAAATGTAGTACACACATTAACACATACACAATTAGATCAAACTTGTTCACATACACATAGCACCAAATTACTCAAATGTAAGTCAAAGAGAAACTTATCTCTGGGGTGAGTGCTGGCCTCCTGCCTGCGCACTCTCAGGTCCGGTAACAGGAGCATTTCAATGCTGCGAAGAGAGCCACAGTTAATAATCTGTGCGTGCCTAAAACACACAAACACACCACCAAACATGCCCCAAAGTAACAAAATACACTACAAACAGACAAACTTGTGTGGATGCTTCATACCCATACATAACATTACCCCTGTGATGGTTCATACACAGTCAATGCAGTAAGTCAGGCACCGGAGGGTGCGTGGCAAATGGAACACCAATGTGTCACGATTCACACAACATGCAATGTTCCCTGTGTAAGCAGACAGACGCATATAGCAAGGTCTGACTTCAGAACAAGTCCTGTACCACCATGACCAAAATAAAGTAGCCAGTGCATGTATCAATTTCTACTTGGAAATTAAATGCACTGCACCTGAGTCTGTCCCTTGCTGTCTGTCCCTGTGAGCTGCTTCATTCCATGTCTCGGAACGCTACATGGCTAATACAAGTGCCTCAATGGACCATGGTGGACCGGAGGGTATGTGCCACTGCCTCTGCCGGTGCCCCAGACAACTTTCACATCAACTAGCCATCAGTCCACTAACACATCTGAGCTGTATTGTGCGCTTCTACACCAATATTTGTCCAAGTTCACCGTCAGTGCTGCTACTAAGCATGCTTGTTCAAATGGCCAGGTGGAAGGTTTGCTGTGTTGTGACCCTCCTGTGCTGCTCACCTTGCCTGGAGTCCCTTGAAACACGTCATCGATTTTCGGATGTATGATCGCAATCCCTGTGCCTCTGCTTGCGCACACATGCGCATGTCGGCAGCACCAAACGTGTCCTGATTCCAGACATCCAATGGCCCATGTCTGCTGGCAAAGGTGGTCTTGAGGCTCATCCCCCTGCAGAAAGTGCATGAAACACATGATTATTGTTTAATATTCATCTGTGTGTGTCTCTTCAGGCATTACATGACTGGACCATGTCAGAGACGTACATCAGAAATTACACCATCAGTCCGTCTTTCACAGCAACAGTGTGGAACACACTATCTATGGCATGATTTGCAACAAGCACATGTTCATTAAAGATAAGAAACATACTACACAATGCATAGCAATGAATGTACACATGAATCATTAAACACCCCATCTAGCAAAGGAAGAACAGTGGACAATTACACCCCAATCATCCCCACTAGGGGTGTTAGAACAAGTTCCAGAGCAGCAGACATGCCACAGATATAACAGTCCATTGCCCTTGTGTAATAGGCTGTTACACCGAACCATCCTTGCGAGCCCATGGATAAGGGAAGCAGGAGTGGCATATGTGAGTCAAGGACCCCAAGCAGCAAACACATACACAAGACAAGCTTGAAGGGCCCAGCTGGAACAGACAGTGGATGTGTTCAAAAGCCACAAAGCACCACACCCTCACATGAAAGCACAATAGACTAGCAATTTTAAACTATATTAACTAATTACACTAACTATGAAAAACCTACTTTACCTATTTAAACTAACTATCAAACAGAAACTTAACTAACTAAACTAAAAGAAAAATCAAAAATGGCCACATACGACCCAGGGGGGAGCGGCACCTAGGAGGGGGGAGGTACAGGGTGCTGCTCAACACCCACATGCGATGATGCTGAGGAAAAAAAAACCCTCCATGGGCTCAACGCCTGCACAGCCCGACTTATGTGGGAGATAGATTGTCGTCCGAGTCTGGCTCTTCCTGGAAAGGAGGACATGGCATAGGAGCATGACCACGCCTAGCCGCAGCTTGCCCCTCGTCGGCAGCAGGTCTGCCGGACGGGTGAGCCTGGTTCTGTGTGGCGAAGACATGTAGGTCTGCATGCAGAACCTCCCGTGATACACGTGCTTCCTCTTGCAAGGTAGCATGTGTAACACGGAGTACCTCCTGCAAGGCCTGGCTTGATAACCGCTGCACCTCCCGGAAAGCATGTAGCTCAGCCGAGATGGTACGCTCAAGCCTCTCCTCTGCCCGCTCCCTCTGGGACATCAGATGGACACCCAGAGTGGATCTGAGGGAAGTATGCTCCTCCCTCAGGGCCCTCTGCGTGAGCAGCAATTGCTTGACGCAGAGACGACATATCAGCCTGGCGTGCCCTGTCTGAGGCTGCCATGCCCAGCCTGAGCGAGCGGGCCGTGGACCGTGCAACCTGCTGCTGGAGAAGCACCTGCCTAGCAGGGGGGAGCACAGATTGGGCCACACGCTCCATGCTCTCAGCGATGTTCTCCATTGCTGCCCCCTGTCGTTCAGAATTGGCAGTCATGTCCCACTCATTATACTGTGGTTGCGCGCGGCGACCACGTTGCTGGGCTTGACCCCTGCGGGACCCAGGGACCGGGTGTCCTTGTTTTGTTGGCACCGCCCGCGGCTGCACGACTACATGCCCCCGTTGACGTGATGTCCCAGGCACATCAGTGACTGGTGTGGAGGGTGACCCTGCGTCCCGATCCACCATGGGCAGAGGTTCCAAGACTGTCTGACCCCTCAGTGCAGGTGTCGCGGACAGAGGAGTGTCCACATTAGAATCACTCACCCCTGACATATGGACCTGATGCTCATCCAACTCGACATGGTCGTCTTAGTGTTCTTCAGGCCTGGACTCATAGGCAGCCAGAGACAAGATGGACTGTAGCACTTGGGGGTTTTCGTGGCCTCCCACCCCACTACCCCCACTTGTGCCGGGTTGATGTAGTGATAATAACCCTGTGCCTGGCATGACAATACCATCCTCCGGCTCCATTGCGTCATCATCTGAAAAATAGAGAGAAAAAAGGTCACTACACATGTTAGAAGCACACAACACACACACACACCGACACCAAACACATCAGGCAGACATGTGACACACAAAATAGAACCTGGCATGCATGCTGGGTCAACTTGAAATTGCTTCTGTGATCGGAGCTGTTGAAAGGTGGCAGTTTGCATTGAAGTGGGTCTATGCAGTGCAGCAAATATGTATGTCACTCACTACCTACATGTACAAGGACTTCATGGTGTGTGGCAGAAAATGTGAAGGCAGTGCAAGGTCAACTTCAGGCATCATGTGCAATGTGCATTCAATGGGTAGCATATCTACAAGCAAAGCACCCCTCCACCCAAGTGCAAAATCAGGGATGCCTAGCATGGTATCAAAAGGCTGACCATAGACCTGTGTATTGACAGACAGTGTTGACTAGCATAAACAGCTTCATGTGAGTCAAGTGACAACACTGCAAATGATGATGGGACAGTAAGCAGTACACATGCTGAAACCTCTGGAGTCCACCCACGTGTGAAGACACTACACCAGTTGGACAGAGTCATTGTCCATTAAACAGGCTAAGGCCTGTGACCCACACAGATTGTCAGACCCTAAACATCTGTGCAACGCAGTACTGAGCCACAGTTGACATGGGAAGACAGATGAAATGCCATGCAATTTGGGTCATCATGGACTTGTGTAACAGTCATCATCCAGTCATGGACACATATGGGCATGCGTGAAATGCACAAGGAGCATGAATGGGCAGTCCATGTGAAACACCCTGCATCAAGTACTAAGGATGTACCACAATGGATATGTCTAGCAGATTGGCCGCTGGATGTTAGAATGTACACAGGAGGCATGACCAGGGAAGTAACCAAGGGCAATATTGTAGCAGACCAGTGCTAAGATGGAATTGGGGTGCAGATCAGGGAGTTGAGGGGCAAGGGAGCATGCCTACATTGGCTACCCCCTTGCAGGCAGAGGACACACGCACGTCAGTCATGCTATGCATAGTTCCTGGGCTGAGAGGAAGCTCACCCCACACTACATGCAGAAGTGCCAGTGAGCTGGAACATGGACCAGAGGGCCATACTGGTAACCAGCATGTGACTAGGGTGCAAAAGTGGTGATGTGGCCAGTCCCCGTCTGCTCCACATGTCCACCATCCAGCAGAGTAGACATGCATCAGGGAAGCATTGCATTACTCGCACATCATAACCATGTACACGTGACATGTAGTGGCAGTCATGCACAACACATCACACAAGTAAAACACACTCGTCCTCGACAAACACGCATCAACACTCATTGGGCTGGGCATCAAAGTCCGGCATCTCTCCCACTCCTTCGACCGATTCAGATGGTATGAACTCCGCAACGAGTGACTCATGCAGAGTGAGGTCTTCCTCCTCCGGTGAAGGCCCACCGCCAGTCACCATTGTCAAGTTGTAATTTGAGGCACGCTTAGCCTTAGCGCTGCGTTTGTGGTCATTCCAACGCTTTTTGCACTCTTGCGCCGTGCGCACCTCATGGCCGAATGCACTCAAATGTTCCGCAACTTGCTTCCAGTGGGTATCACGGTGGCCAGCCGTAGTCTGGCAATTATCACCCAATAGCATGTCACAGCTGTGTTTCCGCACGTAGCCCACGAGGAAGTCCATTTCCTGGTTGCAGAAAGGCTTCTTCCTCGACGTGCAGGGGGTCGTGGCTGTGTGTGGGGTCCCAGCCTGTGCTGCAGGTGCAACCTTCCTCCTCTTGGATTGTGGCGCAGACCCTGGCTGGCTGATGCCGCCCTGATCAGTATGGCCAGTGGGACTGGTTGATTGAGCCAAGGGAGTGGCAGGTGGAGGGACGACCAAAGGGCTGACTTGTGTCAGTGGCAGCTGGGTGCCCTCTAATGGACCCTGGGCATCAACATCTGCTGTGGCAGGGTCATTGACCGCAACTGTCCTGGTTGGCAGACTCATAATCGGGGTGTTGTTGGCTGCATCTGCCCCTGCACTTGCCAACACCCGGCTGTTCGGGGCAGCAGATGACATTACTGCCCCAGGGACATGTGTCTTGGTCAGGGCAGCCCTACGTGCCCCTACGGTTTCCCTCCGGTCCTGTTGGAAATCTTCCAAGGGCTCTTCAATTGCCAACGCAGCCTGCGCTGGCAGACCCTGAGCCTGGGTGGGGGTGTCCACAGCTGCACCTGCAGCTACCACTACCCTTGGGCCCGTGGCAGTCGATGAAACGCCGGTCACACGGGCGCCAGTGTCAGATGCAGAAGCTGCATCTCCCAGAACCACAGGGGGGGGGGGCATGACTGCACAGACACATGGCACAACATCGTGCTCAAGTGGCGCACCCCTGCCTCTTCCCCCTCTGCGGCTACCCTGGACACCCTGGAGTCCCCCGACTCCCTGGTCACCCCGGCCACGTCCCTGACCACACCCGCCACGAGGAGTATGCCCAGCTGAGGCGCCCCTCACCTTTGGTGGCCTCCCAAGCATGGCACAGATGGAGTAGTGCCGGCACAGATGGAGTAGTGCCAATGGGAGGTGTACACCACAATTGACCTGGGCAATTGGGGTGAAGGGGGTGGGATGCAAGATGTTAACAGCCCCCCTGCACCTGCAAGGCTGTATGTGACCCCAGTGATGTATTGATGGGTCATGCTACGCTCAGGCACCCCAAAACCAGTAAAAACGTGCACGCAACCCTGCAGCCTACGTGCGTGGAATCAACCTCCCGCAGTACGCGGTGGCACCCAGTAACATGAAAAACGCGTACGCGTGGCACACGCAGGCTACTATGACCTCGAAAACGGGTGCGATACACAGGGGCACCCGCAGTGGGAAAAACAGCGTGCGCGACTCACTGTCTGACTAGCGTGATAATGAAAAACACGCGTAGCCAATACCCCCGCGAAAAGAAGAGATACGTCCTCAATCGCTGTGAAGATGTGATGGCGCGCGAAACAACACGAAGCAGCTACACACGTCGGTCTCCACGAAAGGCACGTACAGCGAACTGCTGGCCCCGCTCACCTTTAACCCGTGCTGAGGGAAACGCCTGCGTGCGTCACGTCACTTACGTGCGTAGGCCCTTTCCTTGGATTACATGCATTCACACACGGACGTGCAGTTTTTTCACGTGCGCTGAACCACTATGCCCATGTCACGAGGGAAACGCCTGTGCGCGTAACGTCAGAGAAGCGCTTACGCGCTAAAGGCCTTTGGTCCAATGAAAACGCGTACGTGTGCTGACGTGCTTACGCGCTAAGCGCCTTTCCTCCAATTACACGCTGACGTGCAATTTTTTGACGTGCCAAATCACTCCGTATCAAGCTGGCCACGCGAAAACACACGGAAGACCACGCTCCTGCCCAAAAGGCCCACGTGCCCTGCCATTTGCTGCCTGCACGTCAGCCAGGGGTGCAGTTGCTGTGACCACCCCTGCTGGAACCGAAGACTCCGGACTGGGATTCCATCGCTCCACAGCCCAGCCCCAGGACTCAGTTGCCCACCCACTCCTGCCTCTGGGGTTGCCATGTCGGGCACAACACCATCTGGCACCACTGGCAACCCCCAGCCAGAGAGGCAGAGGGCCACCAGCTTCAGTGCCAGGGAAGTTGGTGTCCTGGTGGAGCAAGACTTGGGGCAGTATGATGCCCTCTTTGGAAGTTTGCGCGCTGACTATGAAGGACGGACCAGGATCTGGATGGACATTGTGACTGCCATCAACGCGGAGGGGTTGGCAGTCCGCGACTTACATCATGTCAAGAAGCGCTGGGAGGACTTCAGGTCCAGGACCCTCAACAAGGCCCGGCACCTCTCGAAGGCAGTGGATGCCAAGGGGCGCGGGCCAGCTGTCAGACCACCAAATGAGGGTCCTGGAACGCATATGCCCAGCGCTCTACGTCCAGATCCTTGAGAGGCAGACCCGTCTGGAGTCGAGCGGTAAGTGTAAATGCATGGTGATTGCACGCTGTGCATGTCGTGGTGTGCCAGTAGTGTGCAGGTTGCACATGTGTTTTTGTAGGGCCATGTAGGGATGTGTATGAACATGGGCGTGAGGCTGCCACATGTGAGTCCTCTCAGGTGTGAGACACACTGATGGTGTATGTGTTGGTAAGCATGCTGGGCAAATGCAGGTGTGGGAGCACACATGTTTGAATTTCTGTGTATGTACATTGGCATGGTTGTGGCATGGATGGTGGTTCATAATGCATGTATCTGCACTGTGTACATGTGCATGTATGTGTATTTGACAAGTGTGCAACTGTGATGCAACATGGATGCATGTGACACTGATATGTAGAAGACTGAATGTCAGATGTGACATGTATGGCGATCTCATCACTGCGACAGTTGGAGGAGATGTACACATGCATGTAAGTGTGGTGGTGTGTGTGCATGTCTAGTGCACTCCCAGTGTTTCATGTGATGTCAGGCTCACCCTTGGCTGTACATGCTGTTGTATGTGTATGGATGGTGCTGCCTGGTGCAATATTTGTGTGGAAATGCTCATGTGTGTGAGTTAAAATGACATGTGTGTCATGGAGTGTGATGCCGTGTCTGAAGTTTGACAATGCCACTCATGTACAACTCTCATGTGTGTATCAGTCCAATGTACTGTGCCCTGATGCCTGTGTTTTATCTCTCCCTGTCTGCAGCGTCGACTGATGAAGAGGGCGGAGAGGGTGCTGTGGAGCACAGCGGCAGGGATCGCACCACCAGCCAGAGACGCAAGGCCCGGCTCCCCTCCCAGATTGTCATCTCGTCGGGGAGTGAGGAGTCTGGTGCCGCGTCACAGGCCGCAGCTGCCGAGGGTAGGTCCAAGAGGCGGAGGTCGGAGGTGGACTCCTCAGCAGCAGAAGGGGCAGCTGAGACCCCACAGGGTCCGACGGAGGAAGATGGCATGGAGTCATCTAGGTTGGTGGGGGGTTTGGTGGAGGAGGAGGCCGTGGAAGGGACACACACGGGGTCTGGAGGTGGGGATTCCACTGGTGCTAGTGGTGCAGTGCAGGACCAGGGACAGGAGGCAGCACAGGCCGCCGCGGAGGTGCCTGTGTGCAATCCTGTCCCTGATCCTGTCACTGCATCATCTTGCACCAGCAGGGATGCCTACGTCCAGACCCGTTTCAGGGAGGGGATGAGCGCACAACAACTGGCCTTCCTCTCCCTGCGGACGTGGCTATCCGGGACCGTGTGGAGCCTGTCCTGCCCGGGATAGCGTTGCGTCAACGGGGCATGCGAGTTGACGTTCAGTCTTTTCCTGAAGAGACTGCACGTCATCTCGGGTGCCTCTTTGACCGCGTTGACCTGCTGGGACGGGTCACCAGTGCTGGATTCCTCCGTGTGCTGGTCCTTTTTGCGACCCCCTCGTCATCTGAACCCCCTACGCACCAGGCATCCTCCATGCCATCTTCTCACCCATGTATCACCTGGGTACCCTGTGGAGCTGCCTCTGACCCTGCGGCCAGGCTGGTGGAGGACGCATCCCTGCCACAGTCGGGAGTCGGACGTCCAGCAGGGGTGGCCACCTCAACAACTGCACCCCAGCCGGAGGAGGATGTGCAGGCAGCAAGAGCCAGGGCACAGGCAGAGGCACAGCAGCAGCAGCAACAAGGTGGGAGCCATGATGGCTCAGGGCCTTCAACATCAGAGGGGCAGGCATCGGCCAGAGGGCCGGAGGACCCAGGACTGGAAGTGTCTTCCGTGTGGCAGCGGTTATGCCATGCTATAGATGCGGAGCGGCAGCGGGCAGAAGAGGCACGGCTCACAATGGTCAGGGCAGAGAACTCCAAGCGTAGGGCTCTGAGGCGGGCCGAGTGCCTTGAGGCAATTCGCAGGGACCTGGAGGTCCACATGTCATCGTCCCTGTGAACCCTCGGGGCCATGGAAGAGGACCACCTCCGGGACATCGAGCAGGAGTTCGATGATGCCCTGGCCCGAGAAATCGGGAAGTGAGCCGTCGGACTAGCCCGCTGCCATTGTAAATAGTTTTTAGAGTTAGGTTTCCTTTTCCTTTTCCTTTTATTTGTGGTCAATGGACAATGCCACACACATTTGTATATAGTTCTATTTTTAGGTAGTTTCTTAGGTAGGTTTCATTTGTTTGGTTGGGCTCATGGACCCTTTACATAGTTGGACAATGGATTGATTTGATATGTTTTTTTGATTTTGCACATGGAATGATGGAATTTTATTTTGGACAATGGATTGCGAATAGTTTGATCATGGATTATTTTGATTTTTTTTTTCATTATGGACATGAAGCAATGGATTTTCTTTTTTTACATTTCCTTTGGATTTGCGTTGGTGGAGGGAGAGTTTGGACTGTTTTTCTTTCAAAATTTTTTGGATTGGTTATAATTTTCATTCACTTATCTTTTGCACATGCTTTTCATTTCATGTTTGGTATTTTTGTGTGATTTCATTTAATTTATTAATTTTGTACGTAATACATTTTCATATTTTATTTCCATGTGTGGGATTTGCTCATTGGGTTGATGCATGTGAAAATGTGGCTTTACACAATCAATGCCAACCAGTGTATCTGTGTGACGGACATGTGTTGATGTACATTGTTGACTTTTGGTTTGTGTCTTGAGATAGGCATGTCAGTGTGGGGTGGATTGGGAAATCATTGCGTCTCAAGCATTGGTTGGTGTGATGTGGTTTTTTGGTGTAGAAGTGGGCCATGATTGTGCTTCTTTATTTTGTGTAGGGGGGGACATGAGTGGAGGCCTGCTGGCAGGTGCCCCTGACTGCTGGGGGGTGGGGGTGCAGGGGGACATGAGTGGGGGCCTGCTGGCAGGTGCCCCTGACTGCTGGGGGGTCGGGGTGCTGGGGGACATGAGTGGGGGCCTGCTGGCAGGTGCCCCTGACTGCTGGGGTGGTGGGGGTGCAGCGAGACATGAGAGGGACATGAGTGGGGGCCTGCTGGCAGGTGCCCCTGACTGCTGGGGGGTGGGGGTGCTGGGGGACATGAGTGGGGGCCTGCTGGCAGGTGCCCCTGACTGCCGGGGGGTAGGGGTGCAAGGGGACATGAGTGGGACATGGGTGGAGGCCTGCTGGCAGGTGCCCCTGACTGCTGGGGGGTGGTGGTGCAGCGGGACATGAGTGGGGGCCTGCTGGCAGGTGCCCCTGACTGCTGGGGGGTGGGGGTGCTGGGGGACATGAGTTGGTGATCACTAGTGGAAGGTGACATGTGTGCTGGCTGGGGGGCATGGCCAGGGGTGCAGTGTAGTCCCCTGTGTTGTGGGTTGCCTGCAGGGGCCGTGGATGAGGTGGAGGGCACACCTGGGAGGACCCACACTGCCAATTCACATGTGGGACTCCCCGTGCACCCCACTGGATACACGTACCCGCTCTGACAGCGGAATCGTGTGTGAAAGTTCACGTGAACCCCAGTAATACACGTACCCCACTCGCACAGGGCCCTTTCACGTGTGAAAATTCCCGCAAACCCCAGTAATACACGTACCCCATTCGCACAGGGCCAATCGCGTGTGAAAATTCCAGCGAACCCCAGTAATACACGTACCCCACTCGCACAGGGCCAATCGCGTGTGAAACTTCCCGCGAACCCCAGTATTACACGTACCCCACTCGCACAGGGCCCTTCGCGTGTGAAACTTCCCGTGAACCCCAGTAATACATGTGCCCCACTCGCACAGGGCCCTTCGCGTGTGAAACTTCCCGCAAACCCCAGTAATACTCGTACCCCACTCGCACAGGGCCTTTCGCGTGTAAAACCTCCTGCGAACCCCAGTAATACACGTACCCCACTCGCACAGGGCCTTTCGCGTGTAAAACTTCCCGCGAACCCCAGTAATACACGTACCCCACTCGCACAGGGCCCTTTCGCGTGTGAAAATTCCCGCGAACCCCAGTAATACACATACCCCACTCGCACAGGGCCAATCGCGTATGAAAATTCCTGCGAACCCCAGTAATACACGTACCCCACTCGCACAGGGCCACTCGCGTGTGAAACTTCCCGCGAACCCCAGTAATACACATACCCCACTCGCACAGGGCCCTTCGCATGTGTAACTTCCCGCGAACCCCAGTAATACATGTGCCCCAATCGCACAGGGCCCTTCACGTGTGAAACTTCCTGCGAACCCCAGTAATACACGTGTGTAAAGAAGACCGGTGGGGGGGTCTGTACTTCCGCTCTCTATATGGTAGAGGAGAGGCACAGAAGACCCCAGCCAAGATTCTCGATTACGGTAGCGATGGACGAGCAATCAAGGCCTAGCTTCTCAGGAGGTGATGCAGGCTGGTTCTTAAGTACAGGGTATCCCCAAGCCCCCACAAAGGAATGTCCACACACTGTATTACTGAAAACACAGTCTTTATATAATTAATATTCAAGGGTTATGTACACTTATCACAATAACGCACTTTGTGCTCAGGAAAATCAGCAATGGTAAATATCTACAATTCTAAAGTGGTACCACTAATATTAGACCTCATTAAAGTGCATTCACAATACTGTTAAAATGGCACACAGATCAATAAGAAGGAAACCAGCAATAGAGGGAGGAGAGATAACAGAGGGTTGAAACAATAGGCAGAATACTGGCCCCTACCACTGGACACAGTTCTGTGTGGAGATTCCCCCACCTGGGCAACCTGTAAAATAAAGGGATATGACACAAGCCCAGTCCATATATTGTTCAACAGTCTTATTCTCTCCTACAATGTTTTTACCCCCCCAATGTACCTGGTGGAGTCGAATTCTTCGAAGAGGCGTCGACAGATCCTTCTTGAATGACCCCCTTTTAAGCAGGAGTCACGGATCGTCGAGAGGCGTAGAGAAACGTCGAAGACCTCGGGGTTCGGCGACGGGGAATCGACGGCCCTTCTTGAATGCCTTCCCTTTCAAGCGGGAGGCACGGGGCGTCGAACGTCCGTCGACGAACGAGGTAGAACGATGTCGAAGAGGCGGCAGCTTCGTCCGAGCGGTGCTCGTCGGCGTCGGGGCGTCGGCGTCCTGCACGGCGGAGGTGTGCGGGGCACCTCGATGACAATAGTTCTGGACCGCAAAGATTGTAGAGACGGGAGCCCAGCAAGGGCGTCGAGTCGCTCGAGTCTTTGGGATCGTGAGGTGGCGGGAAACCCACCGGCGGATTCTCCTCGGCGCGTTGGTCGTCCTCGACTTTCTCCGGCGGGACAAAGCGGCCGACGATGCGGACGAGGGAGTCCTTCAAGGCAAATGTTCTTAGGCAAGGAGCGGACGGCTCCGGTCGTCGGCGGCACGGCGTCAAGTGGTTCCCACGGCTGGGCAACACAACTTCGACGGGCCTCCAGCGGTTACACAGACCTGCGAACCCTGGTCGACGGCAATGGACTTCGACAGCGTCGATGTCCGGGTGCTTCACTTCGATCTCCTCGGCGGTCCCGTCTCGGGTCGGCAGCCTTTCGAGGGTCTGACTTCCAGGGCGCTTCGGCGAAGATTCAGCGGTGCTCGATGGTCCCTCGGAGCACGGGAAGAGGGCGCCTAGCCAGGTCCTCTCTCGGGTCAGCCCTCGACAATTTCGACAACCTTCAGTTCCGTCGAAGCAAATGCCACAGCAAGTCTTCTTCTTCCAGCTGGACGTCGAGGATCAGCAAATCCAGTTACTCTTGAGTGGAGACTCAGCTTCTGAATGCTTCTGAACAATTTCCAGTGGTGAGAGGTCCCCAGATATACTATTCTGTCTCTCATCCACACTGCTGGCACACACACAGCAGCCAATCACACAGAAGGGCATTCATGCAGTCAGTCAGCCAATCAGGCACACAGTGCATTCAGGCCACACTCCTCCCTTTCAGACACTCACAACAAGGAATGTGGATTGGGACAAGTACCCAGCCATTCAACACTACACACTGCATTCAGGCCAGTTTCGGGCAGGGCTGTCTCAGTCTTTGTCTCTCATGCCAGAAACCAGACAACCACAACAAGGAGTGTATATTGGTCACACACTCCATTCACCCAGGTCCCACCCACAGGAGGTACCCACAACATACAGTCACTGGGAAGGCTCCAGTCAGTCTAGCTGGGCCTTCACAACAACACCATATATGGAACTTCCACCCAACAGCCAGTCAGGGGGAAGGGACAGAGTCAGGGCTTCCCAGGACTTTGGGAAAAACAAGATAACAGGCAATAGAAAGCAAGAGGCCACAGGGGCCATCTTGTTTCCTATCAGGAATCAACTGATTCCAATGGCAGGGCCTGGGTATCCCAAAATGGAGGACACCCAGAGCACCTGTCAAATTCAGCATGGAGCTGCCACCAGCCCATACCCTGCTCTGTGGGCCACCCACAGGTGCCCAAAAACATACACTAGGGGCACAGGGTTGTACCCCTACCCATGGGTGCCATAAGGGTATCCCATGGGTCTGTTCACCAAATCAAAAGAGAGCTGCACTGCCAGGAGTCCCTCATGGACTCCTGGGCAGAAAACATGACAGAACACACGGTAAAAACAGAAAAAGGACAAGGATTCAGAGGCCCTGTCCCTCAGATGCATTTCCGGCATCACAGTCGCCCCCCCCAGACTGAGGTGGAGGGTGCCTAATCTCCCACGGGATAGACACCCTCATCCAGACGGTCAACATACCTTCTGGAAAGGCCATCTGCATTATCGTGACTCTTCCCTGGTCTGTGCTCTATGGTGAAGTCTAGCCCTTGTAGGCTAATCGACCACCTGAGCAATTTCGGATTCTCACCCTTCATCTGCATAAGCCACTTCAGGGGCTTATGATCTGTTTGGACCTTGAAGGTGGACCCCGTAAGGCAGGGCCTAAAACGCCTAAGGCTCCAAACTATACTAAAACATTCCTTTTCAACAGTAGCCCACCTAAGTTCTCTACCCTTGAGTTGTCTACTGATGAATATGATAGGATGTTCTCTCCCTTTGTCATCTAACTGGGACAAGACAGCTCCAATTCCGGTGTCGCAGGCATCCGTCTGGACGATAAAGGGTCGGCTGTAGTCAGGCGCACTCAACACAGGTGCCCTACACAGACTTTCTTTCAAGCCATCAAAGGCCCTCTGACAGTCTTCAGTCCAATTAACCTTCCTAGGCTGTTTGGGTGAAGTTAGAGCTGTCAGGGGTGCAGCTATGGTTCCATAGTCTGCCATGAAATTGCGATAGTACCCAGTGAGGCCCAAAAAGGCTCTCACCTGGGTTTGAGTAGTGGGAGTCTCCCAGTTCTGTACGTCCTGTACTTTACTGGAGAGAGGTTGGATTTGACCCCCTCCTACCTCATGACCAAGATAGGTAACTTTCCCCTGAGCTATCTGGCACTTGGTGGCCTTGATAGTGAGGTTAGCCCTTTTCAAGGCCTGCAACACCTTATCCAGATGTGTCAAATGCTCTTCCCAGGTGGAACTGTAGACGGCAATGTCGTCTAAGTAAGCCACACAAAAGGCTTCCAGCCCACTGAGCGCATGGTTGACCAATCTCTGGAAGGTGGCAGGGGCATTCTTCAACCCAAAGGGCATGACCCTAAACTGGTAGAGTCCCTCAGGTGTGGAGAATGCCGTCTTTTCCTTGGCATGGTCCGTCAGAGCTATTTGCCAATAGCCTGAGGTAAGGTCAAAGGTGCTCACAAATTTGGCAGCACCTATAGTGTCCACGAGCTCATCAGCCCTGGGCAATGGGTGCGCGTCAGTTTTGGTGACGGCATTGACTCCTCGGTAGTCCACACAGAACCTCCAATCCTTGGTACCCGCCGGGGAACTTGCCTTGGGGACAAGGACCACTGGACTGGACCAGGGACTGGTGGAGGGTTCAATAACACCCAGATCCAACATCTTGGCGACCTCAGCCTGGATGTGGTTTTTGACGGTATCTGACATACGATAGCTCCTGCTTTTGACAGGCACACTGTCACCAGTGTCAATTTCGTGCTTACACCACGGTGTAAGGCCCGGTGTCAGTGAAAACAGAGGGGCATACTGCTGGAGCAAAGCCCGGCAGGCCCTCTGCTGCTCTGTTGTCAAATCGGGAGAGAGTTGTACTCCCTCCACTGAGCCATCCTGAGGGTTGCTATGCAGCAAATCAGGAAGGGGCTCACTCTCATCCTCTTCTTGCCCTGAAGCTAGCAAGAGACATGAGACCTCTGCTCGCCTGTGGAAAGGCTTGAGCCTGTTGACATGGAATACCTGGGGGGCTACCCCAGAGGCTCCCATGTCCACCAGATAATTGACTTCGCCCATCTTGGAGATGATCCTGAAGGGTCCAGTCCACTTGTCTGCCAAAGCTCTAGGCTTGGTAGGCTCCATCACAAGGATTTCCTGTCCCGGAGTCCAATCCACTTGCGAAGCTTTCAGGTCATGCCAGTACTTATTCAATTCCTGGCTGGCCTTGAGATTTGCTGTTGCCTGACCCATCATTTGTGTCATCCTCCGCCTGAGGCCTAACACATAGTCCCCCACTTGCTTGGCGGGACCTGGAGGGGTGGCTTCCAAGCCTTCTCGGATCAAGGCGAGGGGCCCCCTCACGGGATGTCCAAAGAGTAACTCAAAGGGGCTGAAACCAACACCCTCTTGAGGTACCTCTCTGTAAGCAAACAGCAGGCATGGCAGGAGGAGATCCCATTTCCTCCTTAGGGGCTCTTCCAAAGCACCTAGCATGCCCTTGAGAGTTTTGTTAAATCTCTCAACCAGACCATTGGTCTGGGGGTGGTAAGAGGTGGAGAACTTGTAGGTTACCCCGCACTCTTTCCACATGGTTTTCATGTAACTAGACATGAAGTTGGATCCTCGGTCAGAGACAACCTCCTTGGGGAATCCAACACGGGTGAAAATGCCCAGGAGAGCCCTGGCAACCACCTTGGCAGTAACAGTCCGAAGGGGTATTGCCTCAGGGTACCTGGTGGCATGATCTACCAAGACCAGGATGAACCGATGTCCACCTGAAGTGGGAGGGTCAAGGGGACCGACGATGTCGATGCCCACCCTCTCAAATGGTGTGCCAACCACTGGTAATGGCTGCAGTGGGGCAATGACCCTGCCTCCAGTCTTGCCAGACAACTGACAAGTTGGGCAGGTCCTGCAGTGGGACTCCACCTCTACTCCCATCCGTGGCCAGTAGAAATGGGCAGAGAGCCTCTGCTTAGTCTTCTTGGTCCCAAGATGACCAGCCAAGGGCACCTCATGCGCCAACTGCAGTAGGAAGGGCCTGTAAACCTGGGGTACCACCAACCTCTTGCGGGCACCAGGTTCGGGCTTAGTGGGCTCACTAACAAGGAGCTCACCCTCCCAATAAATCTTGAATGTCCTAGGCACTTCACCTTGTGCCTGGGACAGGGCCTGTTTCCTCAGGCCCTCGAGAGAGTGGCACTCTCTCTGTCCCTTACAGAAGTCTGCCCGGGAGGGTCCCCCTTCAGCTAACAAGCATTGAAGGTCGGGATGATCCTCCGGGTTGAGAACCTCTCCCACAGGAGAGTCTTCTGTCTCTTCTCCCACAGGAGTTGAGTTTGGGTTTTCCGCTGGACCCAGCCCGTCCGGAGCATGGACCCCATTGGGTGCTGTCGGAACAGCAGGAAGAGAAGGTGTTCCCTCCACAGAGGTGGCCTTCTTGGTCTTCCTTCTTCTTGCCTTAGGCCTCGCCTTTGGCTCGGATACCTGACTCACAGCCAGACCCGGTGTCACCTGTGACCTAGTGACTGCAGCAGCAGTCATGGGAAGACCATCCGAGATCAACCCCAACTCTACTAGATCATTTCCTAACAGAATGTTAGCAGGGACATTGTCCTGAACCAGGACAGGAAGCTTTGCTGTCTTGTCTCCAATCATGAGTGTGACTAGGGCTACAGGCGATAATTTGGGAGGCCCACCAGCTAACCTGGTGGTTTGCAGAGGAGCACCTTCATAGTCCTCTGGCTTGAGCAGGGTCCTGTCCACCACTGTCATGCTTGCCCCAGTGTCTCTCAAACCAGTAGAAGGCTGGCCATTCAAGAGGACACTTCTCAAAAACCTACGGGTGTTCTGCGGGATAGTTGCCAGTACTTCTGCGTACTGGTCCCAGGCCCCAAGGGACACTAAGGAAATCTCTACTGGAGCACCAAATGTGATTCCTGTAGAGGAGGGGAGGACAGTGGCCTCCACCTCAGACACGGGGTAAGGGTAGGTCAGGCTGACAGCCTGTACTCCAAGTGCCTTACCTTTACACTTGGGGTCACCCCTTTTGTGATCCAGAGCCCCACAATCCCAACAAGTGCCAGGAGTGCGGGGTACGGTACTGGAACCACTGGGAGCCTGCTTTGCAGCAGGTGGACCACTACTCTTATTCCCACCCACAGAGGACTTATCCCCACTAGATTTTTGGGTCTTAGGAGAGGAAGGTTTTGGTTTACCCGACTGTGATTGCTTTTGGGACTCCTCAGCTTTCTGAGAGGTCCCCTTTTCTTTGTCCTTGTCCTTCCCACTGGAGTCCTTAGGGGACACCCGGTGGGAGACCCACTTGTCAGCCAACCTAGCCAGCTTAAAGGGGTCCAAAATGTTCTGGTCAGCCACATACTGACGCAGCTCTGGTGAACAGGCTTCAGAAAAATGCTCAAAAAACAAGAGGTGGGACAACTCAACAAAAGTTTTCACCTTGTAACCGTCAATCCACCCCATCATGTTCATGTGCGCAGTACTCACCCAGTCAACCCAAGACACATTCTCTCTTTTCTTAAATTCCCTGAACCTTTTAAGGTATTGGGCAGGTGTCTTGCCAAACTTGGCAATCAAAGCAGACTTCATACACTCATACTGACCCCTTTCTTCCACACTCAGCTTCAGAATACAGTCATATCCAGTTTGAGGCACTCTGCTTAACAAACACTTAGCCCAATCTCTTTTATCTACATCATGAATTGCACAAGCCATTTCAAACGCTTCAATCCATTGGAGGATATCTGAACCCTCCACAAACACACCAACCAAATCTTTCATAAACTTGGTGGCTGGGGACCTGCCACTCTCAATTGGTCTAGCTGAAGTCTCCACTCTAGCTCTCTCTAGCTGGATTCTCTGACATTCAGTGTCCTTGTCTTTGAGCGCAAGATCCCTATTCTTGAGTTCCACTTGCTGTGCCAGCTCCTCTTTCTTAAGCTCAGCTTCTATTTCCAACTTGCGATATTCAAAGGCCAATTTCATCCTTAATAACTCAAGTCCCATGGAATTGCTGGGGTTTGGAACAGAGGCAGCAGGAATGGTGGCATTCCCAGAAACAGATTCAGCGACAACCCCAGGGGCAGAGTCCTCACTGGTTGCATCCCCCCCTTCATCAAGGGTTTCACCATCAGTCTGGTAGTCCACCAGGGCAGCTATCAGCTCAGCCCTAGACTTATCCACAAAGTCCAACTCCCTGGCTTCACAAGCACTCTGGAGAGCCTCTAAGCTCATCCGAGTCAATTTACCATTTGCAATGGGCTCCATTGCCTGTAATGCAGTTATTTGGTACACACCCAAACCTTAATCTAATAAAGTGCGGATATTTTGTAAGTGGCACGGTTATACACTGAGTCTTAAAACCATAAGCATCCCACCGCTGCCACCAGCTTTGTAAAGAAGACCGGTGGGGGGGTCTGTACTTCCGCTCTCTATATGGTAGAGGAGAGGCACAGAAGACCCCAGCCAAGATTCTCGATTACGGTAGCGATGGACGAGCAATCAAGGCCTAGCTTCTCAGGAGGTGATGCAGGCTGGTTCTTAAGTACAGGGTATCCCCAAGCCCCCACAAAGGAATGTCCACACACTGTATTACTGAAAACACAGTCTTTATATAATTAATATTCAAGGGTTATGTACACTTATCACAATAACGCACTTTGTGCTCAGGAAAATCAGCAATGGTAAATATCTACAATTCTAAAGTGGTACCACTAATATTAGACCTCATTAAAGTGCATTCACAATACTGTTAAAATGGCACACAGATCAATAAGAAGGAAACCAGCAATAGAGGGAGGAGAGATAACAGAGGGTTGAAACAATAGGCAGAATACTGGCCCCTACCACTGGACACAGTTCTGTGTGGAGATTCCCCCACCTGGGCAACCTGTAAAATAAAGGGATATGACACAAGCCCAGTCCATATATTGTTCAACAGTCTTATTCTCTCCTACAATGTTTTTACCCCCCCAATGTACCTGGTGGAGTCGAATTCTTCGAAGAGGCGTCGACAGATCCTTCTTGAATGACCCCCTTTTAAGCAGGAGTCACGGATCGTCGAGAGGCGTAGAGAAACGTCGAAGACCTCGGGGTTCGGCGACGGGGAATCGACGGCCCTTCTTGAATGCCTTCCCTTTCAAGCGGGAGGCACGGGGCGTCGAACGTCCGTCGACGAACGAGGTAGAACGATGTCGAAGAGGCGGCAGCTTCGTCCGAGCGGTGCTCGTCGGCGTCGGGGCGTCGGCGTCCTGCACGGCGGAGGTGTGCGGGGCACCTCGATGACAATAGTTCTGGACCGCAAAGATTGTAGAGACGGGAGCCCAGCAAGGGCGTCGAGTCGCTCGAGTCTTTGGGATCGTGAGGTGGCGGGAAACCCACCGGCGGATTCTCCTCGGCGCGTTGGTCGTCCTCGACTTTCTCCGGCGGGACAAAGCGGCCGACGATGCGGACGAGGGAGTCCTTCAAGGCAAATGTTCTTAGGCAAGGAGCGGACGGCTCCGGTCGTCGGCGGCACGGCGTCAAGTGGTTCCCACGGCTGGGCAACACAACTTCGACGGGCCTCCAGCGGTTACACAGACCTGCGAACCCTGGTCGACGGCAATGGACTTCGACAGCGTCGATGTCCGGGTGCTTCACTTCGATCTCCTCGGCGGTCCCGTCTCGGGTCGGCAGCCTTTCGAGGGTCTGACTTCCAGGGCGCTTCGGCGAAGATTCAGCGGTGCTCGATGGTCCCTCGGAGCACGGGAAGAGGGCGCCTAGCCAGGTCCTCTCTCGGGTCAGCCCTCGACAATTTCGACAACCTTCAGTTCCGTCGAAGCAAATGCCACAGCAAGTCTTCTTCTTCCAGCTGGACGTCGAGGATCAGCAAATCCAGTTACTCTTGAGTGGAGACTCAGCTTCTGAATGCTTCTGAACAATTTCCAGTGGTGAGAGGTCCCCAGATATACTATTCTGTCTCTCATCCACACTGCTGGCACACACACAGCAGCCAATCACACAGAAGGGCATTCATGCAGTCAGTCAGCCAATCAGGCACACAGTGCATTCAGGCCACACTCCTCCCTTTCAGACACTCACAACAAGGAATGTGGATTGGGACAAGTACCCAGCCATTCAACACTACACACTGCATTCAGGCCAGTTTCGGGCAGGGCTGTCTCAGTCTTTGTCTCTCATGCCAGAAACCAGACAACCACAACAAGGAGTGTATATTGGTCACACACTCCATTCACCCAGGTCCCACCCACAGGAGGTACCCACAACATACAGTCACTGGGAAGGCTCCAGTCAGTCTAGCTGGGCCTTCACAACAACACCATATATGGAACTTCCACCCAACAGCCAGTCAGGGGGAAGGGACAGAGTCAGGGCTTCCCAGGACTTTGGGAAAAACAAGATAACAGGCAATAGAAAGCAAGAGGCCACAGGGGCCATCTTGTTTCCTATCAGGAATCAACTGATTCCAATGGCAGGGCCTGGGTATCCCAAAATGGAGGACACCCAGAGCACCTGTCAAATTCAGCATGGAGCTGCCACCAGCCCATACCCTGCTCTGTGGGCCACCCACAGGTGCCCAAAAACATACACTAGGGGCACAGGGTTGTACCCCTACCCATGGGTGCCATAAGGGTATCCCATGGGTCTGTTCACCAAATCAAAAGAGAGCTGCACTGCCAGGAGTCCCTCATGGACTCCTGGGCAGAAAACATGACAGAACACACGGTAAAAACAGAAAAAGGACAAGGATTCAGAGGCCCTGTCCCTCAGATGCATTTCCGGCATCACAACGTGCCCCACTCGCACAGGGCCCTTCGCGTGTGAAAATTCCTGCAAACCCCAGTAATACACGTACCCCACTCGCACAGGGCAAATCGCGTGTGAGAATTCCAGCGAACCCCAGTAATACACGTACCCCACTCGCACAGGGCCAATCGCGTGTGAAACTTCCCGCGAACCCCAGTAATACACGTACCCCACTGGCACAGGGCCCTTCGCGTGTGAAACTTCCCGTGAACCCCAGTAATACATGTGCCCCACTCGCACAGGGCCCTTCGCGTGTGAAACTTCCCGCAAACCCCAGTAATACTCGTACCCCACTCGCACAGGGCCTTTCGCGTGTAAAACTTCCTGCGAACCCCAGTAATACACGTACCCCACTCGCACAGGGCCTTTCGCGTGTAAAACTTCGCGCGAACCCCAGTAATACACGTACCCCACTCGCACAGGGCCCTTTCATGTGTGAAAATTCCCGCAAACCCCAGTAATACACATACCCCATTCGCACAGGGCCAATCGCGTGTGAAAATTCCCGCGAACCCCAGTAATACACGTACCCCACTCGCACAGGGCCCTTCGCGTGTGTAACTTCCCGCGAACCGCAGTAATACATGTGCCCCACTCGCACAGGGCCCTTCGCGTGTGAAACTTCCTGCGAACCCCAGTAATACACGTGCCCCACTCGCACAGGGCCCTTCGTGTGTGAAACTTCCCGCGAACCCCAGTAATACACGTGCCCCATTCGCACAGGGCCTTCGCGTGTGAAAATTCCTGCAAACCCCAGTAATACACGTGCCCCACTCGCACAGGGCCCTTCGTGTGTGAAACTTCCCGCGAACCCCAGTAATACACGTGCCCCATTCGCACAGGGCCTTCATGTGTGAAAATTCCTGCAAACCCCAGTAATACACGTACCCCACTCGCACAGGGCCAATCGCGTGTGAAAATTCCAGCGAACCCCAGTAATACACGTACCCCACTCGCACAGGGCCAATCGCGTGTGAAACTTCCTGCGAACCCCAGTAATACACGTACCCCACTCGCACAGGGCCCTTCGCGTGTGAAACTTCCCGTGAACCCCAGTAATACATGTGCCCCACTCGCACAGGGCCCTTCGCGTGTGAAACTTCCCGCAAACCCCAGTAATACTCGTACCCCACTCGCACAGGGCCATTCGCGTGTAAAACTTCCTGCAAACCCCAGTAATACACGCACCCCACTCGCACAGGGCCTTTCGCGTGTAAAACTTCCCGCGAACCCCAGTAATACACGTACCCCACTTGCACAGGGCCCTTTCGCGTGTGAAAATTCCCGCGAACCCCAGTAATACACATACCCCACTCGCACAGGGCCAATCGCGTGTGAAAATTCCAGCGAACCCCAGTAATACACGTACCCCACTGGCACAGGGCCCTTCGCGTGTGAAACTTCCCGTGAACCCCAGTAATACATGTGCCCCACTCGCACAGGGCCCTTCGCGTGTGAAACTTCCCGCAAACCCCAGTAATACTCGTACCCCACTCGCACAGGGCCTTTCGCGTGTAAAACTTCCTGCGAACCCCAGTAATACACGTACCCCACTCGCACAGGTCCTTTCGCATGTAAAACTTCCCGCGAACCCCAGTAATACACGTACCCCACTCACACAGGGCCCTTTCATGTGTGAAAATTCCCGCAAACCCCAGTAATACACATACCCCATTCGCACAGGGCCAATCGCGTGTGAAAATTCCCACGAACCCCAGTAATACACGTACCCCACTCGCACAG
Source organism: Ambystoma mexicanum (assembly GCF_040938575.1). Lineage (NCBI taxonomy): Eukaryota > Metazoa > Chordata > Amphibia > Caudata > Ambystomatidae > Ambystoma > Ambystoma mexicanum. The sequence goes on along the minus strand of NC_090936.1, from coordinate 258,749 downwards.
GGCCAATTGCGTGTGAAACTTCCCGCGAACCCCAGTAATACACGTACCCCACTCGCACAGGGCCAATCACGTGTGAAACTTCCCGCGAACCCCAGTAATACACGTACCCCACTCGCACAGGGCCTTTCGCGTGTAAAACTTCCCGCGAACCCCAGTAATACACGTACCCCACTCGCACAGGGCCCTTTCGCATGTGAAAATTCCCGCGAACCACAGTAATACACATACCCCACTCGCACAGGGCCAATCGCATGTGAAAATTCCTGCGAACCCCAGTAATACACGTACCCCACTCGCACAGGGCCAATCGCGTGTGAAACTTCCCGCGAACCCCAGTAATACACGTACCCCACTCGCACAGGGCCCTTCGCATGTAAAACTTCCTGCGAATCCCAGTAATACACGTACCCCACTCGCACAGGGCCCTTTCGCGTGTGAAAATTCCCGCGAACCCCAGTAATACACATAGCCCACTCGCACAGGGCCAATCGCGTGTGAAACTTCCCGCGAACCCCAGTAATACACGTACCCCACTCGCACAGGGCCCTTCGCGTGTGTAACTTCCCGCGAACCCCAGTAATACATGTGCCCCACTCGCACAGGGCCCTTCGCGTGTGAAACTTCCTGTGAACCCCAGTAATACACGTGCCCCACTCGCACAGGGCCCTTCGCGTGTGAAACTTCCCGCGAACCCAGGTAATACACGTGCCCCATTCGCACAGGGCCAATCGCGTGTGAAACTTCCCGCGAACCCCAGTAATACACATACCCCACTCGCACAGGGCCCTTCGCGTGTGTAACTTCCCGGGAACCCCAGTAATACATGTGCCCCACTCGCACAGGGCCCTTCGCGTGTGAAACTTCCTGCGAACCCCAGTAATACACATGCCCCACTCGCACAGGGCCCTTCACGTGTGAAACTTCCAGCGCACCCCGAAATACCTGTACCCTGCTCCAATCACATGTGAAACTTCCCGCGCACCCCCGAAATACACGTACCCCACTCGCACAGGGCCGATCACGTGTGGAACTTCCCGCGAACCCCAGTAATACACGTACCCTACTCGCACAGGGCCTTTCGCGTGTAAAACTTCCCGCGAACCCCAGTAATACACGTACCCCACTCGCACAGGGCCCTTTTGCGTGTCAAAATTCCCTTGAACCCCAGTAATACACGTACCCCACTCGCACAGGGCCAATCGCGTGTGAAAATTCCTGCAAACCCCAGTAATACACGTACCCCACTCGCACAGGGCCAATCGCGTGTGAAACTTCCCGCAAACCCCAGTAACACACGTACCCCACTCGCACAGGGCCCTTCGCGTTTGAAACTTCCCACGAACCCCAGTAATACACGTGCCCCGCTCGCACAGGGCCCTTCGCGTGTGAAACTTCCTGCGAACCCCAGTAATACACGTGCCCCACTCGCACAGGGCCCTTCGCGTGTGAAACTTCCCGCGAACCCCAGTAATACACGTACCCCACTCGCACAGGGCCCTTCGCGTGTAAAACTTCCCGCGAACCCCAGTAATACACGTACCCCACTCGCACAGGGCCTTTCGCGTGTAAAACTTCCCGCGAACCCCAGTAATACACGTACCCCACTCGCACAGGGCCCTTTCGCGTGTGAAAATTCCCGCGAACCCCAGTAATACACATACCCCACTCGCACAGGGCCAATCGCGTGTGAAAATTCCCGCGAACCCCAGTAATACACGTACCCCACTCGCACAGGGCCAATCGCGTGTGAAACTTCCCGCGAACCCCAGTAATACATGTGCCCCACTCGCACAGGGCCCTTCGCGTGTGAAACTTCCCACGAACCCCAGTAATACACGTGCCCCACTCGCACAGGGCCCTTCGCTTGTGAAACTTCCTGGAAACCCCAGTAATACACTTGCCCCATTCGCACAGGGCCAATCGCGTGTGAAACTTCCTGCGAACCCCAGTAATACACGTACCCCACTCGCACAGGGCCCTTCGCGTGTGTAACTTCCCGGGAACCCCAGTAATACATATGCCCCACTCGCACAGGGCCCTTCGCGTGTGTAACTTCCCGCGAACCCCAGTAATACATGTGCCCCACTCGCACAGGGCCCTTCGCATGTGAAACTTCCTGCGAACCCCAGTAATACACGTGCCCCACTCGCACAGGGCCCTTCGCGTGTGAAACTTCCCGCGAACCCCAGTAATACACGTGCCCCATTCGCACAGGGCCAATCGCGTGTGAAACTTCCCGCGAACCCCAGTAATACACATACCCCACTCGCACAGGGCCCTTCGCATGTGTAACTTCCCGGGAACCCCAGTAATACATGTGCCCCACTCGCACAGGGCCCTTCGCGTGTGAAACTTCCTGCGAACCCCAGTAATACACATGCCCCACTCGCACAGGGCCCTTCACGTGTGAAACTTCCAGCGCACCCCGAAATACCTGTACCCTGCTCCAATCACGTGTGAAACTTCCCGCGCACCCCCGAAATACACGTACCCCACTCGCACAGGGCCGATCACGTGTGGAACTTCCCGCGCACCCCCGAAATACACGTACCCTGCTCCAATCACGTGTGAAACTTCCCACGCACCCCCAAAATACACGTACCCTGCTCCGATCGCGTGTGAAACTTCTCGCGAACCCCAGTAATACACGTACCCTACTCGCACAGGGCCTTTCGCATGTAAAACTTCCCGCGAACCCCAGTAATACACGTACCCCACTCGCACAGGGCCCTTTTGCGTGTCAAAATTCCCTTGAACCCCAGTAATACACGTACCCCACTCGCACAGGGCCCTTTCGCGTGTGGAAATTCCCGCGAACCCCAGTAATACACATACCCCACTCGCACAGGGCCCTTCGCGTTTGAAACTTCCCACGAACCCCAGTAATACACGTGCCCCGCTCGCACATGGCCCTTCGCATGTGAAACTTCCTGCGAACCCCAGTAATACACGTGCCCCACTCGCACAGGGCCCTTCGCGTGTGAAACTTCCCGCGAACCCCAGTAATACACGTACCCCACTCGCACAGGGCCCTTCGCGTGTAAAACTTCCTGCGAACCCCAGTAATACACGTACCCCACTCGCACAGGGCCTTTTGCGTGTAAAACTTCCCGCGAACCCCAGTAATACACGTACCCCACTCGCACAGGGCCCTTTCGCGTGTGAAAATTCCCGTGAACCCCAGTAATACACATACCCCACTCGCACAGGGCCAATCGCGTGTGAAAATTCCCGCGAACCCCAGTAATACACGTACCCCACTCGCACAGGGCCAATCGCGTGTGAAACTTCCCGCGAACCCCAGTAATACACGTACCCCACTCGCACAGGGCCCTTCGTGTGTGTAACTTCCCGCGAACCCCAGTAATACATGTGCCCCACTCGCACAGGGCCCTTCGCGTGTGAAACTTCCTGCGAACCCCAGTAATACACGTGCCCCACTCGCACAGGGCCCTTCGCGTGTGAAACTTCCGCGAACCCCAGTTATACACGTGCCCCATTCGCACAGGGCCAATCGCGTGTGAAACTTCCCGCGAACCCCAGTAATACACGTACCCCACTCGCACAGGGCCCTTCGCGTGTGTAACTTCCCAGGAACCCCAGTAATACATGTGCCCCACTCGCACAGGGCCCTTCGCGTGTGAAACTTCCTGCGAACCCCAGTAATACACATGCCCCACTCGCACAGGGCCCTTCACGTGTGAAACTTCCTGCGCACCCCCGAAATAACTGTACCCTGCTCCAATCACGTGTGAAACTTCCCGCGCACCCCCAAAATACACGTACCCCACTCGCACAGGGCCGATCACTTGTGGAACTTCCCGCGCACCCCTGAAATACACGTACCCTGCTCCAATCGCGTGTGAAACTTCCCACGCACCCCCAAAATACACGTACCCTGCTCCGATCACGTGTGAAACTTCCCGCGAACCCCAGTAATACACGTACCCCACTCGCACAGGGCCTTTCGCGTGTAAAACGTCCCGTGAACCCCAGTAATACACGTACCCCACTCGCACAGGGCCCTTTCGCGTGTCAAAATTCTCTTGAACCCCAGTAATACACCTACCCCACTCGCACAGGGCCAATCGCGTGTGAAAATTCCTGCAAACCCCAGTAATACACGTACCCCACTCGCACAGGGCCAATCGCGTGTGAAACTTCCCGCGAACCCCCGAAATACACGTACGCTGCTCCAATCGCTTGTGAAACTGCCCGCGCACCCCGGAAATACACGTACCCCACTCGCACAGGGCCTTTCGCGTGTAAAACTTCCCGCGAACCCCAGTAATACACGTACCCCACTCGCACAGGGCCCTTTCGCGTGTGAAAATTCCCGCGAACCCCAGTAATACACATACCCCACTCGCACAGGGCCAATCGCGTGTGAAAATTCCCGCGAACCCCAGTAATACACGTACCCCACTCGCACAGGGCCAATCGCGTGTGAAACTTCCCGCGAACCCCAGTAATACACGTACCCCACTCGCACAGGGCCCTTCGTGTGTGTAACTTCCCGCGAACCCCAGTAATACATGTGCCCCACTCGCACAGGGCCCTTCGCGTGTGAAACTTCCTGCGAACCCCAGTAATACACGTGTCAGAAAACGCTCCAGGTCTTGTATCACCCCTGCGGTTCACGTGTCTCATCCTCACCAAAAGCTTCTGTCCCGTTATACCACCATACAGAAGGCGGGCTTGCGGTATCCACGCTCTACGCACGGAACACATTTGCGTCGGGAACGCAGTTCCCGACGCCTCACGTGGAAGTTGCCATGGAGACTACGTCAGTGGACGCAGCATCTTCCACGTGATAGAAAACGTGTTGGGTCACGTGACCATCTTGGTGCCGGTACTTCAAGTACTTAATGATCTGGCGCTCACTTCTCGCTGCTTCTGATCCTATAGTGACAGTGGTTTTTTTCTGCTCGGATTTTGTGGTTTTGTTTGATCTCGGATTACGTTTACTGGATTGCTCTTGGATTATCCTTACCTGTTCTTGTATCTTGACCTCGGATTGTTTATGGATTATTCTGGCCTAGTGATTTGGTTTTGTCGAAATCGGACCTCGAAGCTTGGGAGACCTCTTACCTTCTATCTTTCCTTCCTTCCTTTTCCCCCTCCAATCCCTTCCCTGTCCGTCCCCAGGGTGCTGTAGGCGTCCTCGTGCCGGCGGGTATAGGCTTGGTGCTGGACTAGAGACTTCCTGAGCACCTTTTAGGCGTCCTCGTGCCGGCGGGAATAGGTGGTTGCTGGACTATTGACTTCTTACACCTTGGATTGTTTGGTCCACCGAACAGAGGGCAGATACCATCACACTGTTCCTACAGAAAGAAAGAAGGACTTGCCAGAGACGTTCACTTCCAGGGAAACCAGGGTAAGAAAACTACCTTTCCTTACCATATTTTTCTTTCACTCATTCTCTGGTACTGATTGTCTTTTCTCTTCTTCTGGTCTCCAGAGTACCCCAGTATAGAGGACATTCTTGCATGAAACACTTCTGGTTAAACCGTTTTCTGCAGGTTAGTCTGTTGAGATTTTGTTACGTGTTCTTTTGAAAGGGGTGTATTTGATTGTAATCAGTATAATATTCTGCAGTCGTTGGACGGAACCTGGACCCATCATCTCCCGGGAAGTTGCGGGCCGCTCAGCTCTACGATCCCAACGACTCTACACCATCTTCCGATCAATTGGATTCTTAGACTGTCCTTTCGTACTCCTGAGAATCACATTGATAGGAAGAAATATATTCTTCACGACGGTTCAACGCGGAACCAGGCTCCCGGAATTCTGACAACACGTGCCCCACTCGCACAGGGCCCTTCGCGTGTGAAACTTCCCGCGAACCCCAGTAATACACGTGCCCCATTCGCACAGGGCCAATCGCGTGTGAAACTTCCCGCGAACCCCAGTAATACACGTACCCCACTCGCACAGGGCCCTTCGCGTGTGTAACTTCCCGGGAACCCCAGTAATACATGTGCCCCACTCGCACAGGGCCCTTCACGTGTGAAATTTCCTGCGCACCCCAGTAATACACATGCCCCACTCGCACAGGGCCCTTCACGTGTGAAACTTCCTGCGCACCCCCGAAATACCTGTACCCTGCTCCAATCACGTGTGAAACTTCCCGCGCACCCCCAAAATACACGTACCCCACTCGCACAGGGCCGATCACGTGTGGAACTTCCCGCGCACCCCCGAAATACACGTACCCTGCTCCAATCGCGTGTGAAACTTCCCACGCACCCCCAAAATACACATACCCTGCTCCGGTCACGTGTGAAACTTCCCGCGAACCCCAGTAATACACGTACCCCACTCGCACAGGGCCTTTCGCGTGTAAAACGTCCCACGTACCCCAGTAATACACGTACCCCACTCGCACAGGGCCAATCGCGTGTGAAACTTCCCGCGAACCCCAGTAACACACGTACCCCACTCGCACAGGGCCCTTCGCGTTTGAAACTTTCCACGAACCCCAGTAATACACGTGCCCCGTTCGCACAGGGCCCTTCGCGTGTGAAACTTCCTGCGAACCCCAGTAATACACGTGCCCCACTCGCACAGGGCCCTTCGCGTGTGAAACTTCCCGCGAACCCCAGTAATACATGTGCCCCACTCGCACAGGGCCCTTCGCGTGTGAAACTTCCCGCGCACTCCCGAAATACACGTACCCTGCTCCAATCGCTTGTGAAACTGCCCGCGCACCCCGGAAATACACGTACCCCACTCGCACAGGGGCTATCGCGTGTGAAACTTCCTGCGCACCCCCGAAATACACATACCCTGCTCCGATCTCGTGTGAAACTTCCCACGCACCCCCGAAATACACGTACCCTGCTCCGATCGCGTGTGAAACTTCCCGCGAACCCCAGTAATACACGTACCCCACTCGCACAGGGCCTATCGCATGTGAAACTTCCCGCGCACCCCCGAAATACACGTACCCTGCTCCGATCGCGTGTGAAACTTCACGCGCGCCCCCGAAATACACGTACCCTGCTCCGATCGCGTGTGAAAATTCCCACGAACCCCAGTAATACACGTTCCCCGCTTGGCGTGTGCTGTGTGGCGGCCCTGTATACTGGTCCAGGGTTAGCGCAGCCCTTTGCGCTGGATTGGGGATTTTGATGGCTTTTTCTTGCGCGAGGGGCGTTCTTGGGGGCGTAACTGGCGCTGCTGCAGGGTCGCTGTGCCACTCTGCGCCACGGCTGGTTTTGGTAGCTGAAATCCATGAATACACTGTGCGCGGAAATGGATTTTAGCGCACTCGGCTGGCGCAGACAATCGCACGCGCACACTGTGCGCCAGCCGCGTGCGCCACTTGTGCGCTAAATTCTATGAATTACCCCCTAAATATCATCCACGTACTGGATTACTGTGCTTTCTACTTACAAATTGCTCCAATCCATTTGTATTAACCCTGGTAAATATGCTGCGTCCCTCACTTGAGGCATTCTAGTGTGTTCAAATCTGGTCCTGCGATACATAAACCTGGTGAGATACCTGGAGTCAGGATACAGGGCAATGGAGAAGAAAACATTCTTCAAACCCACTACTGTGAAGTAGCGTGCCTCTGCTGGAATTCTGCAGACAATTGTCACAGGGTTTGACACTAGTGGATATTCTGCTTCGAGAAAATCGTTAAGTGGGAAGAGATCTTGTATGAATATGCAAACCCCTCCCTTTGATGTTACTCCCTCCTCCTCCCTCCAATACAAATTGCTCCAATCCATTTGTATTAACCCTGTTAAATATGCCGGGTCCCTCACTTGAGGCATTCCAGTGTGTTCAAACCTGGTCCTGCGATACATAAACCTGGTGAGATACACCAGCAAGAACATCTCTGTGTGTGTTTGTATCCCTCTCAATGTACTGTTTGCGTAATATTCTTGTATCAGCATTGCCACCCTAGCAGGGTACATCCCAGGTCTGGTGCACATCATCCCCTTTTCTGAGAATGAAATTGTGGCGTTTAATTTGCTTAAGAAATCTCCTCCCAATTAATGGGTGTGTCTTTTGAATACAATAATGGTGCAACGATATGCTGAGTCCCTATTGTGAGTGTCAAATATTTTGTCAGAGGAACTTCTTGGATGGTGCCCGAAAAGCCTTGTATGTCCAATTTTGTTATTGGATAATGGGAACCGTCACCCCCTCCTTAATATAGGACCTATTAGCTCCAGTATCTATTAGAAAGGAAATAGGACAGGACACATTTGTACTTTCTGAGGGCACCCCTATTGGTAAAGTGTATTACTCGAAGATGTAAATGGATTTCCTCCCACCGCTGCGACTCCTGTGTAACGAGGCACCTCATTCTACCTCAATATTTTTACCTTCCCTTAAGCAACTGTCTGTGCTGGTGCCTGTAGTACCCTCAATGCAATTCTACTCACCCTAGGATCGCCCTTGTCCCTGTGTAGGCATGGCCTGTGTCTAAATAGGCTGCAGTGGCATTTGTTACTGCGGCACTACCATTTGTGCCTGCTGGGGTTGTATGTATGTCTGTGTATACTGCTGCTGTGGCTGCACTCCTTCCTGTGTCCTGTTTGCTGAATAAGTGGGCATGCTTGTGCAAAGTGACCAAAATTACCACAGGCAAAACATTGTCCTCCAAACCGGGTTCCCATACCCCCGTATCCAAATCCCCTTCCCCTTGGGTAATATCCCCTGCCCAGCTGATGTTGTTTCATGTACATATTTACTCCCCCTGCCTGTGTGAAACCAGGGGGTTGTGTATTTATGAATCTGGGCTGCACTGCATCTGTAGCATACCCCACTGTGCGTTATATGACACTTGTGTGTATCCCCCTTGCTGATCTACCGCTGTTACTGGAAGCACCCCTTGTTGGGGGGGGGTGGAACACTGATGGGTCCTGTGAGCACTGCCCCTTCCATACTTATTTTGGCCAATTTCTTCTGCATACATTTGTTTTCTGCTTTTAAAACGTTGTCTATTGCCTCCTTGTCTTTTTCCTGTTTCCTCTTACAAAAATGTACAACATTCGCCTGTATTTCAGGCCATCCGTTCCCAATAACTTTTTCTAGGGAAGCTTGTGGGGAGTGCCCTCACTATAATGTGATAAAATAGAGGTATTTTTATCATCGCAGGATTGTTTATTTTCTTGTGCCCACATTTCTTGAATTGATCTATGTATTCTGCAGGGTCCTCATCTGGCTTCATGTTTTCATACTAATATTGATCCCAAATCTGATGGATCTGGATACAGCTCTCTCAGAGCCTTCCACACGTGTGCTCAGTAATTATTAAAAGGTGCCCCGTCTTGTATGTTACAGTTTAATTTTACCCCAGCGTATCCTGCTTGCTGCCAAATCTTGTCACTTCGCTCCCCCACCAATTCTGCCAATAAACTCTAAATGTCCCCTACAGCCAATGGGATCTCTGCTGTCTCCTTATCAAATATATATCCACGTACTGGCCCCTGCCATTAGTGAAGGTAAACTGTAGACCAAATTATCCCTGTGCATTGTTTGCCAGGGTATGTCATGCACTTCCCCTTTTGCCTTGTGTAGAAAGGCCAACTGTGTTTGTGCTTGGTGCCTAGCAACCCATTGTGGTCTTTCAACTACTGCTATACTTTCTTTCCTGCTTCGAAGCCTATTTCCCCAGTCCCCTGCGTGTTTTTCCACTTCTTTTCTCCTTCTCCCCTTACTTACACACGTTAGATCGCAAGTACCAAATTTGTCATGCCTGCTGTCGTTGTTGCTGCTATCCTCCCAGTCTGATTCAGTATGATCACCCTAGGTTGCATCTAGTTTGTTCTTCTCCATGTCCTGTCTCCAGTCATCAATTTTAAATGTTATGCGTCCTGCTGTCCATCCCAGCTGGTCTTTCCTCTTTCCTCGAATACTCCATTTTTTTCCTCTATCTCCCTCTCCATTACCTTTTCTGCTTCTCTAAAAATCGAGTCCAGTTGCTGTTCTGTGTTTTTATTAATGTCTGCTAGGAATTTTTTTTCCCTTTTCTTCCTTATCCCCAGAATGAGGTTCTGACTAAAGCTTCCAGAGACCTAAAACATCATGTCTCTTTTTTAGCTTTGCGACTTTGTATGTTGCCGACAAATAGGAGTACATACTCCATTATATCCTTCTGAAATGTTCCCTCTCCGGGCCATTCCTGCTGTGTCCTTTACCCACTAAAAATATTATTTTAATATTTTATTGCGATATTGGAGCATCTTTTTGCACATATGATCAAGGGGTGCATCCATACTATGAGATAACATTATTGCAACTTTTTCTTATTTTTAGGGTACTCTTTCTCCCTTTTAGTCCTGGCCCCCTTTACTTATATCCAAACACTTTTGCCATTTTCCTTACTCACACTCGCTCACTCGTATACTTACCATCTTACTCGTTTGCTCTTTTTCATTCACTCTGGCCTTCTCCTCATGCCCTGCCCTTTCACACCACTCACACACAATGGCCCTCGCCACAGACTCGTCTTGTTTGTTTTTGTTATACACAAATGTCCTTCTCCACAGGCCTGCCACCTTAACAATAATGCCCTATGTTAATGCGCTGAGGGCTCGGCTGCTCCTCCCTTCATTCAGCTGCACCCCCTTCACATGCTACACAGCTCCTTTGATATTAATATGTTAGTTTGGCTCTTACACTCTCTTGTCTAACTAGCTCTGCCACTTTAATACGCAACCCTCTGCTCTAATGCAGATTTCCACATCTTGAGGGTGTGTCCTATACATCATAAAAATAATCACTTCCTTTGCCAGCTCGTTATGCATGGGTACACTCATGTATCCTTCTTCGGAGATTCTCGAGTCAAGTCTACGCAATCCAGAAGTCTTTAAAGCTGGTTCCCCCTTCCGAGAGCAGAGGGCATTTGGACACGGGCAGGCCTTTGCGAACTCTGCGTCTGCACGACCACTTTGGTGGTGAGCTCTTAACACTGTTCTGCACGCTGTCCCGCACTGCACTGCGAGCACTGCTGTTATCCCCACATCTGGTGGGTAGAGCTTACTCCCCGTACGAGCCACCAAAAATGTATTGCGGGTTACCTCTGAACATCTAAGTAAAAATTACAAAAGTAATTTAAAAAAGGAATATACGCCAGGGAAGAAGTAATGCAATTCATTCTGGGCTCAGATACAGCTGGGAAAGCAATATTCAAGCAGAGTGCGGAACAGAACTGCATGAAAAGTACTGTCAAAGATAAGCCCCCAAAATGAAAACTTCTATAATCGTGCAAACTAATTTGCATCTAATAACATTGCAACATTAGGCCAATCCTCTAAGCAAAGCTAACTGGTAGAACTACGTAATTCTCCTACACTGGGACATATATTATCACAAAATGATTGGGTCCTGCAAATCTTACCAAACCACCCTCCGACACCTCTGTGGCTTCACAGTCCAAATCCCAATTACCACATCACATGGCCAAAACCAAGAGACATTTGAGTTGACCAGCAGATCTTTCTTCATCTCCATCCGTTTCCGATGAGAACTCAACCGATCATGACACTGAAGAAGCCCTGAACCATTAACGAGTTACCATTTTAATGTGCATTTTAGGAACTCTATGAACCACTTCCCAGTCTCACATGTGCAAATGGCATTTTTGAAACCACCATGGGGCATTTTCAAACCGTAAGTAGACCTGTTTCATAAATTAATATGCCGAATTATGGAATGATTGTGCAGTCACTACCTTCCCCTGGAACCCATTAGCTTTGCTTCCTGACTTCGAAAGTATCAAAGGCAGCTTCATTTCTTACTGTAAGATCCTGGGAACCTTAGTTTGCAATGTGTTGCCAGCCTCTGCAGCTGCTGGCCAATTGTACTGGAACACAAGTCTCACATACTCACCTGTTATTCAAACTTTGTTACCTATAGGCTAATTGCTTAGAACACAATTGAGACATTCTCCAGCCTAATGCATAGAACTGTGTGGCTATCAGTGAAGCCCCCTTTCCTTTTTAGTGAGCTAATCCCACATCTGATATGTGTGCACCTCTTTACTGCGCTGAACTTGCATTTTATTCACAGTGGCATGGATGTAAAGACAGGAGGTGGGGTCTGTACTTCTGCTCTCTATATGGTAGAGGAGAGGCACAGAGGACCCCAGCCAAGATTCTTTATTAGGGTAGCAGTGGACGAGCAATCGAGGCCTAGCTTCTCAGGAGGTAATGCAGGCTGCTTCTTAAGTACAGTGTAGTCCCCAAGCCCCCACAAAGGAATGTCCACACACTGTATTAGTCAAAACACAGTCTTTATATAATTAATATTCAAGGTCATGTACACTATCACAATAACTCACTTTGTGCTCAGAAAATCAACAATGGTAAATATATACATTTCTAAAGTGGTACCACAATTATTATCAGATCTCATTAAAGTGCATCAACTATACTCTGGTCAAATGTCACACAGATCACTTAATAAAGGCAACCAACAATAGACATAGGAGGAAAGCAGTTGGTTAGAACAATGGGCAGAATACTGGCACTGTTACCTAGACACAGTTCTGTGTGGAGATCCCCCTACCCGGGCAACCTGTAAAATAGAGATATAACACAAGTGCAGTCCATATATTGTTCTATAAGTCTTATTTCCTTCTATAATGTTTCTACCCCCCCCCCAATATACCTGGTAGAGTAGAAATCTGCGAATAGGTGTCTATGAATCCTTCTTGAGTGACTCCCTTTAAAGCAGGAGCCACGGATCGACAAGAGGAGGCGTTGAAGAAAGTGAACTTGGTGTCGACAGTGTCGATGAAAAGTTTGAGGGTGCCAAGACCACGGCGTCGATCCAGGCGGTGCTTGTCCACGACATCCTGCGAGGAAGAGGTGTGCAGGGCACCTCGGCGTTGAATAGTTCAGGACTGCAAAGAATTTCTGAAGAACTGTGGCCCGACAAGGGCGTCGAGTCGTCAAAGTCTTTGTGGTCTTTGGGTGGCGGGAAACCCACCAGCAGATTCTCCTCTGCACTTTGGTGTCCTCGACTTTCTACGGCGGGATAAAGCGGTCGACGGTGCGGAAAATGGAGTCCTTCGATTCAACAGTCTTAAGCAAAGGAGCAGGTGGCTCCAGTCGTCGGCGGCACGGTGTCAAGCGGTTCCCTCTTCTGGGAAACACAGCTTCGATGGGCCTCCAGCGGTTACAGTGATACTCCGAACTCTGGTCGACGGCAATGGACTTCGACAGCGTCAATGTCCGGGTGCTTCACTTCGTTCTCTTCGGCGGTCCCTGTCTCCGGTCGGCAGCCTATCGAGGGTCTGACTTCCAGGGAGCTTTGGCAAAGGTTGGCGGTGCTCGATGGTCCCTCGGAGCAGGGGAAGAGGGTGCCTAGCCAGGTCATCTCTCGGATCAGTCCTCGATGAACTCGACAGCTTTCGGATCGGGTGAAAGCAAATGCAGCAGCAGTTCTTCTTCTTCCAGCTGGGCGTCGAGGATAAGCAGTTCCAGTTACTCTTCAAGTGTTGACTCAGCTTCTGAACAATTTCCAGTGGTGAGAGGTCCCCAGATATACTATTCTGCCTCTCATCCACACTGCTGGGTCACACTCAGCAGAAGGGCATTCATGCAGTCAGTCAGCCAATCAGGCATTCAGTGCATTCAGGCCATACTCCTCCCTCTCAGACACTCACAACAAGGAATGTGTATTGAGACAAGTACCCAGCCATTCAACACTACACACTGCATTCATACCAGTTTCGGGCAAGGCTGTCTCAGTCTTTGTATCTCATACCAGAAACCAGACACCCACAACAAGAAGTGCATATTGGTCACACACTCCATTCACCCAGGTCCAACCACAGGGTGTACCCACAACATACAGTCACTGGGAAGGCTCCAGCCAGTCTGGCCTGGACTTCACAACAACACCATATATAGAACTTCCACCCAACAGCCAGTCAGGGGGAAGGGACAGAGTCAGGGCTTCCCAGGACTTTGGGAAAACAAGGTAACAGGCAATAGAAAGCAAGGGGGGCACCTTATTTCTTATCTGGAATCAACTGATTGCAATGGCAGGGCCTGGGTTTCCCAAAATGGAGGATACTCAGAGCACCTGTCAAATTCAGCATGGAGCTGCCACCAGCCCATACCCTGCTCTGTGGGCCACACACAGGTGCTCAAAAACATACACTAGGGGCACTGGGTTGCACCCCCACCCATGGGTGCCATAAGGGTAGTCCCACATGGACTCCTGGGCAGAAAACAATTCAGAACATAAGTGAAAAATGACTACAGGACAAGGACAGGGAGGCCCTTTCCATCCAATGCATTTCCAGCATCACAGTCGCCCCCTCAGACTGAGGTTAGGGTGCCTAATCTCCCATGAGGTAGACACCCTCATCCAGACGGTCAACATACCTTCTGGAAAGGCCATCTGCATTATCGTGACTCTTCCCTGGTCTATGCTCTATAGCGAAGTCTAGCCCTTGCAGGCTAACAGACAACCTGAGCAGTTTCAGGTTCTCACCCTTCATTTTCATAAACCACGTCAGGGGCTTATGATCTGTTTGGACCTTGAAGGTAGACCCGTAAGGTAGGGCCTAAAATGCCTACGGCTCCAAACTATACTGAAACACTCCTTTTCAACAGTAGCCCACCTAAGTTACCTACCCTTGAGTTGTCTACTGGTGAAGATGATCAGATGTTCCCTCCCTTTGTCATCTAACTGGGACAAGGCAGCTCCAATTCCGGTTTCGCAGGTATCCGTCTGGACGATAAAGGATTTGCTGTAGTCAGGCGCACACAACACTGGTGCCCTACACAGACTTTCTTTCAAGCAATCAAAGGCCCTCTGACAGTCCTCAGTCCAATTAACCTTCCTAGGCTGTTTGGGTGAAGTCAGAGCTGTCACTGGTGCAGCTATGGTTCCATAGTCCGCCATGAAATTGCGATAATACCCAGTGAAGCCCAAAATGGCTCTCACCTAGGTTTGAGTAGCGGGAGTCTCCCAGTCCTGTACATCCTGTACTTTACTGGGGAGAGGTTGGATTTTACCCCCTCCTACCTCATGACCAAGATAGGTGACTTTCCCCTGAACTATCTGGCAGTTGGTGGCGTTGATAGTGAGGTTAGCCCTTTTCAAAGCCTGTAACACCTTATCCAGATGTGTCAAATGCTCTTCCCAGGAGGAAATGTAGACGGCAATGTCGTCTAAGTAGGCCACACAAAAGGCCTCCAGCCCACTGAGCGCATGATTGACCAATCTCTGGAAAGTGGCAGGGGCATTCTTCAACACTAAAGGCATGACCCTTACTGGTAGAGTCCCTCAGGTGTTGAGAACGCCATCTTTTCCGTGGCATGGTCCGTCAGAGCTATTTGCCAATAGCCTGAGGTAAGGTCAAAGGTGCTCACAAATTTGGCAGCACCTATGGTGTCCACAAGCTCATCAGCCCTGGGCAATGGGTGCACGTCAGTTTTGGTGATGGCACGGACTCCTCGGTAGTCCACACAGAACCTCCAATCCTTGGTACCTGCCTGGGAACTTGCCTTGGGGACAACGACCACAGGACTGGACCAGGGACTGGTGGAGGGTTCGATAACACCCAGATTCAACATCTTGGCGACCTCAGCCTGGATGTGGTTCTTAACGGTATCTGACATATGGTAGCACCTGCTTTTGACAGGCACACTGTCACCAGTGTCAATTTCGTGTCTACACCAAGGTGTTAAGGCCTGGTGTCAGTGAGAGCAGAGAGGAATACTGCCAGAGCAAAGCCCTGGAGGCCTTCTGCTGCTCTGTTGTCAGATCGGGAGAGAGATGTACTCCCTCCACTGAGCCATCCTGAGGGTTGCTATGCAGCAAATCAGGATGTGGCTCACTCTCATCCTCTTCTTGCTCTGAAGCTAGCAAGAGACATGAGACTTCTGCTCGCCTGTGGAAAGGCTTGTGCCTGTTAACATGGAATACCTGAGGGGCTACCCCAGGGGCTCCCATGTCAACTTGATAATTGACTTTGCCCATCTTGGAGATGATCCTGAAGGGTCCAATCCACTTGTCTGCCAAAGCTCTATTCTTGGTAGGCTCCATCACAAGGATTTCCTGTCCTGGAGTCCAGGCCACTTGCGAGGCTTTAAGGTCATGTCAATACTTATCCAATTCCTGGCTGGCCTTGAGGTTTGCTGTTGCCAGACCCATCATCTGTGTCATCCTCTATCTGAGGCCTAACACATAGCCCCCACTTGCTTGGCAGGACCTGGAATCTTGGAGCACAGCACAAGCTCGAGCTTCCTAAAAACGAGACAACAGTTCTGCTTCCAGCTATCAGGACCATCTATGGCCAAGTCTTGTTTCTCTTGAAAGTCTCTTGCCTTCGAGGACCTGATGTATGTCATATAACAAAACCAAAATTCCTTTTTCACGTATTCTCTGGAGTGGATGGATGCACCCGGGGGTCCCCCCTCTTCTGGGTGCTGACCCTTCACAAATCGTATCTCAAAATACCAGTTCCTTCTCTCAATGGACTTTGGGTGATGGCTTCATCCCTGGATCTTCCTCGTTCGGGCTTGGCCCTTCAAAAATAGTTCCCATCAGTATCAAGGCCTTTAGTGGATTTTTCTTCTGGTTCCGAGGACCTGATATGTTTACACAAACATAAAAAAGTTCCTTCAACAAAATAACAGTTTGTTTCCTGGTTTCACTTAGGGTGAGTATTCTTCACCCTTGGGTCTCCCTCTTCAAAACCCCTCTTTGCTTTTAGCCTTCCTCCAATGGCTTCACTATGGCTTCAATGAACTTTTGGGTGATAGGTTCTCCCCTGGATCTCCCTTGTTTGGGCTGGGACCCTTCTCAAATATTAATGTTTTTTTAAACAGTTCCAGTGGACATCCCTTGGCCAGGGGTTTACTCTTGCCACTTCGTTAGCATCCCTCTTCTGAGTTCACTCTTGCCAACTCCACATTTCTATTTACTTTCAAATGTTCATGGGATTTGCTTCCCTTGTTTTCTTTATAGTCCTTAGGTCAAAGGCTTTCGACTGTACAGGGATTTTGCTTGACCTCCTGTATGACCACATTGACCTATGGCCTTCTTGTATATGCCGTTTCACTCAGACGCGGAATGGCCAGAGTCTCTTGAGTTAGCACCCATGTGATGCTAGTTCCCTCTGCAGCTGGTCTCCCCTTTAACACTTTTATAGTTCTTTGAACTTGAATCAAGTTGTCACTTTTGCGATATTCATTCACCACAGCCCGGCTCTTATGGATTCACCGGCTGTGATGAACCGCTTGGCTTTCCTCGTAACTGGAGTCAAAGCCAATACCATGGAAGCAGGAGTTTCCCTCACTCCTGCTTATCAATGTCGACACGCTCTGTGTACCATTGACATCTGTTGGGCTATTGTCCTCCGTCTTAAGATTCCCTCTGCGGAGGTTTCGCGGGTCTGCGTCGAAAAGGGCAAGGTCATGTCTCTCCTTGTCAGCTTCTTGATATTCACTGCCTTTCTCCTCCTCTTGAACTGCCGGGCCTGGATAGCTGTCTCGTTGTGCGGTCTGTCTTGTTCGTACTCTGCTCTCTGTCGCCACCTTTTATCCCTATGGGGA
Organism: Ambystoma mexicanum; assembly: GCF_040938575.1. Taxonomy (NCBI): domain Eukaryota; kingdom Metazoa; phylum Chordata; class Amphibia; order Caudata; family Ambystomatidae; genus Ambystoma; species Ambystoma mexicanum. The sequence goes on along the minus strand of NC_090936.1, from coordinate 241,209 downwards.
AGGGAAATGGCCGTCAGGTGTGTGTGATTCTGACCAATTGCTTTACTTTGCCTGACTCTTGCATTGGGACATGTCTGGTAAATGACTCTTGTGTAAGTCCGTTCTCTTGTGTGTCATGCGAAAGTGTTTGTGTCAGAAAGGGGGTGGGAGGGGCAGTGGTTTTGAATGTAGAAAAAGGTAGTGATGCAAGGGGGATACCGTGTCCCACCCATCAGTGTCCCACTCCCCAAGAACCCCCCATCCAGATAATCCTCCATCACTAGTCAACGCCCAGGAACCGGGTCCAATAGCGATGGCTGTGTCCTGACCACCTGGATGACAGATCTCCTTCACGTTTCTCACAGTGCACCAGCTCAGCAGACATTGTCAAGGCATTCTGGAATGTGTGTAGATAAGAACCTCTGTAAGGGTTAGGAGGTTGGAGGATTGAAAGCTGGATTTACCACAGGTTGGACAATGGCATTTGGGAAGAGGAGAGCTTGTGAGCAGGGAGTGGGAGTGTGTCATTAGCAGGGGATATGTTAATCCAGGTAGAAGGCCTAGTCCATGGATGAACACATGGACAATGATTTTGAATGGGAAGCGATTTTGCATGGTTAGCCCCCCAGATGAAAGGGGTGGTCTAGGCCGTGAGAAGTTGTAGAGTGTATTGGTAGCAAAGTTCAATACCTGAGAGGAGCAAAGGACGGATGCTATGTAGACTCTGGAGTATTGGCCACCTTGCTTAGGTCCAGGATGGAGAGGGGTGCTCTGATACATTGAAAGGGGAGAAGGGGACAGATTTTGCAGATGCTCGAGAGGTTAAGAGTTGCATTGATAGCAGGAAAAGAGACAAAATGCTGAACTTTCAAGTCACAGTAGAAGAGAATTCCCAAATAACATCACATTGAAAGTGGGCATTATGCAAAGTTATTGACCACACAAGTGGAAAGGACTTCTTGATAAAGCACCTGCTAACGTGTTGAGCAATAGATTATTAACGCACCATAAAACTCAAATCAATAACGAGCAGAGTTCTCGGAGCTCAGATGGAATTGACCTCACTCGTGCCACAAACTGCACTTTCCAATGAAGTTCCCATAAAGCCAAATGTCAATGGTAAGCTGTATTGCAGACAAATAAGATTTGCAGCTTCACAACTGCGAGCTAGGGCCATGGCTAGGGGAGCCTGGACTTCAATTTATATCAATTTGGAGGCACATCCTCAAACCAAATGCAATGAGTGGTGTTCACCCACTGCGCAAGGGCACACACCCGGTGGTGGCACTTAAAGTGCTGTGTGGTACGCATCCTCGTCTCTGAAAACAAGGAAACGGGGGATTATTTTAAGCGTAACACACAGAGATCTGCCTCTGTGAAATACAAATAAAAGGGTTGCTTTTTTGTGTACGCAAGATGGCACCTATCAAGAGCTTTTACATAATGTGACGGTGACGTTTCGCTGGGCTTCACCGGCCCAGGACATTCCCCAGGCTTGTTTCTTTGAAGCCTTAGCTTTTATTACAGGGATAGGGCAGATACAAGTGTGAAATGGAGAGTGCCAATGGCCCCTTTCTCTGACAAGTCGCAGCTCACTGGGAAGGGGCCATTGGCATTCCCAAGCCCCTCATCTGTGTCTACTGCACAGTACATGTCTGCACCACATGCGCCTAATGTTTCCTGCTAGTCTGTGATGTGGCTAATTTGTTGACATGAAACCACTGAGGCAATAATGTATGATATGATATGATATGATATGGCATTTATAACGGGCCTGTACACAAGGGTTCCACATTTTAGTTACAAGATGCTTGTGTGAAAGACTTATAGGACAATACACAGATGCTTGGTTGCCTTGTGCAGGTAAGAAATGTGCAAGCATCAGGGATTTGTAATTGTTTTGCGAACTCCTTCATTTTGGGACTAAGGGTGTTTAAAATGAATGTTGAAAACAAGGAAAGCAGGTGTTTTTAAAAAATGGATCTGAACATGGGTAGAACTTTAGACTGAGAATGCCACCACTAGGGGCAGACAGAACCTGAAGCAGGGTCCTCCTAAGAGTTTCAGTTTCATGGATGCCACACCGTGCTCATTGACAACCCACCTACCAAGTAAGGCATGGCAGATCTATCATCCATGCATTGTGCCACCTTAGGAGCATCTATAGCGCATTAAACAATGGAGCCTGGAGGCCACCGATGGAAGCGACCATTGCCAGAACCTCAGCGCTTCTAAAGGAATGATATTGCAGGAGCAACCTTCCTAGTGTTGCACAAGTCATGAATGATTCCGATATTATTCCCCAATGTGAGACATTCCATCTGCAAGTGGAAAAACCTTGCTTTCTTTAAATGTCAGTAACATGATTGAATGGATTCTGCAGGAAACCCAGGATTGCTACTCAGCCCCACTGTCATAGAAAGCTCTCTCCATTAAAAAAACATGTGTTAGTGGATTCTAACTAGATGGGCTTGCTGGTCACTGGGCATGTAACTGAATCACTAACATCCATTCTCTAACCACCTGTGTACACTTGCTGCTGTGCACAATGTATTGGGCATACTAGCAACTATAGGGCAACACATATACAAGCGCAGGTAAAAAGCATTGGATTTTTTATTTCTGTTTCACACCCTGTGACAATTTTCTGCCATCCTCAATATTTGATAGGATACTCCCCTCCTCTGCACACCTTATTGCTGAATAAATCATCTACATTTTAGATCATGATTTTATAGTTTCTTGTACCACATAACATACAATGGTTTCTGAATGTAGTTCTAATTATTCAATTCAACGACAATCCATTTAGTTTAAAAAATATGTTTCATTAGGTTTGTTGGTATCATCACAACGCGTTTCAGGATTTCAATACCTTCATCGGTTGCAAATTCACAATTCTACAAAATAATTAACAATCCATCAGTACCGCATGTGGAAGTATTTCTAAGTTTAACAAAACAAAATATAATAAATGTCATTTCTATCAAGGATGAGGGCATAACTAAATTCATTAAGTGTCTAGAAACCCACTAGGCATGCTTCATATTGTCTGCAGGAATCAATCTCTTATTAGCCAGTGTTGTACAGGCAAAGATCCAGAGTGGTAGCCACCCCCAGTTCAAGGAAGAAGAAAGATAAAGAACAAACCGAACAAAAGGGGGAAAATTCAATTGTCGCATTAGAAGCATATGACTTATAGGGTGCCTTTGTATGGTACATGGTGTGGACATGGTGTTATCCCCAGATTCAACAAGATTGATTGTGAAAAAATAGCTGAAATGACGAAAAGCACTATTCTCTGAGTGCTAAATCTCATGCAGTTCCAAAAAACCTTTGTAGAGTTTGCAAAAAATAATTATCAGTATGAACCATATGTTCTGCAAACTACTAATATGTTGGACATTATGTATTATCTCAAAATGAATCACAAAAAAAGTAGTGTTACCTCTGTTAGAAGGATGAGTCTCAGGACGACATATAAAATGACAAGGAAGCCCGTATAACCTTCAAGAAAGATTTGAATGAAAAGTAAGAAAATAAACTAGTTTCTTCCCATAATAATCGCATAGAAATGCAAGCTTTTAGTAAAATGAAGGACGTATATTGAGTGTTAGCACTAGGGCTGTGGACCGCTTCCTAACAATCAGCCTTTAGAGGAGCAGGTCTGCGTGTAAAGGTAGCAAGCCTTATGTTTATACTGTTGCTGTGATAACGGCTATAGGAATGGGAATTGAAGACGGACACTAAAATAGGGTTTCTCCTCGGATTGTGTATACATGGTTGCCATGGCAACAGTAGTAAGCATGGTGAACAGACTACTGAGTATGTAGAACAAGTGCACACATGAGTGCCTAATCTCTTATAAGCTAAAGAAAATAAAACCATGAAAACGCTATATCGGATTAATGTGGAATCGGTGGTATCACACATGGATTCACATGGATTCCACTTGAGTGCAGTAATTAGCCAATATTTGTATTGGAAAATGGGGCATCTAAAAAAATTGAGATATAGTTCCCCAATTTACATGGTAAATTTGATCCGAGGATGAACCTTGTTGAGGTTATTGTAAAATTCCATTAGTTGAGTCCTAGTGTCTGACCATATTCCGAAGATGTTTTCTATGTATTTCTTGCAGTTGATTAGATGCTTGGCCGAGTCTGTATTTTGCAGTATATAACTCTTTTAAAAAAAACACTTTAAAACTATTTGCGGGTGAAATTGCTGAGCCCATTGAAGTGACTGAGATTTGTGTATAGTGCTGTTGTTATGTCTAAAGTAGCTGTTGTGTAGAATAATAAACGGTAGCTCAATTATGACTTGTCTATTGGCCCTTGTGTTGTAATCTTTGAGGATAAGCCATTCCATTGCTTCCTGGTGGGGTATGGATGTGTAATGACTGCCCACATCTAGGGCAAATAGTATATTAGAAGTTTGCAATTACTTTAGATCTTCAAGACAATTCAGAAAATGAGTTGTATCCCTAAATTATGTGTCGGTGTACTATTTGTATTTGTATTTGTATTTATTTTATTTATAAAGCCCAGCCAGGCCCAGGGGCATACGGGCGCATAAGTTAGGTCTGGTTACAGTTGCAATAGAAAGCAGTCAATAAGGGTTACGTTACATTGCAGTTACAGGTGGGTACAAACTCATTAGTCATAGTCATGCAAATGCATATATACATAGTCTAGTATAAGTACATTAGCTACAAAAGTGTGCCAGTGACAGTCGATCATGCTGGGATCAGGCGTTAGGGTGTCATAGAGTCCAGGTTGTGAAGCCAACACTTCGTGATATGTTTAAATAGGTTAAATGAAGGTTCTGCTCGCAAAAGCGCAGGTATTGTGTTCCATAATTTAGAGGCTTGTACAGGGAAGCTAGCACCACCCGAGTTATGAAGTTTAAATCTCGGTATGGACATAGTGTTAGCTTGTGCTGCTCTAAGTGGTCTTGAAGAAGTGTGAGGTGTAAGTTGGTTGGTGAGGTAGGCTGGTGCAAGGTTGGCCCTGGCTTTATGTGTAAGGGCCAGGGTTTTAAGGGAAATTCTGTGCTTGACAGGAAGCCAACGTAGTTTGCGTCTGGTCTCTGAGATGTGCATCTTTTTGGGGATGTTGAGGGCAGCTCTGATGGCATTATTTTGAATTACTTGCAATTTGTTGATATTTTTGTAGCTAGTGCCTAAGTAAAGGGCATTACAATAGTCTATCTTGGATAGGACCAATACTCTAGCAAGAGTAATGCAATTGGGTGAGGAGATGAACGGCTTACATGCAGTGATCAGCTTACAGGTGTAAGCGGCTGATGATGCTACTGCATTAGTTTGTTTGGAGAAGGATAAGGTGGCATCGATGTAAACCCCAAGGGTTTTGGTGTTATTTGACACGGGAATGAGATTGCCATCTATGGTGAAAGATTTCTATGGTGAACAAGAGGTTGTAACACTTTGTCTATATAGATGGTTAGAGGATCAAAGACACTTTTGTTCTTATCTTTGTCACATTCAGTATTATTCTTGCTATTGATTGACACTCTTCGTCTCTATTATTCACTTTCTGAGCATAATAGCTTGCGCTTTACTACATTTCCCATGTTCCTTCATGGGTTTACAAAGAATACAAAATTGGCGGCCATCTTCACTACCCGCCCCGTTTTGCAATACAAATATTGCCTAATTACTTCACTCATGTGGAATCCATGTGTTTCACTGCCAATCGTTTCCAGGCTTCTTCCTTGACTAAGTACCAGAGTTGTGTAATTGCATGTTAGTGTGTACAACTCTTAGTTGTCTTTTCTTCGTCCCAGTACTGGAGTGGTATGACTGAGGGGAAATGAGAGGAAATGATTGGCAGCACCCTATGAAGTTAGGGGGAGAGTAAGGTTTACTATCACAAGGGAAAGGAGGATATCATGTCTGGCCTAAAGATGCCCTCAAGGACCCTCCACCCAGCTGATCTTCCCTTGCATGTCCACCCCCAGGGTCAGGATCCAAGAGCAATGTTCTTTGCCTGGCCACCTGAGAAGAGGATCCAAGGGGAGTAGGTGTGAAGATGATTTCAGGTTTTTCACAATATATGGGGCTACCTGCTTTGAAGACTAATCTGTCATCCTTATGTTTGACTTCTGGCAGTGTGGGAACAAAACAGACAAACCAAGGAAATGGAGATGTCTCTTTAAAAAGAGAAGTTTATGTAACTGGGACGAGTAGCTCTTATGAGGAGAGAGAGTATGGTTCGCAGGGGTAGCCCCCTTACGTGATTATGCCTTGGAGAGATGGATGAGAATGAAGTTGCAGAGTGTACGACTTTTGGAAAGGTGAGGAACTCCAGAGTGAGACGCCAGAGAGCCATCGAATCCAGCATTGGGAGAACCGTTGCCTTAACGGGAGGTATGACCTGTGCAAGGTGGTGGCGTAACAATGGCTGCTTCATGGTGGGCGATACGCCCAACGAACGACACCCAAGACCACAGGAGAAGGGAGTAATGCCAGCTAACTGCCGCCTGCTACATGCGTCCATGGACGGCATCCTAAATCGGTGGAGCCAAAAATGCTACACCAGCAAAGCCGGCACAGAGAAGAGCAACTGAGAAGCCAAATACCTGAGTGTGCGTCAAGCCCTGCGAGGCCCCATCCCGCCCAGCGGAAAAGGTACCGGGGAGAATGGGAGTGGTGGGAGGCCACTGCAGCAGCATATTGAGAGCAGAGAAAACTCTCAAGTCACAAGTATGAAAGTCAAACACAAGTCAGCAGAATTGGAGATATCTGAAATCAATACACAGCGTGACAAACAACGCTGTTTGCAAAATAGATAGAAAGTGGAAACGAATACCCTGGGAGTAAGGGAGAAGCCCCCAGGAACTGCAGCTTGAAGGGAGAAGAGAGCCCGCCACAAAAAAAGTGTTACAAGTAACGAGAAATTAGACTGTCAAGGGGACAGAATCATAAAAGAGAAAATCCAATACCAAGAACATAGGAGAGGGGGACCAATAATTTGGATACGGTCATACAAAATATAGGGGTTGTGAACGCTCAAGGATATAATAGACATACAAATAAAGACCAGAGTGTGAGAAACCATTTCAACTAAAAATTGTTCTAAAGCAGGCATTACAGCGAAGGCAAAGCCCACAAGTACATGGGAAGAACTAGATTAGCTCATGAAGGAAACATCATAAGACTATCAGGGAACGGAACGTTAAAGAATCCTGTATTCTAAACAGGAACATTTGTATCAATAACCACAGGAGATAAGATACAGCCTTAAAGAGAAAGCCGCTGTGAGGAAGAGAGAGACAATCAGGAGCAGAGAGACAGGCAGGAGAAGAGAGATGACCAGGAGACGACAGGCGACCAGGAGAAGAGATGACCAGAAGAAAGACGGCCAGAAGAGAGACAGCCAGGAGAAGAGACAACCAGGAGAAGAGACAACCAGGAGAAGACAACCAGGATAATAGACGACCAGGAGAAGAGAGATGGCCAGGAGAAGAGACCACTAGGAGAAGAGATGACGACGAGAGGAGACGAGCCAGAGAAGAGAGACAGCAAGGAAAAGAGAGACGACCAGGAGAAGAGAGATGACCAGGAGAAGAGAGAAAACCAGGAGAAGAGAGACGACCAGGAGAAGAGAGACGACCTAGAGAAGAGACGACCAGGAGAAGATAACCGAGAGAAGAGCGACAGCAAGGAAAAGAGAGATGATCAGGAGAAGACAGATGACCATGAGAAGAGAGCCATGAGAAGAGACGACCAGGAGAAGAGACGACCCGGAGAAGAGAGACAGCAAGGAGAAGTCAGACACCAGGAGAAGACAGATGACCATGAGAAGAGACAACCAGGAAAAGAGATGACCAGGAGAAGAGAGACAGCCAGGAGAAGAGGGACGACCTGGAGAATCAGGTAGAATTAGGTTTGGGACTGAGGACAAATGATACCTTTTGACTTCCTAATGACAGATGATCACCTTTTGGTTAGTTTAGATAGGCAGGGTGATCCCTGTAATAATAGGGAAAGATAGGCCTTTTCCTTATATTTTCATTAATGAAAGGTAATATGTTCTCCAGGTGTCCTACTCCTTCCAACCTGTCACACAGCTAAAGGATTGAGGAAAGTGTTTGAATGATTAATGTTTCCTGAAGCCTAAATACACCTCGGAGTAATGGGGTTTGACTTCTTATTTCTAGTGCTCAATGTTAATTGACATTGGCATTTGCAATACTCTCTCACATATGGTGGCAGTGTCCTAGCAGTCCTTTAATTGGATGGAAGACATAACTAAATATAAATCCATATTCTATGGAAGGCGACTATGGAGTGTGCAGAGAAAGTAAGGCATGTTTTTCTGAAGCTTAGTTACTAAACCTTGCTTTCCCTTCATAGGTGGATCCACTAAACAGGACATTTGCAGAAAACTTTCCAACCCGCAAAGCAGATAGCGTCTGCTTTCAGTCCCACCCAATAAACTAATTTGTGAGGCACACGTGAGAATTTAGCACACCTCTCTCACGTGCGCAGGGGTTGATTTCTAAAAGCGTGGCTGCATCATAACCATTTCAGTGGAGCTTGCTGCAAGAGGAGAGACTATTCATGAGAAAATAATTTACTAACAAATGTTCTTTCTTCTCCAAATGAAGGAAATGGGTGATGCAAAGACAGCCAGGGAGATATGACTCAGGAAAGGTTGTCCATCTTGGATAACCCCCTTAACACTTTACTCTGTGCTACAGTGGCTCTCTGCGGTTGAGGTCTCTAGGAGCTCCTTTGAAAGAGCCTGGGCACCTCTGTTGGTAGTCATCTTTAGTTAATTCTAGCAGAGGGTTTATAAATTGCAGCAAATCTGCTGCTAGTGTTTTTGATATCAATGGAGTGGTAAGCTACCACTGTGCTGGTTCTGGTTAGGACTTGATGACAGCACAAAGTCTCATTTCATAGAGGTTAAAACATGTATCGGAGGAAAAGAAGGGCTCTCTTTTTTAACAGTCCCTAAAGGACAGAGGCACCTCAGCTGGAGGAACTGTAAAGCTTTTATGCTTTTAGAGCCCTTTCACCAGGACACCCGAGTGACGGAGCCAATGTCCCTGTAGATTCCTTTGTATATTGGGAAGGGAATTGGAGAGCTCCAGTTTGGAGACAGTTCTAGACTTTGAGGCATTTCTTGTGGCACTGCTATTCCTCAGCCTTTCATCAGGACCCTTACACCCGGTCATGTGACCATCTCTGCCTCTTCTAGCTTTTCCTGCCACTTGGTGAATAATTAAGGGATGTTTTTAATCCCTACTTGGTAATGCGCTTCCACCAAGCTCTAAAGGTTATCCTTATACATGTGAATAGCTTTGTCTCCAGATTTTCCAACTATATGTTGACTAATTATGGGCTTGTTTTCATCCCACTCTTTTTGTGCTCTTCTGTCAAGCTCAGAAGTGTGTCCCTGGTCAAGTGACCAGCTGAGCCCCTTCCAGCCCACCAGTCAATTAGAAACCACCTGTTCGTGCCTGATAGGGGCTGAACAAAGATTATCTTCAGGGTCTTCCCTTTTTTCAACCTCAGTGAGACATTACAATGTGTCTGCTTCAGTCACAAGCCATTCAAGGGCCTGATTACATCAACACTCACAGAAGCTGCGCTCTGCAAATTCTGAAACTCTCCTTCACATCCCTCTCATCACCACCCCGACACCCAAATGCTCTCATGTAACCAGATGCAAATCAGTCCCTACGCTGTTCTTCAAGTCACCAACAGGACTAATCTCCTATCCGCACATGAGCTCAATGCCATCTTCATCACCCAAGCATGGCTCTCCTGCACCTCTTCCAATGTATTTGACATCCTTCTCCAACTTCATAGAATCGAGCATGCCATGTGCATGGGGAGGGAAGGAGACCCTGTGGCAGTCATCCACAAATCCAATTGGGCCATCAGCATTTCAAATGGGTGCCTATGAGCTCTGTGTAGCTCCTCACATGCCATGTCCCACTTACACAAAAGCAGCCTGCAACTTTCTATCCTATCTATCACCCATCTCTCAGGCGCGGGTCATTCCTTGATGGTATCTTTGAGCTCATCACATCAACATTAGGTGCACACACAGCAAACGTCTTCCTTGGTGATTCCAAATTACCTGGAACCCAAGGAACCAAAAGCATCAAAAATGCCCTCTATCTTATCATGGAATTCATGACCATAAAACAACATGTATTTACCCCCACCATATCGGGGGAAACATACTCAACCTCGTCTTCGCTCCGTCTCCCCTATTAAAAAGTCTTAAGCGGATACTACTTAACTGGACAGATCCTGCTGTTACCAGTATTATCCTTTTGTATACCTTCCCAACTAATAATGGACAGGGGAATTCCACTATCTCGATTCACTTACTTGAAAGTAGTGTGATCGTTTGCTCTGAACGTGTGCTATCGTATGGCTGGCAGAGAGATAAGCACTCTCGAGTTTGCATGGACTGTTCGATTGTCTATATATCTGGGAACTACATTTCTCAGACACCTCGTGATTTATTTGTAATTCTGGCACTTTAGTGCCAGCGCTCCTGTGGCGAGCAGGACTTTGCCGCACATCGCCGGCGCTGCCCTGTTCTTTACAGTTCCTCCGTCTCATTACCAACGGGAACCTCTCTGGTGAGTTTGTTCATGGTGTGTTATTACATCTGATTTTAGCTTGTTTTTGGTGCACATTTAAATCACTGGGTTGGTTAGCACCATGCTTGTGTCTACTTACTCTCCGCGCAACGCCTGGGCTGTTTGCCCCCTTCTTGTCCTTTGCGTGCTGACTTTCTGACTTGTTCGATCACTCTCCAAAGCACTATGTGTCCCAAAACTCCCTCAGCTTATATTATAAGATTCCTCCTCCCCACATGATCTGGAGGCTATTCACACTAATAATAACGTTAATGAGCATGGTACGCGCCTCAAAAATATAGCCTCTATTTTGGTCCTTTTGCTCTCTTTGTTAAACATGTTAAACACGGAGTAGAGGATTACCTGCTTGAATACAGCCCTGACCTACTCGGCTCACCAAAACATGGCTTAAGCCACTTTTATCTAGCAAAGCCACACTTTCCACACCTCATAATTATGAGATCTTTCGAGTGGACTGTATCAATGGTAAAGGTGGGGGCGGGGAGTAGCGTTAATGTGTAAGCGTATCCTCCACTGCCATACTATCCCTCATACCAGCCCTGATGAGTGCAAATCCTTAGGGATTAAAATAATAAGCTCAACCAATACTTCCTTGAATGTGCTGACCCTCTACAGACCCCCTAGAGAGATGCCTCATTTCGAAGAGCAGCTGTCTGAGCTAACGGCACTGATTACTAAATCTAAAAGTCCCCTTGTTATTATGGGTGAGTTTAACTATTGGGCCAAGGACCCTCTGGACAAGCATGGGGGCACACTCATGGACTCTAGCATCCATAGGACTCAGACAGTGGGTGGAGGTTCCCACACACAAAAGTGGTCACAAGTTGGATTGGCTGACCTCTCAAAACATATCTGTTTCTCAACTACAGGTGTCACGCTGCACATGGTCTGATCACTTCTTGGTCCAGGCTACCATAACCCTACCTGTACCCCCAGCTAAACTGAATTCTCTGGCATGCATCCGAAAACGGACCCGTAATCTTAAAAACATTACTGCTGCCAACTTCTCAGCCCTCCTATCATCTAGTTTGCAGCCATTGTTTAGCTCCTCTGAGTCTTCCTTCCTTGTGGAACATATCTCTTCATATATAAAAGAAGCCATTTTAGACCTTGTCCCACTGAAACTTAGTTATCAAGCCCGAAATACACCAGAACACCTGGTTCTCAGATGATAATATCTCCACAAGACAGGTTAAGAGAGCCCAAGAAAGAGCATGGCTTAATAATTCCAACCAAACTATCCTTTCTATATATAAACAAGCTGGGAAGGAATTTAAGGCCATGATTATCTCTTCAAAATCCACATATTACAATAAGAGAATCATCAACGCTGGTTCGAAAGTCATTGAACTTTTTCAAGATCCTAGAAGATTTCCAGGACTCCCCTCCTAGTAACAGCGATCCTGTAAAGGAGTCCGCCTGGTGCCAAGAAATCCATGTTGGCTTTATGGCTAAAATCGCCTCCCATAAAGAAACTATTAAGAACATCCAGATCTCATCCCAAGGATTTGATGAACAGCCACCATGTGCCCACCTGTAAAACAAATAACGTCCCATGCTTCTCCTTCTGTCATTACTCTTCAAGTGTGTAAGATTATCCAGTATCTAAAATCCACCTCAAGCCCTGGTGACTGTTGCCCTACTGATGTCTTCAAAGACTCACTCGAACTCCTAACACCTTGGATGACCAAACTTATCAACCTTTCATTCGATAAGGGTGTGGTTCCCTCCTCTATCAAAGAAGCTTGGGTTACACCCCTGCGTAAAATATCTAATGTTGATCCTCTGGTGGTGGACAATTACATGCCCATTACCAATGTGCCAATTGTCTTAAAAGTCTTGGAAAATGTGTCTCCCTTCAACTCCAGAAACACATTGAAGAATATAAGATCCTCGGCCGGGTCAATCGGGTTATAGAACTCAGCATGGACCTTAAATCCACTCTGGCCGGCATGTCGGACAGAGGTCACCCAGCCCTGCTGATGCTTCTGGACCTCACTGTGGCCTTCGATCTGGTGGACCACTCTGTACTAGTGACAAGACTCTGTGAGGTTGCCCATTGTTCCACTCAAACTTCCAGCTGGATATCTTCCCTTCTAGGATCCCGGACTGTCCGGGTATCCGTTGGTGAGCATTAATCTAAGCGTGTTATCCAAACATGCAGTGTTCCCCAGGACTCATGCCTGTCCCCTATTCTATTTAACATTTATATTCAGCCTTTGCTTGACTTGTCAGATGCACTGGGTGTCCGGTATACAAATTATGCTGATGACACTCAGGTCATTCTTGAGCTTAGTGGACAATGTGAGCAAGATCTGTTTGACATAAATAACATCCATAATGTTATCCAGGCAAGCAATTCTTTGGTACTTAACTGAAATAAAACTGAACTCCTGATTGTTGCCCCTCGGCACCTCTGAGTAAATTAGCTCCTGAATATACTAACTTCTGTATTGCTGGCAATGCCATTGCCGTTTCTAAGAAAGTCAAGACCTTAGGGGTGGTTCTTGACTAGGAACTTTCCATGAGACCTCATGTCTCCTACATTCGATCTATGTGTGGTCTCATCACCAAACATATAAATTACATTTGCCCTTTTCTCACTGCTGAAAATGGTGCTCTGTTTGCTACAGTACTTGTCAACTCAAGATTGGATACTGTAACAGCTCGCTGTCAGGTACCACAGATCTCAACATTCGGGCCCTGCAGGTAACCCAGAACAATGCTGTTCGGGCAGTCCAGGGCCTGTTGAGGCGTGCGCATGTCTCGGATGCCAGGAGAGCCCTGCATTGGCTACCGATAAAGCATAGGATCACACATAAGATCTTGACCCTGGCCTTCAAATGACACTCTAAAATCTGCCCAGTTTATTTTATCGATCGTGCTAAATCCCAAGTAAACACAAGGAACCTTCGTTCCTCCATTGCTCCTACTCTCATGTAGCCCAGACAAAAACTGGCACACTTTGGAAGGACCTCTTTTGACGTCCAGGCCCCCTTACAGTGCAATCTTCTTCCCTCTCCCATACACCTGTTGTCGACCTGCTTTCCTTCAAGAAGGCAATAAAAACCCATCTGTTTATTATTAACGTGGGCTAATCTGTGTTTAGTCCTCCATTGTCCTCTTGATCCCAACTGATCTTCTTGCTCCCTACCGTTTTGGTATCTGTCCTGTCTTGTCTTTTTGTGCACTCTGAGGCCCATGGGCGTGTGGCGTTTTATAAAAATAAAAATAAATAAATAAATACATTATTGTTAATAATCTCTGTTTCTATGTAACATACCAACAAAGGCTCAGACTGTGTGGTATCAACCAACACTCCTCCGAAATATAAAACCCTTCTCACCACTTGAGGATTTCAGAACTGTGGTCCAAACCCTGGTAAATTTCCACTGCAGTGGAGGCAGGGAATGATATCCTTACTAGTGACTGAACTCCACTCCTGACCGCCTTACGCTTTTAACCACGCTGCTACACGCCTTATATTACACTAATACATGTGACCACATTTTCCCCATCCTAAGAGAATTACACGGGTAAAACATCACAGCCAAGATACTCTTTAACATTTCCTCCATCACATATGGGACAACTGCTGCCTGAATAGCAGCCTCCTTACCCACTAAACCCATGGATATTGGTAAGATATGCACACTCTCTACCCACTTAACCCACAGATATTGATGAGATATGTTCACTCCACTAAACCCACGGATATAGGTGAGATATGCTCACTCCACTAAACCTACGGATATAGGTGAGATCTGCTCACTCCCTACCCACTAAACCCACGGATATAGGTGAGATCTGCTCACTCCCTACCCACTAAACCCCCGGATATAGGTGAGATATGCACACTCTCTACCCACTTAACCCACAGATATAGATGAGATATGCTCACTCCACTAAACCCACGGATATAGGTGAGATATGCTCATTCCTTACCCACTAAACCCACGGATATAGGTGAGATATGCTCACTCCCTACCCACTAAACACCCGGATATAGGTGAGATCTGCTCACTCCCTACCCACTAAACCCCCAGATATAGGTGAGATCTGCTCACTCCCTACCCACTAAACCCCCGGATATAGGTGCAATATATGTTCATCTAGCCCACTAAACCCACGGATATAGGTGAGATCTGCTCACTCCCTACCCACTAAACCCTCAGATATAGGTGAGCTCTGCTCACTCCCTACCCACTAAACACCCGGATATAGGTGAGATCTGCTCACTCCCTACCCACTAAACCCCCAGATGTAGGTGAGATCTGCTCACTCCCTACCCACTAAACCCCCGGATATAGGTGCAATATGCTCATCTAGCCCACTAAACCGACGGATATAGGTGAGATCTGCTCACTCCCTACCCACTAAACCCCCAGATGTAGGTGAGATCTGCTCACTCCCTACCCACTAAACCCCCATATGTAGGTGAGATCTGCTCACTCCCTACCCACTAAACCCATGGATATTGGTAAGATATGCACACTCTCTACCCACTTAACCCACAGATATAGATGAGATATGTTCACTCCACTAAACCCACGGATATAGGTGAGATATGCTCATTCCTTACCCACTAAACCCACGGATATAGGTGAGATCTGCTCACTCCCTACCCACTAAACCCCCAGATATAGGTGAGATCTGCTCACTCCCTACCCACTAAACCCCAGGATATAGGTGCAATATATGCTCATCTAGCCCACTAAACCCACGGATATAGGTGAGATCTGCTCACTCCCTACCCACTAATCCCTCGGATATAGGTGAGCTCTGCTCACTCCCTACCCACTAAACACCCGGATATAGGTGAGCTCTGCTCACTCCCTACCCACTAAACCCCCGGATATAGGTGCAATATGCTCATCTAGCCCACTAAACCGACGGATATAGGTGAGATCTGCTCAGTCCCTACCCACTAAACCCCCAGATGTAGGTGAGATCTGCTCACTCCCTACCCACTAAACCCCCATATGTAGGTGAGATCTGCTCACTCCCTACCCACTAAACCCACTGATATAGGTGAGATATGCACACTCTCTACCCACTTAACCCACAGATATAGATGAGATATGTTCACTCCACTAAACCCACGGATATAGGTGAGATATGCTCATTCCTTACCCACTAAACCCATGGATATTGGTAAGATATGCACACTCTCTACCCACTTAACCCACAGATATAGATGAGATATGTTCACTCCACTAAACCCACGGATATAGGTGAGATATGCTCATTCCTTACCCACTAAACCCACGGATGTAGGTGAGATATGCTCACTCCACTAAACCTACGGATATAGGTGAGATCTGCTCACTCCCTACCAACTAAACCCACGGATATAGGTGAGCTCTGCTCACTCCCTACCCACTAAACCCCCAGATATAGGTGAGATCTGCTCACTCCCTACCCACTAAACCCCCGGATATAGGTGCAATATATGTTCATCTAGCCCACTAAACCCACGGATATAGGTGAGATCTGCTCACTCCCTACCCACTAAACCCTCGGATATAGGTGAGCTCTGCTCACTCCCTACCCACTAAACACCCCGATATAGGTGAGATCTGCTCACTCCCTACCCACTAAACCCCCAGATGTAGGTGAGATCTGCTCACTCCCTACCCACTAAACCCCCGGATATAGGTGCAATATGCTCATCTAGCCCACTAAACCGACGGATATAGGTGAGATCTGCTCACTCCCTACCCACTAAACCCCCAGATGTAGGTGAGATCTGCTCACTCCCTACCCACTAAACCCCCATATGTAGGTGAGATCTGCTCACTCCCTACCCACTAAACCCACTGATATAGGTGAGATATGCACACTCTCTACCCACTTAACCCACAGATATAGATGGGATATGTTCACTCCACTAAACCCACGGATATAGGTGAGATATGCTCATTCCTTACCCACTAAACCCACGTATATAGGTGAGATATGCTCACTCCACTAAACCTACGGATATAGGTGAGATCTGCTCACTCCCTACCCACTAAACCCATGGATATAGGTGAGATCTGCTCACTCCCTACCCACTAAACCCCCAGATATAGGTGAGATCTGCTCACTCCCTACCCACTAAACTCCCGGATATAGGTGCAATATATGTTCATCTAGCCCACTAAACCCACGGATATAGGTGAGATCTGCTCACTCCCTACCCACTAAACCCTCGGATATAGGTGAGCTCTGCTCACTCCCTACCCACTAAACACCCGGATATAGGTGAGATCTGCTCACTCCCTACCCACTAAACCCCCAGATGTAGGTGAGATCTGCTCACTCCCTACCCACTAAACCCCCGGATATAGGTGCAATATGCTCATCTAGCCCACTAAACCGACGGATATAGGTGAGATCTGCTCACTCCCTACCCACTAAACCCCCAGATGTAGGTGAGATCTGCTCACTCCCTACCCACTAAACCTCCATATATAGGTGAGATCTGCTCACTCCCTACCCACTAAACCCACTGATATAGGTGAGATATGCACACTCTCTACCCACTTAACCCACAGATATAGATGAGATATGTTCACTCCACTAAACCCACGGATATAGGTGGGATATGCTCATTCCTTACCCACTAAACCCACGGATATAGGTGATATATGCTCACTCCACTAAACCTATGGATGTAGGTGAGATATGCTCACTCCATACCCACTAATCCCACGGATATAGGTGAGATCTGCTCACTCCCTACCCACTAAGCCCCCGGATATAGGTGCAATATATGCTCATCTAGCCCACTAAACCCACGGATATAGGTGAGATCTGCTCACTCCCTACCCACTAAACCCCCAGATGTAGGTGAGATCTGCTCACTCCCTACCCACTAAACCCACGGATATAGGTGAGATCTGCTCACTCCCTACCCACTAAAACCCTGGATATAGGTGAGATCTGCTCACTCCCTACACACTAAACCCCCGATTGTAGGTGAGATCTGCTCACTCCCTACCCACTAAACCCCCGGATATAGGTGAGATATGCTCATCTAGCAAACTAAACTCACGGATATAGGTGAGAAATGCTCATTCCCTACCCACGGATATAGGTGAGATCTGCTCACTCCCTACCCACTAATCCCACCGATATAGGTGAGATCTGCTCACTCCCTACCCACTAAACCCACGGATATAGCTGAGATATGCTCACTCCCTACCCACTAAACCCCTGGGCATAGGTGCGATATGCTCATATACACACTAAACCCACGGATATAGGTGAGATATGCTCACTCCCTACCCACTAAACCCACGGTAATAGTTGAGATATGCACACACCCTACCCACTAAACCCACAGATATAGATGAAATATGTTCACTCCACTAAACCCACGGATATAGGTGAGATATGCTCATTCCTTACCCACTAAACCCCCAGATGTAGGTGAGATCTGCTCACTCCCTACCCACTAAACCCCCGGATATAGGTGCAATATGCTCATCTAGCCCACTAAACCGACGGATATAGGTGAGATCTGCTCACTCCCTACCCACTAAACCCACAGATGTAGGTGAGATCTGCTCACTCCCTACCCACTAAACCCCCATATGTAGGTGAGATCTGCTCACTCCCTACCCACTAAACCCACTGATATAGGTGAGATATGCACACTCTCTACCCACTTAACCCACAGATATAGATGGGATATGTTCACTCCACTAAACCCACGGATATAGGTGAGATATGCTCATTCCTTACCCACTAAACCCACGTATATAGGTGAGATATGCTCACTCCACTAAACCTATGGATATAGGTGAGATCTGCTCACTCCCTACCCACTAAACCCATGGATATAGGTGAGATCTGCTCACTCCCTACCCACTAAACCCCCAGATATAGGTGAGATCTGCTCACTCCCTACCCACTAAACTCCCGGATATAGGTGCAATATATGTTCATCTAGCCCACTAAACCCACGGATATAGGTGAGATCTGCTCACTCCCTACCCACTAAACCCTCGGATATACGTGAGCTCTGCTCACTCCCTACCCACTAAACACCCGGATATAGGTGAGATCTGCTCACTCCCTACCCACTAAACCCCCAGATGTAGGTGAGATCTGCTCACTCCCTACCCACTAAACCCCCGGATATAGGTGCAATATGCTCATCTAGCCCACTAAACCGACGGATATAGGTGAGATCTGCTCACTCCCTACCCACTAAACCCCCAGATGTAGGTGAGATCTGCTCACTCCCTACCCACTAAACCCCCATATATAGGTGAGATCTGCTCACTCCCTACCCACTAAACCCACTGATATAGGTGAGATATGCACACTCTCTACCCACTTAACCCACAGATATAGATGAGATATGTTCACTCCACTAAACCCACGGATATAGGTGAGATATGCTCATTCCTTACCTACTAAACCCACGGATATAGGTGAGATATGCTCACTCAACTAAACCTATGGATGTAGGTGAGATATGCTCACTCCATACCCACTAATCCCACGGATATAGGTGAGATCTGCTCACTCCCTACCCACTAAACCCCCGGATATAGGTACAATATATGCTCATCTAGCCCACTAAACCCACGGATATAGGTGAGATCTGCTCACTCCCTACCCACTAAACCCCCAGATGTAGGTGAGATCTGCTCACTCCCTACCCACTAAACCCACGGATATAGGTGAGATCTGCTCACTCCCTACCCACTAAAACCCTGGATATAGGTGAGATCTGCTCACTCCCTACACACTAAACCCCTGATTGTAGGTGAGATCTGCTCACTCCCTACCCACTAAACCCCCGGATATAGGTGAGATATGCTCATCTAGCAAACTAAACTCACGGATATAGGTGAGAAATGCTCATTCCCTACCCACGGATATAGGTGAGATCTGCTCACTCCCTACCCACTAATCCCACCGATATAGGTGAGATCTGCTCACTCCCTACCCACTAAACCCACGGATATAGCTGAGATATGCTCACTCCCTATCCACTAAACCCCTGGGCATAGGTGCGATATGCTCATATACACACTAAACCCACGGATATAGGTGAGATATGCTCACTCCCTACCCACTAAACCCACGGTAATAGTTGAGATATGCACACACCCTACCCACTAAACCCACAGATATAGATGAAATATGTTCACTCCACTAAACCCACGGATATAGGTGAGATATGCTCATTCCTTACCCACTAAACTCACGGATATAGTTGAGATATGCTCACTCCACTAAACCTATGGATATAGGTGAGATCTGCTCACTCCCTACCCACTAAACCAACGGATATAGGTGAGATCTGCTCACTCCCTACCCACTAAACCCCCGGATATAGGTGAGATCTGCTCGCTCCCTACCCACTAAACCCGCGGATATAGGTGCAATATATGCTCACCTAGCCCACTAAACCCACGGATATAGGTGAGATCTGTTCACTCCCTACCCACTAAACCCCCGGATATAGGTGAAATATGCTCACTCCCTACCCACTAAACCCACGGATATAGGTGAGATATGCACACTCCCTACCCACTAAACCCACAGATATAGATGAGATATGTTCACTCCACTAAACCCACGGATATAGGTGAGATATTCTCATTCCTTACCCACTAAACCCACGGATATAGTTGAGATATGCTCACTCCACTAAACCTAGGATTAGGTGAGATCTGCTCACTCCCTACCCATTAAACCCACGGATATAGGTGAGATCTGCTCACTCCCTACCCACTAAACCCCCGGATGTAGGTGAGATCTGCTCACTCCCTACCCACTAAACCCCCGGATATAGGTGAGATATGCTCATCTAGCAAACTAAACTCACGGATATAGGTGAGAAATGCTCACTCCCTACCCACGGATATAGGTGAGATCTGCTCACTCCCTACCCACTAATCCCACGGATATAGGTGAGATCTGCTCACTCCCTACCCACTAAACCCACGGATATAGGTGAGATATGCTCACTCCCTACCCACTAAACCCCTGGACATAGGTGCGATATGCTCATATACACACTAAACCCACGGATATAGGTGAGATATGCTCACTCCCTACCCACTAAACCCACAGATATCGATGAGATATGCACACTCCCTACCCACTAAACCCACAGATATAGATGAGATATGTTCACTCCACTAAACCCACGGATATAGGTGAGATCTGCTCACTCCCTACCCACTTAACCCCCGGATATAGGTGAGATCTGCTCGCTCCCTACCCACTAAACCCCTGGATATAGGTGCAATATATGCTCATCTAGCCCACTAAACCCACGGATATAGGTGAGATCTGCTCAATCCCTACCCACTAAACCCCCGGATATAGGTGAGATCTGCTCACTCCCTACCCACTAAACCCCCGTATGTAGGTGAGATCTGCTCACTCCCTACCCACTAAACCCCGGGATGTAGGTGAGATCTCACTCCCTACCCACTAAACCCCCGGATGTGGGTGAGATCTGCTCACTCCCTACCCACTAGACCCCCGGATATAGGTGCAATATGCTCATCTAGCCCACTAAACCCATGGATATAGGTGAGATCTGCTCACTCCCCACCCACTAAACCCACAGATATAGGTGAGATCTTCCCACTCCCTACCCACTAAACCCACGGATATAGGTGAGATCTACTCACTCCCTACCCACTAAACCCCCGGATATAGGTGCAATATGCTCATCTAGCCCACTAAACCCACAGATATAGGTGAGATCTGCTCATTCCCTACCCACTAGTCCCCCGGATATAGGTGAGATCTGCTCACTCCCTACCCACTAAACCCCCGGATATAGGTGAGATATGCTCACTCCCTACCCACTAAACCCCTGGATATAGGTGCGATATGGTCATCTAGCCCACTAAACCCATGGCTATAGATGAGATCTGCTCACTCCCTACCTACTAAACCCACGGATATAGGTGAGATATGCTCACTCCCTACCCACTAAACCCCTGGATATAGGTGCGATATGCTCATATAGCCCACTAAACCCACAGATATAGGTGAGATCTGCTCACTCCCTACCCACGGATATGGGTGAGATCTGCTCACTCCCTACCCACTAAACCCACAGATATAGGTGCGTTCTGCTCACTCCCTACCCACTAAACCCACGGATATAGGTGAGATCTGCTCACTCCCTACCCACTAAACCCACGGATATAGGTGAGATCTGCTCACTCCCTACCCACTAAACCCCCGGATATAGGTGAGATATGCTCACTCCCTACCCACTAAACCCTGGATATAGGTGAGATCTGCTCATTCCCTACCCACTAAACCCCCGGATGTAGGTGAGATCTGCTTACTCCCTACCCACTAAACCCCCGGATGTAGGTGAGATCTGCTCACTCCCTACCCACTAAACCCCCGGATGTAGGTGAGATCTGCTCACTCCCTACCCACTAAACCCCCGGATGTAGGTGAGATCTGCTCACTCCCTACCCACTAAACCCCCGGATATAGGTGCAATATGCTCATCTAGCCCACTAAACCCACAGATATAGGTGAGATCTGCTCACTCCCTACCCACTAAACCCCCGGATGTAGGTGAGATCTGCTCACTCCCTACCCACTAAACCCCCAGATAAAGGTGCAATATGCTCATCTAGCCCACTAAACCCACGGATATAGGTGAGATCTGCTCACTCCCCACCCACTAAACCCACAGATTTAGGTGAGATCTGCTCACTCCCTACCCACTAAACCCAGGAATATAGGTGAGATCTACTCACTCCCTACCCACTAAACCCCCGGATAAAGGTGCAATATGTTCATCTAGCCCACTAAACCCACGGATATAGGTGAGATCTGCTCACTCCCTACCCACTAAACCCACGGATATAGGTCAGATCTGCTCACTCCCTATCCACTCAACCCACAGATATAGGTGAGATCTGCTCATTCCCTACCCACTAGTCCCCCGGATATAGGTGAGATCTGCTCACTCCCTACCCACTAAACCCCCGGATATAGGTGAGATATGCTCAATCCCTACCCACTAAACCCCTGGATATAGGTGCGATATGCTCATCTAGCCCACTAAACCCACAGATATAGATGAGATCTGCTCACTCCCTACCTACTAAACCCACGGATATAGGTGAGATACGCTCACTCCCTACCCACTAAACCCCTGGATATAGGTGCGATATGCTCATATAGCCCACTAAACCCACAGATATAGGTGAGATCTGCTCACTCCCTACCCACGGATATAGGTGAGATCTGCTCACTCCCTACCCACTAAACTCCTGGATATAGGTGCAATATGCTCATCTAGCCCACTAAACCCACGGATATAGGTGAGTTCTGCTCACTCCCTACCCACTAAACCCACAGATATAGGTGAGATCTGCTCACTCCCTACCCACTAAACCCACGGATATAGGTGAGATCTGCTCACTCCCTACCCACTAAACCCACGGATATAGGTGAGATCTGCTCACTCCCTACCCACTAAACCCCCGGATATAGGTGAGATCTGCTCACTCCCTATCCACTAAACCCACAGATACAGGTGAGATCTGCTCACTCCCTACCCACTAAACCCACTGATATAGGTGAGATATGCTCATATAGCCCACTAAACCCACGGATATAGGTGAGATCAGCTCACTCCCTACCCACGGATATAGGTGAGATCTGCTCACTCCCTACCCACTAAACCCACAGATATAGGTGAGATCTGCTCACTCCCTACCCACTAAACCCCCATATATAGGTGAGATCTGCTCACTCCCTACCCACTAAACCCACTGATATAGGTGAGATATGCACACTCTCTACCCACTTAACCCACAGATATAGATGAGATATGTTCACTCCACTAAACCCACGGATATAGGTGAGATATGCTCATTCCTTACCCACTAAACCCACGGATATAGGTGAGATATGCTCACTCAACTAAACCTATGGATGTAGGTGAGATATGCTCACTCCATACCCACTAATCCCACGGATATAGGTGAGATCTGCTCACTCCCTACCCACTAAACCCCTGGATATAGGTACAATATATGCTCATCTAGCCCACTAAACCCACGGATATAGGTGAGATCTGCTCACTCCCTACCCACTAAACCCCCAGATGTAGGTGAGATCTGCTCACTCCCTACCCACTAAACCCACGGATATAGGTGAGATCTGCTCACTCCCTACCCACTAAAACCCTGGATATAGGTGAGATCTGCTCACTCCCTACACACTAAACCCCCGATTGTAGGTGAGATCTGCTCACTCCCTACCCACTAAACCCCCGGATATAGGTGAGATATGCTCATCTAGCAAACTAAACTCACGGATATAGGTGAGAAATGCTCATTCCCTACCCACGGATATAGGTGAGATCTGCTCACTCCCTACCCACTAATCCCACCGATATAGGTGAGATCTGCTCACTCCCTACCCACTAAACCCACGGATATAGCTGAGATATGCTCACTCCCTACCCACTAAACCCCTGGGCATAGGTGCGATATGCTCATATACACACTAAACCCACGGATATAGGTGAGATATGCTCACTCCCTACCCACTAAACCCACGGTAATAGTTGAGATATGCACACACCCTACCCACTAAACCCACAGATATAGATGAAATATGTTCACTCCACTAAACCCACGGATATAGGTGAGATATGCTCATTCCTTACCCACTAAACTCACGGATATAGTTGAGATATGCTCACTCCACTAAACCTATGGATATAGGTGAGATCTGCTCACTCCCTACCCACTAAACCAACGGATATAGGTGAGATCTGCTCACTCCCTACCCACTAAACCCCCGGATATAGGTGAGATCTGCTCGCTCCCTACCCACTAAACCCGCGGATATAGGTGCAATATATGCTCACCTAGCCCACTAAACCCACGGATATAGGTGAGATCTGTTCACTCCCTACCCACTAAACCCCCGGATATAGGTGAAATATGCTCACTCCCTACCCACTAAACCCACGGATATAGGTGAGATATGCACACTCCCTACCCACTAAACCCACAGATATAGATGAGATATGTTCACTCCACTAAACCCATGGATATAGGTGAGATATTCTCATTCCTTACCCACTAAACCCACGGATATAGTTGAGATATGCTCACTCCACTAAACCTAGGATTAGGTGAGATCTGCTCACTCCCTACCCATTAAACCCACGGATATAGGTGAGATCTGCTCACTCCCTACCCACTAAACCCCCGGATGTAGGTGAGATCTGCTCACTCCCTACCCACTAAACCCCCGGATATAGGTGAGATATGCTCATCTAGCAAACTAAACTCACGGATATAGGTGAGAAATGCTCACTCCCTACCCACGGATATAGGTGAGATCTGCTCACTCCCTACCCACTAATCCCACGGATATAGGTGAGATCTGCTCACTCCCTACCCACTAAACCCACGGATATAGGTGAGATATGCTCACTCCCTACCCACTAAACCCCTGGACATAGGTGCGATATGCTCATATACACACTAAACCCACGGATATAGGTGAGATATGCTCACTCCCTACCCACTAAACCCACAGATATCGATGAGATATGCACACTCCCTACCCACTAAACCCACAGATATAGATGAGATATGTTCACTCCACTAAACCCACGGATATAGGTGAGATCTGCTCACTCCCTACCCACTTAACCCCCGGATATAGGTGAGATCTGCTCGCTCCCTACCCACTAAACCCCTGGATATAGGTGCAATATATGCTCATCTAGCCCACTAAACCCACGGATATAGGTGAGATCTGCTCAATCCCTACCCACTAAACCCCCGGATATAGGTGAGATCTCCTCACTCCCTACCCACTAAACCCCCGTATGTAGGTGAGATCTGCTCACTCCCTACCCACTAAACCCCGGGATGTAGGTGAGATCTCACTCCCTACCCACTAAACCCCCGGATGTGGGTGAGATCTGCTCACTCCCTACCCACTAGACCCCCGGATATAGGTGCAATATGCTCATCTAGCCCACTAAACCCATGGATATAGGTGAGATCTGCTCACTCCCCACCCACTAAACCCACAGATATAGGTGAGATCTTCCCACTCCCTACCCACTAAACCCACGGATATAGGTGAGATCTACTCACTCCCTACCCACTAAACCCCCGGATATAGGTGCAATGTGCTCATCTAGCCCACTAAACCCACAGATATAGGTGAGATCTGCTCATTCCCTACCCACTAGTCCCCCGGATATAGGTGAGATCTGCTCACTCCCTACCCACTAAACCCCCGGATATAGGTGAGATATGCTCACTCCCTACCCACTAAACCCCTGGATATAGGTGCGATATGGTCATCTAGCCCACTAAACCCATGGCTATAGATGAGATCTGCTCACTCCCTACCTACTAAACCCACGGATATAGGTGAGATATGCTCACTCCCTACCCACTAAACCCCTGGATATAGGTGCGATATGCTCATATAGCCCACTAAACCCACAGATATAGGTGAGATCTGCTCACTCCCTACCCACGGATATGGGTGAGATCTGCTCACTCCCTACCCACTAAACCCACAGATATAGGTGCGTTCTGCTCACTCCCTACCCACTAAACCCACGGATATAGGTGAGATCTGCTCACTCCCTACCCACTAAACCCACGGATATAGGTGAGATCTGCTCACTCCCTACCCACTAAACCCCCGGATATAGGTGAGATATGCTCACTCCCTACCCACTAAACCCTGGATATAGGTGAGATCTGCTCATTCCCTACCCACTAAACCCCCGGATGTAGGTGAGATCTGCTTACTCCCTACCCACTAAACCCCCGGATGTAGGTGAGATCTGCTCACTCCCTACCCACTAAACCCCCGGATGTAGGTGAGATCTGCTCACTCCCTACCCACTAAACCCCCGGATGTAGGTGAGATCTGCTCACTCCCTACCCACTAAACCCCCGGATATAGGTGCAATATGCTCATCTAGCCCACTAAACCCACAGATATAGGTGAGATCTGCTCACTCCCTACCCACTAAACCCCCGGATGTAGGTGAGATCTGCTCACTCCCTACCCACTAAACCCCCAGATAAAGGTGCAATATGCTCATCTAGCCCACTAAACCCACGGATATAGGTGAGATCTGCTCACTCCCCACCCACTAAACCCACAGATTTAGGTGAGATCTGCTCACTCCCTACCCACTAAACCCAGGAATATAGGTGAGATCTACTCACTCCCTACCCACTAAACCCCCGGATAAAGGTGCAATATGTTCATCTAGCCCACTAAACCCACGGATATAGGTGAGATCTGCTCACTCCCTACCCACTAAACCCACGGATATAGGTCAGATCTGCTCACTCCCTATCCACTCAACCCACAGATATAGGTGAGATCTGCTCATTCCCTACCCACTAGTCCCCCGGATATAGGTGAGATCTGCTCACTCCCTACCCACTAAACCCCCGGATATAGGTGAGATATGCTCAATCCCTACCCACTAAACCCCTGGATATAGGTGCGATATGCTCATCTAGCCCACTAAACCCACAGATATAGATGAGATCTGCTCACTCCCTACCTACTAAACCCACGGATATAGGTGAGATACGCTCACTCCCTACCCACTAAACCCCTGGATATAGGTGCGATATGCTCATATAGCCCACTAAACCCACAGATATAGGTGAGATCTGCTCACTCCCTACCCACGGATATAGGTGAGATCTGCTCACTCCCTACCCACTAAACTCCTGGATATAGGTGCAATATGCTCATCTAGCCCACTAAACCCACGGATATAGGTGAGTTCTGCTCACTCCCTACCCACTAAACCCACAGATATAGGTGAGATCTGCTCACTCCCTACCCACTAAACCCACGGATATAGGTGAGATCTGCTCACTCCCTACCCACTAAACCCACGGATATAGGTGAGATCTGCTCACTCCCTACCCACTAAACCCCCGGATATAGGTGAGATCTGCTCACTCCCTATCCACTAAACCCACAGATACAGGTGAGATCTGCTCACTCCCTACCCACTAAACCCACTGATATAGGTGAGATATGCTCATCTAGCCCACTAAACCCACGGATATAGGTGAGTTCTGCTCACTCCCTACCCACTAAACCCACAGATATAGGTGAGATCTGCTCACTCCCTACCCACTAAACCCACGGATATAGGTGAGATCTGCTCACTCCCTACCCACTAAACCCACGGATATAGGTGAGATCTGCTCACTCCCTACCCACTAAACCCCCGGATATAGGTGAGATCTGCTCACTCCCTATCCACTAAACCCACAGATACAGGTGAGATCTGCTCACTCCCTACCCACTAAACCCACTGATATAGGTGAGATATGCTCATATAGCCCACTAAACCCACGGATATAGGTGAGATCAGCTCACTCCCTACCCACGGATATAGGTGAGATCTGCTCACTCCCTACCCACTAAACCCACAGATATAGGTGAGATCTGCTCACTCCCTACCCACTAAACCCCCATATATAGGTGAGATCTGCTCACTCCCTACCCACTAAACCCACTGATATAGGTGAGATATGCACACTCTCTACCCACTTAACCCACAGATATAGATGAGATATGTTCACTCCACTAAACCCACGGATATAGGTGAGATATGCTCATTCCTTACCCACTAAACCCACGGATATAGGTGAGATATGCTCACTCAACTAAACCTATGGATGTAGGTGAGATATGCTCACTCCATACCCACTAATCCCACGGATATAGGTGAGATCTGCTCACTCCCTACCCACTAAACCCCTGGATATAGGTACAATATATGCTCATCTAGCCCACTAAACCCACGGATATAGGTGAGATCTGCTCACTCCCTACCCACTAAACCCCCAGATGTAGGTGAGATCTGCTCACTCCCTACCCACTAAACCCACGGATATAGGTGAGATCTGCTCACTCCCTACCCACTAAAACCCTGGATATAGGTGAGATCTGCTCACTCCCTACACACTAAACCCCCGATTGTAGGTGAGATCTGCTCACTCCCTACCCACTAAACCCCCGGATATAGGTGAGATATGCTCATCTAGCAAACTAAACTCACGGATATAGGTGAGAAATGCTCATTCCCTACCCACGGATATAGGTGAGATCTGCTCACTCCCTACCCACTAATCCCACCGATATAGGTGAGATCTGCTCACTCCCTACCCACTAAACCCACGGATATAGCTGAGATATGCTCACTCCCTACCCACTAAACCCCTGGGCATAGGTGCGATATGCTCATATACACACTAAACCCACGGATATAGGTGAGATATGCTCACTCCCTACCCACTAAACCCACGGTAATAGTTGAGATATGCACACACCCTACCCACTAAACCCACAGATATAGATGAAATATGTTCACTCCACTAAACCCACGGATATAGGTGAGATATGCTCATTCCTTACCCACTAAACTCACGGATATAGTTGAGATATGCTCACTCCACTAAACCTATGGATATAGGTGAGATCTGCTCACTCCCTACCCACTAAACCAACGGATATAGGTGAGATCTGCTCACTCCCTACCCACTAAACCCCCGGATATAGGTGAGATCTGCTCGCTCCCTACCCACTAAACCCGCGGATATAGGTGCAATATATGCTCACCTAGCCCACTAAACCCACGGATATAGGTGAGATCTGTTCACTCCCTACCCACTAAACCCCCGGATATAGGTGAAATATGCTCACTCCCTACCCACTAAACCCACGGATATAGGTGAGATATGCACACTCCCTACCCACTAAACCCACAGATATAGATGAGATATGTTCACTCCACTAAACCCATGGATATAGGTGAGATATTCTCATTCCTTACCCACTAAACCCACGGATATAGTTGAGATATGCTCACTCCACTAAACCTAGGATTAGGTGAGATCTGCTCACTCCCTACCCATTAAACCCACGGATATAGGTGAGATCTGCTCACTCCCTACCCACTAAACCCCCGGATGTAGGTGAGATCTGCTCACTCCCTACCCACTAAACCCCCGGATATAGGTGAGATATGCTCATCTAGCAAACTAAACTCACGGATATAGGTGAGAAATGCTCACTCCCTACCCACGGATATAGGTGAGATCTGCTCACTCCCTACCCACTAATCCCACGGATATAGGTGAGATCTGCTCACTCCCTACCCACTAAACCCACGGATATAGGTGAGATATGCTCACTCCCTACCCACTAAACCCCTGGACATAGGTGCGATATGCTCATATACACACTAAACCCACGGATATAGGTGAGATATGCTCACTCCCTACCCACTAAACCCACAGATATCGATGAGATATGCACACTCCCTACCCACTAAACCCACAGATATAGATGAGATATGTTCACTCCACTAAACCCACGGATATAGGTGAGATCTGCTCACTCCCTACCCACTTAACCCCCGGATATAGGTGAGATCTGCTCGCTCCCTACCCACTAAACCCCTGGATATAGGTGCAATATATGCTCATCTAGCCCACTAAACCCACGGATATAGGTGAGATCTGCTCAATCCCTACCCACTAAACCCCCGGATATAGGTGAGATCTCCTCACTCCCTACCCACTAAACCCCCGTATGTAGGTGAGATCTGCTCACTCCCTACCCACTAAACCCCGGGATGTAGGTGAGATCTCACTCCCTACCCACTAAACCCCCGGATGTGGGTGAGATCTGCTCACTCCCTACCCACTAGACCCCCGGATATAGGTGCAATATGCTCATCTAGCCCACTAAACCCATGGATATAGGTGAGATCTGCTCACTCCCCACCCACTAAACCCACAGATATAGGTGAGATCTTCCCACTCCCTACCCACTAAACCCACGGATATAGGTGAGATCTACTCACTCCCTACCCACTAAACCCCCGGATATAGGTGCAATGTGCTCATCTAGCCCACTAAACCCACAGATATAGGTGAGATCTGCTCATTCCCTACCCACTAGTCCCCCGGATATAGGTGAGATCTGCTCACTCCCTACCCACTAAACCCCCGGATATAGGTGAGATATGCTCACTCCCTACCCACTAAACCCCTGGATATAGGTGCGATATGGTCATCTAGCCCACTAAACCCATGGCTATAGATGAGATCTGCTCACTCCCTACCTACTAAACCCACGGATATAGGTGAGATATGCTCACTCCCTACCCACTAAACCCCTGGATATAGGTGCGATATGCTCATATAGCCCACTAAACCCACAGATATAGGTGAGATCTGCTCACTCCCTACCCACGGATATGGGTGAGATCTGCTCACTCCCTACCCACTAAACCCACAGATATAGGTGCGTTCTGCTCACTCCCTACCCACTAAACCCACGGATATAGGTGAGATCTGCTCACTCCCTACCCACTAAACCCACGGATATAGGTGAGATCTGCTCACTCCCTACCCACTAAACCCCCGGATATAGGTGAGATATGCTCACTCCCTACCCACTAAACCCTGGATATAGGTGAGATCTGCTCATTCCCTACCCACTAAACCCCCGGATGTAGGTGAGATCTGCTTACTCCCTACCCACTAAACCCCCGGATGTAGGTGAGATCTGCTCACTCCCTACCCACTAAACCCCCGGATGTAGGTGAGATCTGCTCACTCCCTACCCACTAAACCCCCGGATGTAGGTGAGATCTGCTCACTCCCTACCCACTAAACCCCCGGATATAGGTGCAATATGCTCATCTAGCCCACTAAACCCACAGATATAGGTGAGATCTGCTCACTCCCTACCCACTAAACCCCCGGATGTAGGTGAGATCTGCTCACTCCCTACCCACTAAACCCCCAGATAAAGGTGCAATATGCTCATCTAGCCCACTAAACCCACGGATATAGGTGAGATCTGCTCACTCCCCACCCACTAAACCCACAGATTTAGGTGAGATCTGCTCACTCCCTACCCACTAAACCCAGGAATATAGGTGAGATCTACTCACTCCCTACCCACTAAACCCCCGGATAAAGGTGCAATATGTTCATCTAGCCCACTAAACCCACGGATATAGGTGAGATCTGCTCACTCCCTACCCACTAAACCCACGGATATAGGTCAGATCTGCTCACTCCCTATCCACTCAACCCACAGATATAGGTGAGATCTGCTCATTCCCTACCCACTAGTCCCCCGGATATAGGTGAGATCTGCTCACTCCCTACCCACTAAACCCCCGGATATAGGTGAGATATGCTCAATCCCTACCCACTAAACCCCTGGATATAGGTGCGATATGCTCATCTAGCCCACTAAACCCACAGATATAGATGAGATCTGCTCACTCCCTACCTACTAAACCCACGGATATAGGTGAGATACGCTCACTCCCTACCCACTAAACCCCTGGATATAGGTGCGATATGCTCATATAGCCCACTAAACCCACAGATATAGGTGAGATCTGCTCACTCCCTACCCACGGATATAGGTGAGATCTGCTCACTCCCTACCCACTAAACTCCTGGATATAGGTGCAATATGCTCATCTAGCCCACTAAACCCACGGATATAGGTGAGTTCTGCTCACTCCCTACCCACTAAACCCACAGATATAGGTGAGATCTGCTCACTCCCTACCCACTAAACCCACGGATATAGGTGAGATCTGCTCACTCCCTACCCACTAAACCCACGGATATAGGTGAGATCTGCTCACTCCCTACCCACTAAACCCCCGGATATAGGTGAGATCTGCTCACTCCCTATCCACTAAACCCACAGATACAGGTGAGATCTGCTCACTCCCTACCCACTAAACCCACTGATATAGGTGAGATATGCTCATATAGCCCACTAAACCCACGGATATAGGTGAGATCAGCTCACTCCCTACCCACGGATATAGGTGAGATCTGCTCACTCCCTACCCACTAAACCCACAGATATAGGTGAGATCTGCTCAATCCCTACCCACGGATATAGGTGAGATCTGCTCACTCCGTACCCAAGGATATAGGTGAGATCTGCTCACTCCCTACCCACTAAACCCACCGATATAGGTGAAATATGCTCACTCCCTACCCACTAAACCCATGGATTTAGGTGAGATCTGCTCACTCCCTACCCACTAAACCCATGAATATAGTTGAGATATGTTCATCTTGCCCACTAAACCCACGGATATAGGTGAGATCTGCTCACTCCCTACCCACTAAACCCACGGATATAGGTGAGATATGCTCACTCCCTACCCACTAAACCCCTGGACATAGGTGCGATATGCTCATATACCCACTAAACCCACGAATATAGGTGAGATATGCTCACTCCCTACCGACTAAACCCACTGATATAGGTGAGATATGCACCCTCCCTACCCACTAAACCAACAGATATAGATGAGATATGTTCACTCCACTAAACCCACGGATATAGGTGAGATATGCTCATTCCTTACCCACTAAACCCACGGATATAGTTGAGATATGCTCACTCCACGAAACTTATGGATATAGGTGAGATCTGCTCACTCCCCACCCACTAAACCCACAGATATAGGTGAGATCTGCTCACTCACTACCCACTAAACCCCCAGATGTAGGTGAGATCTGCTCACTCCCTACCCACTAAACCCCCAGATATAGGTGCAATATGCTCATCTAGCCCACTAAACCCATGGATATAGGTGAGATCTTCTCACTCCCTACCCACTAAACCACCAGATATAGGTGTGATCTGCTCACTCCCTACCCACTAAACCCCCGGATGTAGGTGAGATCTGCTCACTCCCTACCCACTAAACCCCCGGATATAGGTGCAATATGCTCATCTAGCCCACTAAACCCACGGATATAGGTGAGATCTGCTCACTCCCTACCCACTAAACCCACGGATATAGGTGAGATCTGCTCACTTCCTACCCACTCAACCCACAGATATAGGTGAGATCTGCTCACTCCCTACCCACTAGTCCCCCGGATATAGGTGAGATCTGCTCACTCCCTACCCACTAAACCCCCGGATATAGGTGAGATATGCTCACTCCCTACCCACTAAACCCCTGGATATAGGTGCGATATGCTCATCTAGCCCACCAAACCCATGGATATAGATGAGATCTGCTCACTCCCTACCCACTAAACCCACGGATATAGGTGAGATATGCTCACTCCCTACCTATTAAACCCTCGGATATAGGTGAGATATGCTCACTCCCTACCCACTAAACCCCTGGATATAGGAGCAATATGCTCATATAGCCCACTAAACCCACAGATATAGGTGAGATCTGCTCACTCCCTACCCACGGATATAGGTGAGATCTGCTCACTCCCTACCCACTAAACTCCTGGATATAGGTGCAATCTGCTCATCTAGCAAACTAAACCCACGGATATAGGTGAGTTCTGCTCACTCCCTACCCACTGATCCCACGGATATAGGTGAGATCTGCTCACTCCCTACCCACTAACCCCCCAGCTATAGGTGAGATATGCTAACTCCCTACCCACTAAACCCCTGGATATAGGTGCGATGTGCTCACTCCCTACCCACGGATATAGGTGAGATCTGCTCACTCCCTACCCACTGAACTCACGGATATAGGTGAGATCTACTCACTTCCTACCCACTAAACCCCTGGATATAGGTGAGATCTGCTCACTCCCTACCCACTAAACCCACTAAACCCATGGATATAGGTGAGATACGCTCACTCCCTACCCACTAAACCCCTGGATATAGGTGCAATATGCTCATATAGCTCACTAAATGCACAGATATAGGTGAGATCTACTCACTCCTTACCCACTAAACTCCCGGATATAGGTGCAATATGCTCATCTAGCCCACTAAACCCCCGGTTATAGGTGTGATCTGCTCACTCCCTACCCACTAACCTCACAGATATAGGTGAGATCTGCTCACTCCCTACCCACTAAACCCACCGATATAGGTGAGATATGCTCACTCCCTACCCACTAAACCCCTGGATATAGGTGCGATATGCTCATATACCCACTAAACCCACGGATATAGGTGAGATATGCTCACTCCCTACCCACTAAACCCACGGATATAGGTGAGATCTGCTCACTCCCTACACACTAAACCCACATATATAGTTGAGATCTGCTCACTCCCTACCCACTAAACCCACGGATATAGGTGAGATCTGCTCACTCCCTACCCACTAAACCCACGGATATAGGTGAGATCTGCTCATTCCCTACCCACTAAACCCACGGATATAGGTGAGATCTGCTCACTCCCTACCCACGGATATAGGTGAGATCTGCTCACTCCCTACCCACGGCTGTAGGTGAGATCTGCTCACTCCCTACCCACTAAACACACGGATATAGGTGAGATCTCCTCACTCCCTACCCACGGATATAGGTGAGATCTGCTCACTCCCTATGCACGGATATAGGTGAGATCTGCTCACTCCCTACCCACTAAACCCACAGATATAGGTGAGATATGCTCAATCCCTAACCACTAAACCCACAGATATAGATGAGATATGCTCACTCCCTACCCACTAAACCCCTGGATATAGGTGCAATATGCTCATATACCCACTAAACCCACGGATATAGGTGAGATATGCTCACTCCCTACCCACTAAACCCCTGTATATAGGTGCGATATGCTCATATACCCACTAAACCCACGGATATAGGTGAGATATGCTCACTCCCTACCCACTAAACCCCTGGATATAGGTGCGATATGCTCATATACCCACAAAGCCCACAGATATAGGAGAGATTCTCACTCCCTACCCACTAAACCCACCGATATAGGTGAGATATGCTCACTCCCTACCCACTTAACCCCTGGATATAGGTACGATATGCTCATATATCCACTAAACCCACGGATATAGGTGAGATATGCTCACTCCCTACCCACTAAACCCACGGATATAGGTGAGATCTGCTCACTCCCTACCCACTAAACCCATGTATATAGGTGAGATCTGCTCACTCCCTACCCACTAAACCCACGGATATAGGTGAGATCTGCTCACTCCCTACCCACTAAACCCACGGATATAGGTGAGATCTGCTCATTCCCTACCCACTAAACCCACGGATATAGGTGAGATCTGCTCACTCCCTACCCACGGATATAGGTGAGATCTGCTCACTCCCTACCCACTAAACCCACGGATATAGGTGAGATCTGCTCACTCCCTACCCACTAAACCCACATATATAGGTGAGATCTGCTCACTCCCTACCCACTAAACCCACGGATATAGGTGAGATCTGCTCACTCCCTACCCACTAAACCCACGGATATAGGTGAGATCTGCTCATTCCCTACCCACTAAACCCACGGATATAGGTGAGATCTGCTCACTCCCTACCCACGGATATAGGTGAGATCTGCTCACTCCCTACCCACTAAACCCACAGATATAGGTGAGATCTGCTCACTCCCTACCCACGGATATAGGTGAGATCTGCACACTCCCTACCCACGGATATAGGTGAGATCTGCTCACTCCCTACCCACTAAACCCACGGATATAGGTGAGATCTGCTCACTCCCTACCCACGGATATAGGTGAGATCTGCTCTCTCCCTACCCACGGATATAGGTGAGATCTGCTCACTCCCTACCCACTAAACCCACCGATATAGGTGAGATATGCTCACTCCCTACCCACTAAACCCCTGGATATAGGTGCAATATGCTCATATACCCACTAAACCCACGGATATAGGTGAGATGTGCTCACTCCATACCCACTAAACCCACGGATATAGGTGAGATCTGCTCATTCCCTACCCACTAAACCCACGGATGTAGGTGAGATCTGCTCACTCCCTACCCATGGATATAGGTGAGATCTGCTCACTCCCTACCCACGGCTATAGTTGAGATCTGCTCACTCCCTACCCACTAAACCCACGGATATAGGTGAGATCTGCTCACCCCCTACCCACGGATATAGGTGAGATCTGCTCACTCCCTACCCACGGATAGAGGTGAGATCTGCTCACTCCCTACCCACTAAACCCATGGATATAGGTGAGATCTGCTCACTCTCTACCCACGGATATAGGTGAGATCTGCTCACTCCCTACCCACTAAATCCACGGATATAGGTGAGATATTCTCAATCCCTAACCACTAAACCCACAGATATAGATGAAATATGCTCCTCTAGCCCACTATGCACACGGATATAGGTGAGATCTGCTCACTCCCTACCCACGGATATAGGTGAGATCTGCTCACTCCCTACCCACTAAATCCACGGATATAGGTGAGATATGCTCAATCCCTAACCACTAAACCCACAGATATAGATGAAATATGCTCCTCTAGCCCACTATGCACACGGATGTAGGTGAGATATGGTCATCTAGATATGAGTCACGGATATATAGGTAATGCATGTTCTTCCTGTTTTACCTTCAAGTCTTGAAACGCCCAGCTGTGGTACAAGGAACGGGACAAGGCATGGAAGCCTTGTCTATCCCTTGCACTTCTTCTGTCCAGAATCATATGTACTGACAGTGTTATTCTGGATGTTATGTTGAGGGATTTGGGGCAGTTCCCTGCGATGGGGGGAGTCCCTTCTGGCTTCAGATCTGGCGTTGGATTTGGGGGTCTCTACTATCCCCCTGCAAGGGGTGTGAGGCACCTTTTGGAGAGGCTTAGGGTTTGTGGTTGAGCCTCTCATTGACCTGACTAGAGGTAGGGGAGCAGGTTTATGGGGGAGAGGAACAGGAATGGGACTTGAGAGAGGAATCATGACAGAGCTTCTTGGTTTAATTGTATACGTCTCTTAATCGCTGGTGCAGATTAATTAGAGCAGAAATGCAGGAGCGTGCAGATCCCAGCCCCAGGCTCACATTTAGAGCCTGGCCTTTCCTGAGGAAAGGATTCACGTGCTCCCGAGAGCTAAGAACATGAGGTGGGACTCGGGACAGACAGACACACGTTTGCTCTCCGCCAGTCTGGTGACATTCAGCAATACAAAGTGGCTGCAAGAAGACGCTTTTAAAAGCAGACAAATAAATGAAAAAACATGTGCTAGCCTTATAAATGTGACTTTCTTGCGCATTTTATTTTTGTACCGTACTCACACAGCATTTCCCCTAATTATAGGTTGTCCTTCGAATACCATGACCCTTTTCTCTTAAATATCTGAGTCGCTAGGGACATCGTGTGGCGAATTGTAGTATTGCATTAAATCTTTCTGTATGAATGCCTGCAAATGTAGGTTGGGTTAACTGGAAGTATTGCGCCGAAGTGAAGCAATGCATACGCTTTTGAAGTCCCAAGGTTTCTTCATCATATTGTGCTAAGAGAAATTAGTAGCAAAGACATTTTTATTGGATGGTTCATTCCAATAGCAAAAGATGAAAAAGATTCTTAATTCAAATGTTCCGCCTGGGATCGCTACCTTATCTGCAGGACTGGAACATGTGTTGCAGGCAACAAATATAACTGTAGCACTGGAAAACACTTCACATTTTTAGCTGAAAGATGGGTCATCCACAAGCATAGCAACATAGCAACATTACGAGTACAGCGGTGCTGTAAAAATCGACGATAATGGAGTGGTAACTACTTTAACGCTGCATTACTGCACCGCTCTACTACAAGTTAGGCGGAGAAGTGGAGGATTCACCTCCAGAAAAAAGCAGGAGGTAAATCCGCCACTTTACCACTGATAATCAGCAAAATCGGTGGAAAAACCGCCAACGGTTATTCGAGCGCAATGCCCATGCAGTCCTATGGAGTCCAATTAATGGGGATTAACACTGCCTACCACCACTGTAATCTAGCGTTAAATCCGCCGGACCAAGTGGCGGTAACAGTAATTCCGTTTGGCGGTATTCTGTCAGATTTATCGCCGGAATACCTCCACACTTGTCGGGAGTCCCATAGTATTAAATCTAGTATGTTCTCGATATGGGTCCAAGCAATCTTCAGGTGCACCACAGTAAGTCTGAAAGAATATTTAAGTTCTTTTAAAAACATATTGAAGTGAAACATTAATTGAAAAACATATGGTTGTTAAGCAGGGGTGTTTTGTATTTGCCTCTCACAGAGAAAAAAACGTGTTTTACAGCCTATGCGTAGTGTCAGGGAAGTGGGCCTCATTATGAGTCTGGCGGTAACCCTTTTGGTGCTACTGGCCGGTTCCCGCCAGACCTGTAATATTTTACTGGCGCCTGACTCCCCTGTGCCACCGGGAGATTCTGAGTCTGGCAGCTCGTTAAGTCATGCGCCGGTACATTGCAAGTCCCCATTCCCACAGAGTCCTGTAGGACTCCATGGGAATATGGGGACTTGTATTTTACATGGGTTTGTTCATGTGATTGTATTGTTGGACCTGAGCTCATAGTAGTCCATAGAATGGCATTAAACCTGTGCTCATGGTCAGACCCTTGTCTATCAGATTAAGCATCTACAAGTACTTCCGCTCCCATGCGCTTGTGTGCATGGTCATTTGTAATTTGTAACATGCAACCGGACAGAATGACCCTCATTTGGGTGCAGGTGTCAAAGGAAGACAGAACCAGTTTAGCAAAAAACTAACATATCAGTAACGTCAGAGGTAGACATGTGACTGAAATATGTTTCCAGAGCCACACCTGAAGGACAGTATCTTTAGTCGTTTTTTATCCACTGAGCTGAGAGATCTCGTTGATTGGTAATTGCTAAATATTGCGGAGCTAGTTCAGTAAGAAACTGAGCGTTGCCCTTCCGTTGGCCGGGTGCTCTCAATATGCTTTATAAATAAGCTGCCATTTGTGTTGGGTATTTTAAACACCTTTCATGCTGATGTAGATTCAAAACAGTATGAAAAAATTCAAAAGTTAAATATTTGTAAAAAGTCCAAATGTTCTTTTAATTCTTATTTCTTAGAAGACAAAGACAATCTGGTTAGTGTTCGACAATGTGCCAATTCCTTCACCAGGGCGAGACACTGTCAATGTTACCACATAATAAATACAACATATAAATGCAGAACATATATACATACCTGCAAGGTGGTAATTCATATACATCAAATAACGAAAAACAAAGAGAAATCAGAAGAAAAAAAATAAAAAGTGTAAACAGTTACTCTTATAGAGAACAATGTCGTTTTAACAGTTCAATGTAGCCTCACAAATATATTAAAGAAGTATGTGTTGTACGATGCCATTGAATGCATCTGTGGGGATAATCAGAAAATGTCCAACCGTTGTGTTATATTATATTGCAGTGTGATTTTGAAAGGATTAGAATGTGCAGGATGGCTCGTAGCCTAGGCAATTGTGAAGAAATCTTAATGCGGTATCATCGCTGTCCCTGATCTACAAAAAATATTCTGTTCCGTATTACATGCGTTCGGAAGCATTTACTAGATAAATCCTCCTCGCTCTCACATCTTGGCTGGCTTTCCTTTCATTCCCAACTCAAATTCCACTTCCTCTGTCTTGTCTTCAAATCTCTTCGTGATCTTGCTCCCCCATATCTCTCCTCTCTCATCTCATTCTACACTCCCTCCCGTTCCCTCCGATCTGCAGATCTCTTCCTTCTGTTTGTTCCCACGTCCCCATGTGCCTCCTCTCGTTTTCGCTCCTTTCAGCTCCTTGCCCCCCTCCACTGGAACTCCCTTCCTCTCTCTATCCGTTCCACCCCCACCTATTCCTCCTTTCGTGTCTCCTTAAAATCTCTTCTTCTCCACTCCCCTCCCTGATACTCTGATATTCCTCCACCGGCCCCTCTCCTCCCCTCTTTTATTCTCCTCATCTCACCTCTCTCCCCCTGCCTTGTCTCCTCTCATGTCCCCTCTCCTCCTCTCTCACCTTCAGCTTATCTCACTTCCTGTTCCCCACTCCCTTCCCCTCTCCACCCCCTCCTCCCTCATTGATCTTCACTGGCAAATTGTTCTAGTTGCTGTATTACTGGTTTGACTCATATCTTGTATTTGCTTCTACTGTTATTGTATTCTTGCTGTTATAATGTAAAGCGCTTTGGCGTAAAGCGCTATATGAACACAATAAACACAACATAACATAACATAACTAGATAAACTATACAGAGGCATTAATAGAAAAAGTACCCTAGTGTGCTGCTAGACAGCTTAAGTACAGTTGCTAACTCGTGTGCGAACGCTGGTGAATATTAGTTTGGTATCCCCTCGTAACCGCATGACATTGTGACATCACCCGTGCAAGCACGTGATGACGTCGCTGGCGCCTCACATCCCACACTGCCTGTTGGTAGGTTCAAGCCTGGGGTTGATATATTTACATGGTGACATTATGGTGAACGTGTCTAAACATTGATTGCCTCATTCACTTTGCCAATTAGTGGTGCGCTGAACATCTCTTGATGTGATTCGCTGAACATAGTGTGCTACACGATAATCATGCTCCTATAACTACATAAACTTCCAAGTGAACATAGTCATGCGGAGCCGGAGGGTGAGGCTCATATCTAGGCATTTATATTGCATACTAGTTCAACATTACTAAAAGGAGGATAGCACAGGGGCAATTTGTTGGTCTTGGATGCAAGACCACGCAGTGCCACAGAAGTTCAAATCCCGGATCCGCGATTAGAAAGCGAACTCAGGTATTTGGCGCATTATAAAAAAACTATTAAAAAAAAATAAATGTACACAAACCTCTCAGTAGGAAAGAATGATGCTGAAAAAACCCAGATATTGAATAATCAACTAATAGAAGAGCAGAAACCTTAGTGTTCATGACAGAAGAGGCAGACGCAATCTTGGGTTTGATAAGTAATACCACACTCAACATACCAAGCAGAGCAAATACAGACCCATCGAGATGCATCAAACAACTTCAATATTTGATCCGCAAGGAAATAAACAGGAAACTACATGCTATTATACTCGGTAGATATTACAAAAACCAATGTATCCCGAGAGGCCTCTGCATAAGACTATGACCACCTCTATGCAAAGAAAGCAAAGAACTCCTTACCCAAATTGGATGCCACCTCTTGACACCCACAGCAAGGCCACATTGGAAAGCATTATTAAAGGAAGCCAGGCTTTCCCAGTGGGATGTCATAATCTCCAGCTGGAACCTGTGTGAAGTTATTACTTGCCGCTCTCTTCAGTGGTTGTGGCAGGGTGTCTGTCTCCTCTCCTGCTGGGTTCAGGCTTGGTGACCTGTGTGAAGTTATTACTTGCCGCTCTCTTCAGTGGTTGTGGCAGGGTGTCTGTCTCCTCTCCTGCTGGCTGCAGGCTTGGTGACCTGTGTGAAGTTATTACTTGCCTCTCTCTTCAGTGGTTGTGGCAGGGTGTCTGTCTCCTCTCCTGCTGGGTTCAGGCTTGGTGACCTGTGTGAAGTTCTTACTTGCTGCTCTCTTCAGTGGTTGTGTCAGGGTGTCTGTCTCCTCTCCTGCTGGGTTCAGGCTTGGTGACCGGTGTGAAGTTATTGCTTGCCTCTCTTTTCAGTGGTTGTGGCAGGGTGTCTGTCTCCTCTCCTGCTGGGTTCAGGCTTGGTGACCGGTGTGAAGTTATTGCTTGCCTCTCTCTTCAGTGGTTGTGGCAGGGTGTCTGTCTCCTCTCCTGCTGGGTTCAGGCTTGGTGACCCGTGTGAAGTTATTGCTTGCCGCTCTCTTCAGTGGTTGTGGCAGGGTGTCTGTCTCCTCTCCTGCTGGGTTCAGGCTTGGTGACCGGTGTGAAGTTATTGCTTGCCTCTCTCTTCAGTGGTTGTGGCAGGGTGTCTGTCTCCTCTCCTGCTGGGTTCAGGCTTGGTGACCGGTGTGAAGTTATTGCTTGCCTCTCTCTTCAGTGGTTGTGGCAGGGTGTCTGTCTCCTCTCCTGCTGGGTTCAGGCTTGGTGACCCGTGTGAAGTTATTACTTGCCGCTTTCTTCAGTGGTTGTGGCAGGGTGTCTGTCTCCTCTCCTGCTGGGTTCAGGCTTGGTGACCGGTGTGAAGTTATTGCTTGCCTCTCTCTTCAGTGGTTGTGGCAGGGTGTCTGTCTCCTCTCCTGCTGGGTTCAGGCTTGGTGACCGGTGTGAAGTTATTGCTTGCCTCTCTCTTCAGTGGTTGTGGCAGGGTGTCTGTCTCCTCTCCTGCTGGGTTCAGGCTTGGTGACCCGTGTGAAGTTATTGCTTGCCGCTCTCTTCAGTGGTTGTGGCAGGGTGTCTGTCTCCTCTCCTGCTGGGTTCAGGCTTGGTGACCGGTGTGAAGTTATTGCTTGCCTCTCTCTTCAGTGGTTGTGGCAGGGTGTCTGTCTCCTCTCCTGCTGGGTTCAGGCTTGGTGACCGGTGTGAAGTTATTGCTTGCCTCTCTCTTCAGTGGTTGTGGCAGGGTGTCTGTCTCCTCTCCTGCTGGGTTCAGGCTTGGTGACCCGTGTGAAGTTATTACTTGCCGCTTTCTTCAGTGGTTGTGGCAGGGTGTCTGTCTCCTCTCCTGCTGGGTTCAGGCTTGGTGACCGGTGTGAAGTTATTGCTTGCCTCTCTCTTCAGTGGTTGTGGCAGGGTGTCTGTCTCCTCTCCTGCTGGGTTCAGGCTTGGTGACCGGTGTGAAGTTATTGCTTGCCTCTCTCTTCAGTGGTTGTGGCAGGGTGTCTGTCTCCTCTCCTGCTGGGTTCAGGCTTGGTGACCCGTGTGAAGTTATTACTTGCCGCTCTCTTCAGTGGTTGTGGCAGGGTGTCTGTCTCCTCTCCTGCTGGGTTCAGGCTTGGTGACCTGTGTGAAGTTCTTACTTGCTGCTCTCTTCAGTGGTTGTGTCAGGGTGTCTGTCTCCTCTCCTGCTGGGTTCAGGCTTGGTGACCGGTGTGAAGTTATTGCTTGCCTCTCTTTTCAGTGGTTGTGGCAGGGTGTCTGTCTCCTCTCCTGCTGGGTTCAGGCTTGGTGACCGGTGTGAAGTTCTTACTTGCTGCTCTCTTCAGTGGTTGTGTCAGGGTGTCTGTCTCCTCTCCTGCTGGGTTCAGGCTTGGTGACCGGTGTGAAGTTATTGCTTGCCTCTCTTTTCAGTGGTTGTGGCAGGGTGTCTGTCTCCTCTCCTGCTGGGTTCAGGCTTCAGGCTTGGTGACCTGTGTGAAGTTATTACTTGCCGCTCTCTTCAGGTATATGTTTTTATGTGGGGACACTGGCATGTATTGGCAGTCAGCGTGAACATGTTTTCTAATAGTAACATTACTGGAATTATGGTCAATGCAAACATGAGTATGTTCTTGAGGGAGAATACTTGCATATATATATGCACTAGCTTGGACATGAGTATGTTCTTGTGGGAGAATACTTGCATATATAGATGCACTAGC
Organism: Ambystoma mexicanum; assembly: GCF_040938575.1. NCBI lineage: Eukaryota > Metazoa > Chordata > Amphibia > Caudata > Ambystomatidae > Ambystoma > Ambystoma mexicanum. Next base: position 197,307 of record NC_090936.1, on the reverse strand, counting down.
CTGGACATGAGTATGTTCTTGTGGGAGAATACTTGCATATATATATGCACTAGCCTGGACATGAGTATGTTCTTGTGGGAGAATACTTGCATATATAGATGCAGTTGCCTGTACATGAGTATTTTCTTGTGGGAGAATACTTGCATATATAGATTCACGAGCCTGGACATGAGTATGTTCTTGTGGGAGAATACTTGCATATATAGATGCAGTAGCCTGTACATGAGTATTTTCTTGTGGGAGAATACTTGCATATATAGATTCACGAGCCTGGACATGAGTATGTTCTTGTGGGAGAATACTTGCATATATAGATACACGAGCCTGGACATGAGTATGTTCTTGTGGGAGAATACTTGCATATATAGATGCACGAGCCTGGACATGAGTATGCTCTTGTGGGAGAATACTTGCATATATAGCTGCACGAGCCTGGACATGAGTATGTTCTTGTGGGAGAATACTTCCATATATAGATGCAGTAGCCTGTACATGAGTATTTTCTTGTGGGAGAATACTTGCATATATAGATACACGAGCCTGGACATGAGTATGTTCTTGTGGGAGAATACTTGCATATATAGATGCACGAGCCTGGACATGAGTATGTTCTTGTGGGAGAATACTTGCATATATAGATGCACGAGCCTGGACATGAGTATGTTCTTGTGGGAGAATACTTCCATATATAGATGCACGAGCCTGGACATGAGTATTTTCTTGTGGGAGAATACTTGCATATATAGATGCACGAGCCTGGACATGAGTATTTTCTTGTGGGAGAATACTTGCATATATAGATGCACGAGCCTGGACATGAGTATGTTCTTGTGGGAGAATACTTGCATATATAGATGCAGTAGCCTGTACATGAGTATGTTCTTGTGGGAGAATACTTGCATATATAGATGCACGAGCCTGGACATGAGTATGTTCTTGTGGGAGAATACTTGCATATATAGATGCACGAGCCTGGACATGAATATGTTCTTGTGGGAGAATACTTCCATATATAGATGCACGAGCCTGTACATGAGTATGTTCTTGAGGGAGAATACTTGCATATATAGATGCACGAGCCTGGACATGAGTATGTTCTTGTGGGAGAATACTTCCATATATAGATGCACGAGCCTGGACATGAGTATGTTCTTGTGGGAGAATACTTGCATATATAGATGCACGAGCCTGGACATGAGTATGTTCTTGTGGGAGAATACTTGCATATATAGATGCACTAGCTTGGACATGAGTTTGTTCTTGTGGGAGAATACTTGCATATATAGATGCACTAGCTTGGACATGAGTATGTTCTTGTGGGAGAATACTTGCATATATAGATGCACAAGCCTGTACATTAGTATGTTCTTGTGGGAGAATACTTGCATATATAGATGCAGTAGCCTGTACATGAGTATTTTCTTGTGGGAGAATACTTGCATATATAGATGCACGAGCCTGGACATGAGTATGTTCTTGTGCGAGAATTCTTGCATATATAGATGCAGTAGCCTGTACATGTGTATGTTCTTGTGGGAGAATACTTGCATATATAGATGCAGTAGCCTGTACATGAGTATGTTCTTGTGGGAGAATACTTGCATATATAGATGCACGAGCCTGGACATGAGTATGTTCTTGTGGGAGAATACTTCCATATATAGATGCACGAGCCTGGACATGAGTATTTTCTTGTGGGAGAATACTTGCATATATAGATGCACGAGCCTGGACATGAGTATGTTCTTGTGGGAGAATACTTCCATATATAGATGCACGAGCCTGGACATGAGTATGTTCTTGTGGGAGAATACTTGCATATATAGATGCACGAGCCTGGACATGAGTATTTTCTTGTGGGAGAATACTTGCATATATAGATGCACGAGCCTGGACATGAGTATGTTCTTGTGGGAGAATACTTGCATATATAGATGCACTAGCCTGGACATGAGTATGTTCTTGTGGGAGAATACTTGCATATATATATGCACTAGCCTGGACATGAGTATGTTCTTGTGGGAGAATACTTGCATATATAGATGCACTAGCCTGGACATGAGTATGTTCTTGTGGGAGAATACTTGCATATATAGATGCACAAGCCTGGACATGAGTATGTTCTTGTGGGAGAATACTTGCATATATAGATGCACTAGCCTGGATATAAGTATGTTCTTGTGGGAGAATAGCTGGATATATAGATGCACTAGCCTGGATATAAATATGTTCTTGTGGGAGAATAGTTGGATATATAGATGCACTAGCCTGGACATGAGTATATTCTTGTGGGAGAATACTTGCATATATATATGCACTAGCTTGGACATGAGTATTTTCTTGTGGGAGAATACTTGCATATATAGATGCAGTAGCCTGGACATGAGTATATTCTGGTGGGAGAATACTTGCATATATAGATGCAGTAGCCTGGACATGAGTATGTTCTTTTGGGAGAATACTTGCATATATAGATGCACTAGCTTGGACATGAGTATGTTCTTGTGGGAGAATACTTGCATATATAGATGCACTAGCTTGGACATGAGTATGTTCTTGTGGGAGACTACTTGCATATATAGATGCACTAGCTTGGACATGAGTATGTTCTTGTGGGAGAATACTTGCATATATAGATGCACTAGCTTGGACATGAGCATTTTCTTGTGGGAGAATACTTGCATATATAGATGCACTAGCTTGGACATGAGTATGTTCTTGTGGGAGACTACTTGCATATATAGATGCACGAGCCTGGACATGAGTATTTTCTTGTGGGAGAATACTTGCATATATAGATGCACGAGCCTGGACATGAGTATTTTCTTGTGGGAGAATACTTGCATATATAGATGCCCTAGCCTGGACATGATTTATGGGCACAATCAGCATTAATATGTTTTCTAGACTGGCAGAATACTGGTATATAGTTGGCAAGGTCATCATGAAAATGCTGCTGTTCATCGTTGTTGACTTGGACAATAATGGATTTTTTTCATGAAATGACCTACAAAACCGACTGTAAACTGTGTGGTTTCTCAACACATTTTTCACAGATAGTCTGTCATAAAATGCACAATTTTAACCCATTATTTTAAAAATAGGGGGGTGCTCACACAAACCATTCTTGGTTGTTTAGGGCTCCCTCGCTACACATGGTTGCTCCTGCACATTCAGCCAGGGAGAACAAACCCCTTTCCCTTTGCAGGTTTTCCTTGGGGTGGGCCCAACTACATTAGCTTCAAGCACCATTTGTTAAACTATCCTGGCTACGCCTCTAGTTGGTACAATGAAATATTGTGGCATAGCGTGCTGGCTGCCAAGTAGGATGCTCACAGAGAAGGTCCAGTTTGTGAGACAAGGAAAATAGCAAACTGCTTCATTTTTGTTTCTAAAAAGTGGAGCAAGAGAGTACAGTACAAGCAAGGCAGACCGCACGACGAGGCAGCTATCCAGACCCGGCAGGTCGAGAGGAGGAGAATGGTGGCAAACATCGAGAGGCTGACGAGGAGAGAGACGACCTTGCCGTTCGACAAAACCCTGCAGACCCTCCACTGAAAGAATCGTAAGGCCGAGGACAATAGCCCAAGTTTGCTGCAGCAGATGTCAACGGTACACAGAGCATATTGACGCTGATAAGCCGGAGCGAGGGAGACTCCTGGTTCCATGGTACTGGTCTTGACTCCAGTAAGGAGGAACGCCAGCAGTTCATCAAAGCCAGTCAGTCGAGGGGAGTGCTTATAAGAACCGGGCTGTGGTGAATGAAAGTCGCAAAGTAACAAAAGCTTAAAGAACTATAACACCATAAAGGGGAGACCAGCTTCAAAAGTGAGCCGGCACCATGTGGGTGCTAATCCAAGAAACTCTGCTCAGTCCCTGTCTGAGTGAAACTACAAATCCCAGAAGGCCGTATGGGAGCCGCCAGGATAGGTCTAGGTGGTCGAGCAACATCCCTGTGCAGTCGAAAGCCTTTGACCTAAGATCTGTGAAAAAGCAAGGGACGTGAATCCCGAAAACCTAGAAAGCGAATGTGAATGTGGAGTTGGCAAGAGTGAACTCGAAGAGGGATGCTGACGTGAAGGGGGCAACTCTAATGACCCAAGAAACCATGTGAAGAGTGAACCCGGCCGAGGGATGTCCACTGGAACTGTTTAAAGAAGGGAAAGCCATAGTGAACCTGCTGGAGGGAGGCTGAAAGCAAAGAGGGGACAGCGCTCGGAAGAGTGAGACCCAGGGGTGAAGAATCTTCACCCTAAATGAAACCAGGAAGCAAACTTTCAAATTGTTGAAGGAACTTTTGGTTTTGTTATTTGAAAATGTCAGGCCCCCGAAGGCAAGAGACTTTCAAGAGAAACGAGAGTTGGACATCGACTGTCAACTTGTGCTGGGAAAGCTCGAGTGTGTGCTGTGCTCCAAGATCCCGCCTTATCCCATGCTCAAAATTCATGCTGAGTCAGGGTACAGGAACCTCATGAATAGGGTGACAGACTACATGGGTGGCGTAGGGCTTCACCAACTTTTCAGCAAGACGATATGACCGATATCCTGGATCAGGGGTAGCAAAAAGACCCTGTACTACCTTTCCATAGGGCTCTGCAGAGAAAAGAGGAAGCTAATTGGGAAACACCTGAATCTGGTTCAAATATAGATATAAGTTTTACCAGGAAATACAGGCCATCGTGTACTGACCCTGATTACCTCAGAAAGCATCCCACACCTGAATGTTTGGTGATCCAAGCTGCGACTGCTTCTAGCTTATCCCTCAATCCCCCCAATAGAGAGGTTAAGGCAGTGGATGCTTGGGCCCGCAAGGTGTTCACCTCGGGCAGTATGGCTCTAAAGTCCACCAACATCACCTTTACCCAAGCCAGGTTTACACATACCCTGTGGAACTGCATTAAAGGGGGGGCTGAACATATTCCAGAAAGTGAGGAAAGGGAAGGCTTTTTGAATATTGTGAAGGACGGCAAGGAGGCGATGGGAGAGTGCCTCCGATCAGGGCCGGATACTGTTGACAGCATCAGCAGATCAATGGCTGCGAGCACAGTATTACGCAGGTTTCCGTGGTTGGGAAAGTCAGGGTTTACACCGGACGTGCAGGCCAAGCTTCTAAGCATGCCTTTCGATGGCTCGAGGTTATTCGGCAGCAAGGCAGATGAGAGTTTGGAGAAGCTGCAGATCTCCACAGCAGCAGCTAAGTCCCTTAGCGCCTCCATTCGACAACCTCAACACCTCTACTCAAGCTCATCTTCAGTGGCGGACACTCTGAGCAGGCAGAGCACAGTCTTTCACGAGAGGGAGTTAGCTCAGGAAGTCCTTCAAGAGATCTTTGCCCTTTGAGGAATCCCTCAGGTGGATCTATTCACGACCGATGTCAACTGGAAGTGCGAACAGTATTGCTCAAGGGAATCTCCCCGAAAGGAGCTCTTGGAGACGCATTTGTGGTGACTGGAATTTTCCACTCCTGTACGCATTCCCTCCAGTCCCTGTGATTCCTCAAGTAATCAGGAGGTTGAGAAATTCAGGAAAACCATGATCCTAATTGCTCCGGATTGGGCCAGGAGGATGTTGTAACCGGTCCTTCTGGAAATGTCCATCTGCCCTCCAATACGTCTTCCACAAAGAGAGGATCTTCTCTCGCAAGATGGGTTCTCCATCCAGAGGTCAAAACTCACAGCCTTCACGCATGGTTTCTGAGAGTCTGAGATATAAGGATTGGGACCTTCTGGGCTACGTAATGGAGATTTTGTTTTCGGCCAGAAGGCCAGCAACAAAATCTTTGTACCAATGTCGTTGGAACAAATTCAGTAATTGGTGCAAGCAAAAATGTGGACCCTTTTCAATGTCACACTCCTGTTGTGCTCTCTTTCCTATTGCATCTGGGCAATTTGGGGCTCCAGATTCGAACAATAAAGGGATATTTGGCCACGCTTTCGATCTTTGTGCGCTCCTCGAGAAGTTTTCATATTTCAAGATTCCATTGGTCATCCAGTTTCTAAAGGGGCTCACTAACGTGTACCCGCCATACCATTTCATGTCTCTGCTTGGGATTTAAATCTTGTTTTAAAATGTCTCACAGGAATAACATTTGAGCCTTTACATTCCTTCCCATTAAGGCTCTTAACACTTAAAACAGCCATTCTTGTGGCATTAACATCAGCCGACAGGGTAAGCGAGTTGTGGGCTCTTTCATGCAAACCCCCTTATACTACTTTTTATAAAGACAAGATAATCCTTTAAGTTAAACTATCCTTCTTGCCGAAAGTAGTTTCTGATTTTCACCTGTCGCAAAAAATAATACTTCCAACTTTCTACCCTCCGCCTTATTTGGGTAAAGAGGAGGAGAGGTTGCACAGACTCGACCCAAAAAGGCTCTTGAGTTTTAAAATAACGAGAATGATGAAATTGCGCCAGGTTGACCAGCTTTTTATTGGTTTTACTGGTCCCAAATTGGGGTTAGCGGTGACAAAATGAACTATATCCCGCTGGATTACCCTAGCCACCATGGAGTGTTACAGGCTAGTGGGGAAGAAACAACCAGAAGGGCTTAGAGCTCATTCCACAAGGGGCATGTCTACTTCCGCGGCTCTTCAGAGGGGAGTCCCAGTAGCCGACATCTGTTCAGCTGCAACTTGGACTCCAATTCACACCTTTGTTAAGCATTATTGCTTAGATTCCTCATCTTCCCAAGACGGTCTATTCGCAAAGGCGGTACTCCATTCCATCCATGATAAGCCTAAATAGTACTCCCACCTCCGAATTTCTTACTGCTTTGGGAGTCTGTCATAGATGAGGAATAAGTGGGAGGACACAATCCATTTGAAGAACAAGTTACTTACCAGCTGTAACGTTCTTTCGACTGGATGTTCCACCCACGTATTCCTCATAGCCCCTCCCATCCAATCCCGCTGTACAATTTACGTGTTTTACACTTTTGCGTTTGCCAAGAGCTTTCAGTCTGCAGCACACCTGTATGGTTCCTCTATTTAATAAATGAAAAAGCAGAACTGAAGCCAACCGGCACGGCACAAGCTATTTGTACCACGAGTGACGTTGATACGCTACGGCAACCTTCGAGGGACATCGATGCCAGGACCTCGTGCACAGCGCCCTCTGGCAAAAAGTTTTTTTCCGAAGCAGCGAAGCTGGCGAGATACGAGTATCATAGATGAGGAATACCTGGGAGGAACATCCAGTTGAAAGAACATTACAGTTGGTAAGTAACTTGTTCTTCCCGTAGATGAATGGGGACACGGAAGCACCGGCACCATTGTTAACGATGACAGTGCTTCCATGATGGCTTTGCTTACCGTGACCGCTGCGCCCTGCATGGTCAGACTTGTCGGGCACATCGGCTCCAGCAGTCAAACCCATAGTTTGCTGGTCTGGAAATAAGGGTGCTGGAGAGCTTACCCGCACCCTTATTTCCGGACCAGCAAACTTGTCATGAGGCCCAATGTATGCGACAGTGCTTTCTTCTATAGGGACACAAGCAGTGGTGGAGTTTGTAACGTAATCTGGTGTTTCTGGTCATTTGGTAGATTCCTCCCTCACCCGCATCTCCATTAGTACTGGCCACCCATTGCAACATTGCACACAACTCTGCACGTTCAGAATTGATTTCTGAAGTCCAGGGTGATCTCATGTTGGTGCACAGCACTCATGTTTTCTGGGAGTCTGCTTTCAGTACGGACGTCAATTATTGAAGTGCTGTGTCTGTGCAGTAGTCGAGGTGTGCAGGTTAGGTTTGCAAAGTTTTAATGGGCCTATACTTTTTTAGTTTTTTATCCCTGGATTCAGGGGTTTCACTCATACCACTAAGCCATTCACCTTTGCCCTGTCTCCTTTCTTGCAGTGAAAGAGGCTTCCCCCTATCAGAGTGAAAAGTTGAAGGATTGAGCACCAAGGGCAGGAGCCACTTCCAGCACTTCCTTGGCAGCCTCAAGAAGACCCCTGTGCACCAGGAGTCCAAGTATCGCCAGGTAAGAGAGCACCCCTTTGGGTGTACTATAGAGTGTGGGGTGGAAGGTGCAAGAGAATGCAGTGGGCCAAGTTGGCAGCAGAGGTCTGCAGTAGATAGGAGGTATGCGCCAGGTAGGGTGGAGCGTGCATTCAGAAGGTTGGGGGTGAGGGGCACTGTGCTTTTGGATGTTATTCACTGATCCTACTTCACCCACCTGTGTCCTTGAGCACACGTGACCTGTGTTTGTGCATTTGAATCCTACTGCTTTTTATGGCAGATTGTGTTGTAGAGGCATCGCAAGGGGGCATGTGTGAGGTAATGATATTATTTGAGTCTACTCACTGTACTTCGACCTCAGCAGTAACAACGCTATGAATGGTGGCACCCAAGCATGTTTTCATTTTGAGGGGCGGGTGATGTACCTAAAGGTTAGCAGCATCAAAGACATCTCATGGCTAATACACTGATTTGTGCTTGTTTCAACTAGGCAATCAAGCTCATACTGCAAGGGTGTCGAAGATGGACGCTGACACAAAGGTGGCATATTTGTGGCTATAGACTTTTATTAATAAAAATGAAACCCTCACTAGTCCTACTTCTAAGAGGGGTTTCCCTTCCTCTTGTTAATCACAAGGAACTGTCAGAATGTCTTTCCAAATTAAAAATCCATCGTCCTGTGTCAGAAGCTACTTCTAACCCTCACACTACAACTTCAAATAATATTTTCCCACAGAGTTATTTCGGCTGGAGAATGACTCCCTTCTCCAGGTCTATAGGTAGCGTTCCCTCAACGATCTATTGCAAAGACAATGCCAGGGGCAATGACTCCCTTCCCCTGGCTTGCAGTGTTAGGTAAAGATTTGGGTAGTGCCCTTTGGGTGCACTACAACAACCTCAGCCTCCTGGCAATAGGGACCCAACCTTTGGTATAGGTCTGAACTACACAGGGTGGTAGTGTGGCCTAGCAGCCAGGCCTATCTCAAGAGAGGTCAATGTGAGCAGTAGTGGAGTTACACAGCGATTCACAGTGACAAGTATTCATATAAACACTGATACTCAAGGTTTCTTGATAAAACAATGATTAATTTATTTACCAGTCATTTAAACAAGCCTTCTTCAGAATGGAGCAATGTAAAAGCAACACTCAAATACACTTCAGAAATACACTCTTAGGTTTCTCAGAATCAGTAACTACCCATTGGGGATGGCACACAGACAAGTCCTACACCCTCAGGTGACTTAAATAACTAGGCCTCTGTGGACATTAATATATTACTGTTGCATTCAGAGTAGGCTGGGAGAGTGTCAAAAGAAGGTTATCAGAACAAACAAGAGATCACAAATATTCTTTAAGCAGGCAAATGCTTGTGGACCCCCCCAATGTATAACAAAGGAGAGAAGAATCATTCAGTGAACCAGGCTAAGCCAATGTCAATGGGCAAAAGTCTATGTGGCTGAAGCACTTCTTGAAGGTGAGTAAACGTCTTTGCACAATGTTTTTAGAAGTTTTGGTGAAGATATAAGAATCAAATGTAGGGCCACAAGCCGGGAGACTTGTGAAGTAGAAGCTACAAGCAAATCTACAATGAGAGGTAAGCTCCCTCAGACTTTACAGTAGCTTTAAGTTGGACTTCTGGGGACTCGTGCACCACAACGGGACGGTCGCCGACGGCAACCGGCTAACTTCAAACAAGTGGCACTTAAGTGTTTCAGCTCCTTGCGTCTACCGCAAACAGCACGACCGTGGTTCCTGGCTGTCGAGATGGGCTTTCCTTGCTTCTGGGGTCTCACACTCTGTTGATGGGGCTCAGGCTCACTCTGTCCTGCTTCCTGGGGCTCTTGGCAACGTACACAAACTGGTGTTCCTCCCCCTGACTATTCGGTTCCTGCAGCGACTGCAATGGAAATTCAACCAGCTATTCAACCAAAGTAAGCCACCTGGATGTCCAGGTGGCTTACTTTGAAGTTCATTGGTCCCACCAACTCAAGGGGAGAAGTCGTCTTCGCAGAGCTTTTCTGTTGAGGCGAACTTGGTGTGTCAGCACAGTAGCAGGGCTTGACCGGTCAAACAAACGGTCCAGGAGTTGCAGCAGGCGTCCTCTTCAAGCTCTTCTTCGGATTTCTTCGTCCAGAGGTGGAAGCCTTGCGTTTTATGCAGCTTACTCCCATTCATTCCAGCCTGGCTGTCAGACACCCAGCAGGGTGGCTGTCCTTGCCGTCCAGCCAGCCGGCCAATCACTTAGGAGTGCATTCCTGTCTCCTAGGAGACTAAGCACAGGGAGTTTCGGGCACCTCCCTCACTTCCTGCCCCCACCAGACTCTCTGGAGCCAGAGGCGGGTTTCACTCATGAAGCCCTCCAAAGACAAATTGAACAAAGGGACCAAACCTGGTTTGGCACGCAGAGTAAATCTCAAGAAGGGCCAAAACAACAAGAAATGGCGAAAAAAGAAGACCGGGGCCATTTTGATAAAAATGGCACCCATGGGTGTTTTACTGTGGGTGCAAACACAGCCCGCGGCAAAAACACGACACAGTAGTAAAATGTAACTACTGCCACCAGCCATTAATTGTGCAAAGGGTAACATAAAAAATGTTACATGAGAAGCTAGACAAAGGGGCTACTAAGTAGTCCCTCCAGCACTTATTGTAATAGAGGGTGTGCTGGGTTTCGAATGTTACAATGCTGCTCTTGGATACAGTAGTTAATCCAAGAGTACGGTATCTAAAGCTTGGGAAATCTAAAAGACTTTCCTGTGTCACTGCACTAATGGTGCTGTGTGACACAATGCAAAAAGATGCCTATGGAGTTTGTCAGACTCCAAAAACCTAAAGAAACACATAGTTTAAATCACAGAACAATACATGAGAGAGTGGGAAAAAGGTCTCACTCTCTCCAGGTTAAAAATTAAAAAGTTCTAGAATAACTCCCTTCGCCAGGTGTATGGGTATCATTCCCCCAATTATCTCTTGCAAAGACAATGGGCCTCATTACGAGGAAGGCGGCCACGGAATGAACGGTGCCGGTGAGGGACCAGCACCGTTCATTCCGGGCCACCCTATTACGAGGTCTGCAGCGGGTCTCGCTAAGGACGTCTGGTCAGACCAGGCGTCGTTTGCGGGACTCGCTAGCAGACCAGGATGCTAGCAACGTGCCCGTTGTTAGCATTCTCTCCATTCCCATTGAGCCCGATGGGGGCTCAAATGGGAATGGGGATGTACCGGGTCCGGGTTCCGCGAAAGGGAATTACCGGGCCCTCCAAGGTCGGAATGGCCCGGTAAATCCCCTTTTGCAGGACCCGGACCCAGACCCGGTACCCAGTACCCAGGTTGGGGGCAGCCATGCCGCTAAAAGCGGCATGCCTACCTCCAAACTCGTAATGAGACCCAATGCCTAGGCGAATGACTCCCTTCCCCTGGCCTGCTGCAATCTTACAGTAAGTTATATCCCCAGGAGAATGACTTGATTCCCATTCCCTACTGCAATCTGACAGTGAGTTATCTCTGTAGGAGAATAACTCCCTTCTCCTAGTTTATGGGTAGTGTTCCCTCAATGATCTCTTGCAAAGACAATGTCACGGGGAATGACTCCCTTCCACTGGCCTGCAGCAATCTCACAGTAAGATATTGTTAGGGAGAATTCTCATAAATGTGCTAATTCCCTTCACCTTAGAGACCCCCAGCAACTTTGCTGGATTTTTCATAGGACTTTTTTTTACCTGGAAAGAGTGCGAGAATTTTTTCCCACTCTCTCATGTGTTTTGATGTGTGTTTTACATTTGTGCTCTTTGATTATGGAGTTTTAGATAACTCCATAGGCATCTTTTCATGTGTGTTACACAGCACCTTCAGTGCAGTGACACAGGGATGTCTTTTAGACTACCCAAAGGTTTAACCTTCTCTGGGATAAACTACTGTTTCCCAGAGAATGTAAAGTGAAATTGACTTTACTAGTCTCTTTCGAATTCCTAGACCCAGCACACACCATCTTACAATGGAGTGCTGGAGGGGTTACCTAGTATCCCCTGTGTCTAAACACTAATGTAGCAGTCAAATGCTACCCTTTCCTATTGAAAAGGCTGGTGGAAGTGGTTTTACAATGAACTACCATGATTTTTCCCGACCACGAACACCAGTAGATAAAAATCACAGAAGCCATGTTTTTCAAGATGGCGCCTTAAACCCCTTTGTTTAAACAGGTCCAGGTCTTCTTTTTTCTCCATTTCTTTTTGGAAAGGTCCGTCTAGTGTTTGTCTCTACGCGCCAAACCAGGTTTGGTCCCTTTGTTCGTGTGCCTTTGGCGGGCTTCAGGACTGAAGTCCGCCCTTGGCGTCTTATTGTCTGGGGTGTGCAGGAAGTGAAGGAGGGTCCCAAAACTCCCTGTGCTTAGTCTCCTAGGAGACCCAAATGCACTCTGGCATGATTGGCTGGCTGACTGTCCGGCAAGTACAGCCACCCTGCTGGGTGAGTGACAGCTAGGCTGGAATGAAAGGTAGAGAACCGTTTAAAAGGCGAGTCTCGTAGACTGGAAGGCAGTGTCGACCACTGGAACGAAAGAACCGAAGACGAGCTGAAAAAGGACGGCTGCTGCAACCACTGGACCATTGGTTTGCCCGTTGAAGCCCTGCTGGAGGTCCGAATTGCCAAACTCCATTCGACAGAGAAGCTCCTTCAAGGATGGCTTCTTCCTTTGAGTTGGTAGGACCAATCAACTCATAAGACACCTGGATACCATTATCAAGGCTGGTTAGGTTTAACCAGGGAGAGGGACACCAGTTTGTGTTCTTGAATCTACAGCTACTGGAACTGAAGTGACTCCATTTTGTTTGCTTTCTTCAACGATCCTGTGCAGTGCAGCATCTCCCGACGTCCTCCCTCTTGTCCCCACGACTGAGGCTCAGGAACAGGGAGACCTGCAGGAACTGCCAGAAACCACGACTTCAGCAACATTTGTTTTCTGCATACAAAGCTACTGTGCCAACCAGATTGAGAGAACGCCATTCTCCGTGGTGAAAGTTCGTGAAACTTTCCCAACTCGCAGGCCTTATCAGCTTGTGACCCCACAAATTATTCTTTTTTGTCTAAACTACTTCTGAGAACTTTTGCAAAGACTTTACCGTTTGATACCAGAACTGCTCTTTCCTATCCAGAACACTAGCCCATTGACTTTGGCCTAGCCTATTTACTTGAATTGAACTCTTCTGCTGAACTGAAACTATTTGCACTGCCTAGAAAGTATATGTGATCTATTCTACTTACTTATTGCTCACTGCTAAGTAACTGAACTGCCATTTCGCTCCTTTTTCAGGGGAGCTCAAACTGTCTCAAAAGCTTAGAGTTTTGTATTGAAGTGTATTGGTATATATATTAAGTTGTCTTCTTCTCGTTAAATGTTTTATAAATGATTTTGTAATACATTGATACATGTTTTTTACGAAGAAACCTTTTTTTTTTTAAAATATTTTTTATTTTCAAAATAAAACAATACAAACCAAACTTGCAGCATTATACAATACAACCGTAAACATCAATTAATCCCATGTTACTGCACTTCAACCCCCCCCCCCAAGAGCTTGTCAACCTTACAGTTCTGTGTACACCTAGTGTGGCCGGGCGTCGCCTCCCTCAGAAGCAGCAGGGTCCATTTCCGTGCCAAACAGTCCCGTAATTAACATCCTCCAAGCCGCTAGGTTGCCCACATCTTCTTCCCCACAATTGCCACACGCCTCCTGCCATACCACTGTTTCAGCCTCCGCCCACTTCTGCAGGTCCCGCCACCATATCTCTATTCTTGGCCCATGGCGTTGCTTCCAACTCATGGCTATTCTTCTCTTAACAAGTACATACGCCAGGTCTCTCAGTTTCCCGAGATGTTTGGTGTTCCGTGGTCTGGGGAACCCTCCCAGGAGGCAGGCCCAGGCCGTGTCAATGCGTAGCAGGACCCCCTTATCTGCTAATTTCTGTGCCACTTTCCCCCAAAAGCCTTCAATCACTGGGCAGGACCAGAACATATGTGTCATGTCTGCGTCTTCTTCATCGCATTTCGGGCATGCTTGTTTACCTGCGTTCGCAAACTTGGCTATTTTCTTCGGGGTCATATATGCTCTATGCGTGATGTATAGCTGTATTTGCTGCAATCTAGCATTCCTGGACACTTTCTTATGGTATCCCATGGCCCGTTCCCACATCCCATCAGTCATCTGTGCCCCCACTTCCGCTTCCCAGTCCAGCCTCAAATCCATCAAGTCCTTCCCCACCCGGGTCATCACCACCTCATATAATCTAGAGATCTCATGCCCGCCCTCTGATATATCATATATCGTTCCGATCAGTGCGTCCGGATCTTCCGCCAGCACCGTCTCCGGCCAAGTCTTACGGATGATCTGTACCAACCTTAGGTACGTAACATATTGGCCCCCGTGCAGCCCTGTTTCTTCTCCCAGGTCTACGAATTCCCTAATGGCCCCATCCTGCCATATGTCTCCCAATGTGGCCAGCCCAACTGATTCCCAGTATGTCCTGATCATTTTCCTAAGCTGGCTGTCCCCCATAGTTAAGGCGACCAGCGGCACCTGTGGGGAACACGGGCATGGGCTCTCAATCAACCGGCACGCTCTGCGCCAAATTCTCCACCCAAGCAGCAACATACTTGGGCGTCCATGCAAGTCCGATCTAGGGACCCAGACAATCTCTTTTAGGTAAAACGGGGCGCAGTCCCGCCCAACCAGCCTAGACTCAGGAGTTTCCTCATCAGAGAGCCATTTAGTCACGTATTGCAACTGGCTGGCCACATAATAGGCCTCAATGTTCGGCAGCTTGATGCCTCCCCTATCGTGGAAATTTTGCAGTTTCCACAGGGCCACCCTGTTGCGGATGCCGTGCCACAGGAAGTCCCTGCATACACTATCAAGTTTGACAAAGAACTTCCTGGGTATTAGGTATGGTATGTTACTGAAAAAGTGCAAAAGCCTGGGCAGGACCACCATTTTAAGCATCGCCCCCCGGCCCATCATTGCCAACGGCAGCTTCTCCCAAAACTGCATACTCTCGCGGATTTTCTTCACAGCCGCCTCGGTATTGTGCAAGTGTTCTTCCTTCACACTATGATATACATCAACTCCGAGGTAGCGGAAAGACTCAGTTGCCCAGGGCACGGGCAACACTGGCAATCGTTCCAGAGGGACTCCAGCGAAGCTCCCCAGCGGAAACATGCTCGATTTACCGGGATTAACCGCTATGCCGGACAGCTCCGCATACTTTTCCATGACCTCTAAAATGTACTGGAGGTTTTCCTCCGGATACTTCAGGTACAATAACAAATCATCAGCATATAGGGATATCAAATGGTTCTCTCCTCCCACCTCGATGCCAACCAAGTCATATTGTTGTCTGAGGTACACCGCTAGGGGCTCTAGGGCCAATATGTACAACATCGGAGACCAGGGGCATCCCTGTCTGGTGCCTCTACTAAGTCGCCACCTTTTGGATATCACTGATCCCGTGCGCACCCTGGCCAGTGGCTCGCTGTACAGCAGTTTCGCCCACCCCACGTAGCCAGGCCCAAACCCGTACCCCTCCAAGGCCGCCAGCAACCACGGCCACCTCACTGAATCAAATGCCTTGACTGCATCTAGGGACACTACCACCATCTCTTCATCACTTCTGTTCCCCTCTTCAATCACCCGGTGGAGTCGCCTGTGATTATGAGTTATGTTTCTATTGGGGACATAGCCTGTCTGATCCGGGTGTATCAGTTTACTGATGACCCTTCGTAGCCTATTGGCCAGGACCGCTGTCAGGATCTTGCTGTCCTGGTTCAGCATCGACAGAGGCCTATACGATCCACAGCTTTGTCTCGGTTTATTAGGCTTGGGGAGCGGCACTATCAGCGCCTCTCTGAGCGTTTCCGGTAACCGACCCTTCTCGAAAGATTCGTTGAACATCTCTAGCATCAGGGGGAGTATCTCTGCCCTATACACTTTATAAAACTCACTCGGGAGTCCGTCTGTGCCCGGGGTCTTGCAGGTGGGCAATCTTTTCACTACCTCCTCCAGTTCCTCCAGTGTAATAGGTGTGTCCAGCTCCTCCCTTTCTTCATCACTAATCCTGGGCAGTTCTATGTCTTCCAATGTGTTTCTGATCTCTGCCTGATTTCCTCCCCCTTTGTCCTCATACAGTGCTCTATAATAGTCAAGGAAGGCTGCATTAACTCCTTCTTGGGTGTCTACCTCTTCCCCGTCCTCTCTAACTATCATCCTGATCGGGGGCCTAGGGGTTTCTCTCTTATATAGCCATGCCAGTAGGCGGCCAGTTTTGTCTCCACCCGCATGCTGCCTCTCAACATATTTTCTATAGTTAAGGTTACAGAGCCTCTCCCAAAGCTCCGAACACTGCTGCTGCAGCTCAAGTACTAAATCTGTGTCCCCTCCTGCCTTGCTGCATTCGCGCTCCAGTTGTCTCTCCGCCTTCTCTAGCTCTATCAGAACCCCACCCTGCAGGCCCTTTGACTTGGAAATGGCGTCCCCTCGCAACACAACCTTGAATGCCTCCCAAAGTGTACCAGCCGAATCTACACTGCCCGTGTTAACCTCAAAGTACCACTGGATCGCTTCCCTGATTCCTCCCTGAAGACCGAGTCCCTAAGCGCCTCCGCACGGAGGCGCCATGTAGGTATCCGCGCACGAGGGCGGCCATACTGCCAGGTCAACACTAAGGGCGAGTGGTCCGACAGGACCCTCGCTCTATATTCAATTTGAGTGGTCGCCATCACCACCTCTGACGTGGCAAAGAAGTAATCCAATCTCGTGTGTAGGTGCTGTGGGGCAGAGTAGTGAGAATACTGCGAGGTATCAGGGTATTTCAGTCTCCAAACATCCGCCAGCCCAAAGTCGCCCAGCAATGTCTGTAATACTCTGGCCGCCGGGGTGGGCCGATCAATCCTATCGTCGGACCGGTCCGCCCTTGGGTCGAGAACACAGTTAAAGTCCCCTCCCCAAATGATCGCTTCCCCCACACATGTGCCCAGACGGGTGCATAGGGTTCTGAAGTATGCAGCAGCATTCTGGTTGGGAGCGTATGTGTTAATAATGCAAACCTCTCTGTTCTCTACCAGGGCTCTAAGCATGACCAGCCTGCCCTCCGTGTCCACCTCCTCCCGCGTAACTCTGAGCGGAACGTGCGGTGCTACCCAGATTAGCACTCCCCTGGCATAGGCAGAGTACGGGGAGCCCACCACCGTGCCACTCCACTTTTTCCCCACCAGTTCCAGCTTGTGCCGGGTCAGGTGTGTTTCTTGCAGTAGTGCAATGTCAATCCTCTGTCTTTTGAGGTACAACATGACTTTGTTCCTTTTTAAATAACTATTAAGTCCCCTGACATTCCAGGTGACAATCTTAAGGTCTCCCATGGCAAGTGCGTTTCTCCCTGCCTCCCATGTAGCGATTCCCAACTGCCCACGTGACACAGATGGCGTCTCGGTCCAGTAGCTCCTCATATAAGCTCAAACTCCCCTTAACTATACACACAACAAAACCCCAACTTCCCTCCCCTCCCCCCGCCCGTACCTTCCCCAACATCACACTCCCCAACTGCTGCCCAGCTCCAGCCTCAGAGCTCAGGCACCCCCACATCTAGCTCCGCAAGCACCGGTTGGTGCACGAAGCCCAGTAGGGTGAGGTCACCCTAATGGCCACCCAACTAAAACAATTGTGGGGTAAAGAGTATCGCCCCGTAAGGCTCCCGATCAAATAAACATTAATCACAGTGTCTTTGACAAATAGTGCAATCATCTGACCTTCTTTACCGAAGGTGTCACACCAACTATATTCAAGTCCCACGAACCACGCCATCTTGCGACGCCATTTTACGCTTCCCGTATCTCTTCCGAGCCCTTTCTGGGCCGAACTTCTGATTCCTGGGGGCATCCTTGCGCATCGAGCCATCCCATGGCATCCTCCGGGGTCTCAAAAAACAAAGTTTTATGTGCATGAATGACCTTCAATTTTGCAGGATAAAGTAACATGTATTTGTGGCCCGCTTCTCTCAGCCTCCGCTTTACAGACCCAAAATTCATGCGACTACGCTGTACAGTCAAAGTATAATCTGGATATGCCGTGATGTTTGCCGCTCCTCTCGTGATCGTCCCTCCTTTACGGAAGTATTCCAGTATCCTCTCCCGGTGGCGGTAGTTGAGGATTTTGGCGATCATAGGCCTAGGCGGGTTCCCCGGAGGCGGCCTCCTCGTTAGGGCTCTGTGTGCTCTTTCTACTGCAAATCCTTGAGATAGGGCCCCTCCAGGTATCTCTTGTAAGAACATGGATTCAATGAAATCCGTAGGGTCACGGCCCTCCATCCCCTCCGGTAGGCCCACGATGCGGATGTTGTTGCGACGGGCTCGTCCCTCTGCCTCTTCCTCTCTGCTCTCCAGGTTGCCCACCCTTTGTGTCAGGGCGTGCAAATCGGCCTTATGGGTGGCGCAATCTGCTGTATTCGGGCCAACTTCTTTTTCGAGGGACTCCGTGCGCTCCGCCAGGGCCCTGACATCCTGTCGTAGCAGATTAACGTCCTCTTGGACCTCTCCAACCTTGCGGTCCAGCGCAGTTTTTAGTTCAGTGACGGCCAGTTCCAGCTTTGATTCCCAGGCCGTCCTCAGATCCGCAATCGCCGCCAGGATTTCTTGGTTGGTGCACGAAGACGTCGCGCCACTCGCAGCCAGCGCATCCTTACTTTTGGTAGTGTCCTGGCTCGGGGACGTCCTAGTGAAGTCGTCTAAGGTAGGCTGTTTCACCTTCGGTCGCACAGGCCTGCTCGACATGACTCAGGGCATCAACCGGCTGCTCAAATAGCATATGTGTGTACAGTGCACCTTCACAGCTGGGCCACCGTGCAGCTCGCTTCTATTCCTGTCCCGGGCCCTGGTCAGCCATTTTAAGTCGCCCTTTATTCGCGGCGTCTTTTAACTCGTAGCCACCGATCTCCGTCGCCGTTAATCCTGTGCTCTCCAGAGGTTCACAGTGCGTGGCCAACACCTTCACACACCAGCATGTGTATCGTCGGTGGTCAGTGGTCCGTCGTACCGCACATATTTGCCCGGATCGTTGTAGGATCTCGGGAGCTCCCACAGAACCCGTCCTCCTACATGGCTCTCGTAGCCACGCCCCCATTTTACGAAGAAACCTTGAGTCTAAGTGTTTACTTGAACCACTGTGATTGAAAGTCCTCTGTGTACTTGTACTGCTCACATTTACTCTTGAAATAAGCCTGGCTGCTCAGATCGCTACCAACAAACTGTGTGGTACAGACTTATACCAAAGGTTGGTCTTGCTAACACCTGTAGTCCTAATTGTGTGCGGTGGTCCCAGAGGGTACTGCATGCAATTCTGCCTAACAGTTATCTCCCCAGGAGAATGGCTCGCTTCTTCTGGCCTACAGCAATCTCACCATAAGTTTTCACCCCAGGAATATAACTCCCTTCTCCTGGTGTATGTATTATGTTCTCAAAATTGTCCTCTTGAACACAAATGCCAAGGGGAATGACTGACTTTGATTTTCCCACCAGGAGAATGACTCCCATCTCCTGGAGTTTGAGAGTTATTTTCTCACTTATCTCGGGGTCCCAGATCCTTCTCTGGTGGTCATTGGTGTAATCCCCGCCATTTACATTCACTCTCAGTTCAGGATTAACACCACCTTGTCTTTTTTACTAGAGTCTAGGAAGCACTGAATACGACTAATAGGAAATAACTCACCAACACATGGTCTAACAGTGATATTTCTAAACCGAATCATCTGAAAAACAAGCAAAAAGGAAGTGAAGACAGTCTTATGATGGCCACTCTAAATATATGTGTATCTTGAATGTATATATGTATGTTTCAAATGGATTGTGTCCTCCCACGTATTCCTTATCTTTTATATCTCCATATCCAGCTTGCTGCTCTGGAAACTTTTTTCAGTAGAGGGTGCTGCGCGTCGATGACTGTCAAGTCGATATCCCTCGAAGGCCTCCATCTAGACGTGAACGTCATCACTGGTATAAATAGTCGTGCGCAGCATCCGTTGCTCAGTTTTGTTTTTCCACGCTTCATGAGCTTCGGGAACGTGAAGCTCAGTTTTCTGTGAAGAGAAAGAAAATTTCATATTTTCGGTCAGAAATCCTACGAATACTCGAGTCAAAATGGCCTCTTCGTCGGCTCCATCTATGCCCCGATCCGGCTTTAAAAGATGTCGAGATTGAGGGGCAAAGATGTCCTTGACAGATCCCCACAGGGTCTGTGTATGGTGCTTAGGGGCAGAGCATCCCTCCTCGGAGTGTAAGGAGTGTCCTTCGATAACGGGGAAAGCCTTATGGGAGAACAGACGGAAGGTGGAAAGAGGTAGGCCTACTAAATCTATTACCCCTACCAAATTTACCTCAGACGAGTCGAGACCGCCGTCCTCGTTGAAAGAAACACTCCTGATCGAGGTCCCGGAGCAGATCCTATCACTCATCGGCTTCGAGACATTCCAAAAAAAGGCATCACAGATCGCCTTCCTATTCATCCTCCAGTTCACCGGAGAAAGTAACATGCCCCACTAAAAACAGCTCCCCGGCTCAGTGGGAGGAATTTTGAAAAAAGATGACGAAGGTGTTCGAGAACGCGTCTTTGCCCCCCTCGGAGACACCTACAGGTGATATCCCAGGAACAAAACCAAGTAGGTATGAAAGCCATGAGTCATCAACCTTGGCAAAACATACTCCTCAAGAGCGTCACAGACCCTTGTGTCGAGCCAAAGCCTCTTTGATGCATAAGGCGTTGACACTGTCCATTCTCACATCGACGCTGATAACTGCATCATCGATGCCTATGGCACCTCTCATGAAGGAGAAATCTTTCACGCCTCGCACAGCTACCCTGTCGACGTCGATCACTTAAACCTCCATGACTCCTTCGTCGAGGACATCAAAGTCGTTGTCCATTCTATCGATGCCATCAAAGCCAAATACAAATTTATTGAGGCCTATGACTTGCACATTAACTGTGACCAGAGTAACCCCCCACTGTAATTACTTCTATAGCTCCTTCCTCTTTGGAAAGGGGTTACACACCTCTACCAAAATCTGATTATTTCAGGGCTTTATCCTCAATTTATGAGGAAGGTGAAGATTCAGACTCAGAAAGACCTTTTGGTCTACAGAGTGTTAGACCCCACATTCCAGAAGAACTTATTCCTGAAGAAGTCAGGTTACAAGATCTACAAGAATCCTTGCAAGAAGCAAGTGGAATAGATACATCCCCTGAGATTTTAGCAAACCTGAACCAGGGGAGCATGCTGAGAGCAACTATAGGTCATTAATGAACATAGTAATGGAGTATATGGGGTGGGCAAGACCTGCACCCATATATGAGCACGTTGACCTCACAGACATTCTTGACAGAGGCCCACAAGAGGACCCTATTGTTCCTTTTCAAAAGGCTTTGCAGACAAATGTGTCCACTAATTGGGAAACGCCAGAATTCATTCCAGCAGTTAGTAAGAAGTTGTCTGCAAAATATAGAGCAGAACCACCACACTTGTCCAAATTTCCAACCCCTGAAAGTTTGGTTTTCAGGCTGCAACTTCGTCGGGGAGACAAACAGCATATCCCACAATCCCCCAGGATCGTGACGACAAAAAAGTTGACACTATGGCCGAGAAAGTCTTCTCGGCATGTAGCATGGCGCTAACGTCTGCAAACGCCACATGCTCACTGGCAAGATTCAGCCACACCCTTTCGGAGTGTGCTTCAATGGTGGCTGACCGTCTCCCAGAAGGGGAGGAACAAGACGGTTTCTTGAATATTATCAAGGACAGGAAAGCTGTGATGTGTGAATCCCTCCAAACTGGTCTCGACTCATTTGACAGCATCAGCAGAGCCATGGCGGCTAGTAACACAATCCGCAGATTTGTGTGGTTGCGGAAATCTGAATTTGCTCCTGATGTGCAATCCAGACTTCTGAATATGCCCTTTGGCGGCACCCATCTATTTGGTAAACAAGCTGATGACAGTTTGGTGAAGTTGCAAACCTCCAAAGCAGCGGCTAAATCCGTTGGGGCTGCAATTAGACAAACTCCAAACCACCCTTCAGGTACGGCCTCGAGGGGTAAGTCCTTTCGCTATTACTCCGCATTCGGAAAAAGCAGAGGACAGCCAGCTTAAAGGGGCCAGAGACGATTCATCCGTGGTGGACTGGCAAAGGTACTACTTTACCCTCAACATCTGCATCAGTTGCCCCAAAACCTCTCTAAAGTCTTAAATCACAAGACACAAGTAGGAGGCAGGTTTACTCAACATCTGACAGAATGGCAGGCTATTACTTCAGATGCTTGGGCATTGGAAACAATTACCCAAGGTTACTGCCTGCCTTTCCTACACACAACTCAGAGTCATCCACCAGGGAACAACTCTTTGATGTTTCCAGACCCGCTCCTTATGCAGGGGATTTTGGACCTGCTAGAGAAAGGTGCTATAGAACCGGTACCTGTAGCGGAGAGGAACAAGTGCTGGTACTCCCCATATTTTCTAATTCTGAAAAAAGACAGAGGAATGAGACCCATCTTGGACCTCCAACTCCAGGATTTGTTGGTATCTGTGGACCTTCAGGATGCTTCTTTCATGTGCCCATACATCTAAAACACAGAAAGTACCTGAGGTTCGCCATTGGCAACTCTCACTATCAGTTTCGGGTTCTGCCATTTGGGCTAACCTCCGCCCAGAGGACCTTCACCAAGCTAATGGCAATTGTGGCAGCGAGTCTCAGAAGAAGGGGGATTTACGTCTACCCCTACTTGGACGATTGGCTGATCAGAGCGAGTTCCCCAGAACAAGCTCAGCATCACCTAAATCATGTTTGCCCCTCCCTCCACAGGCTAGGCTTCTCCCTCAACTTCCAGAAGTCCCACATGATACCATCTCAAAAGCTCCAATTTATTGGAGCAATACTGGGCACATCCCTGGGAAAAGCCTTGCCATCATAAGTGAAGGCTCAAGACATTTTACAGATGGTGACAATGTTCCAGAATGCCCAATATCTCCCAGCCTTCGACTTTCTAAGATTGCTCGGCCTGATGGCATCCTGCATCTTTTTGGTGCCTCAGGCCTGCCTGAGAATGAGATCTCTACAGTGGACTGAGTGGGCCTCATTAAGCAGTAGGCGGTAGCCATGGCACTATTAGCGCCATGGCTACCTGTCATGATTCCTGCCCCTCATGTCCCCAGCCCTCCAAGATGTCAGGCTGGAGCCAGACCACGATCGCCTACATGGCCCTCAAGGGCCTCTCCATCCCTCCAAAGACCCACTTGGAGTCAGACTTGGTGCTTGTGGCACCAGGCTCACTCACTCCCATAGGATAACATTGGGGATTGGACTTGTAGTGCATTGATGGGGACAAGATGGATGTCCCCACATATTTTGGTTCCCAGAACTGCGTGTGCGGCCTAGTCTTTTGGGTGTGGTTCAGCCCAGAGGCACCTCGGATACCCAGAGACTATTTAAGCCACGCCCAGGCTGAGAAACATGCCTTGCGTTTTCTGCACCTGCAGCGTGACACTCACCATGTTCGGATCGGTCTCCAGTAGGCCTGCATCTTTCTTCTGCGCTCAGCTCCTGCAAGAACAAGAACACTGTTAGGAACAGCCTTATCTTGCGGCGCTTCTGCTCATCAGTCATCACTCCTTCTGTTCTGCGGGCATCTTCGGCGGTGTCATTCCCATCCCGGCACGCTGCTTCCTAAGGAAAAGGGAAAAGAACAGAAAAAAGGCATTAGTAAGCATTCTGCAATTCTTCGCTTATTTTTAAATACTGTACGAGCTTCAAATGCTTACCTGAATCCCAGCCACTCTGGTGGAACTCTGTCTCCGGAACTTCTCATCCATCTGCAAGAGGGAAAGACACTCCAGGTTAGCGTGGAAACATCTAGAGGCACTGCATACCGCGCTTACCCACCGCATTTGTTCTTGATAACCGGCATCCACACTGAAAACGACGCGGCACCTAAAAGACACAGAAAAATAATGCAAATACGAAAGGGGTGCATCGCGGATCGCGCTCTCACTCACCTTCAGCGCTACTCATCTCAGCAGCACGCCGCCATTCCCGGACGCTGGCCATCATCTAAGGAAGGAAAGGAACGAAGTTAGAGAACTGTTCAAAAGACTCATTATACTTACCTGTTGGACTCTTGCCAGTGAAGTAACTAGGCAGCAACGAGCCTGCATCAATCAACGCGCCCCTGCGCTGAAGGCAGGACGGAGAGCACACTATCCAAGAAAACAAGGTGAGCTGTGGATCAAAGGGAAGGGTTGGACCCCGGGGAAGAAGGGGTTCAAGCACACCGAGACAATAGGGAGTTAAACTCTACCAATCCTGTGTTTCAGGCCCAGTCTCCAGTCGAATAGCCTCCAGGGAAGGGTTTGAGGTCGTAAGAGGTCAGAACAGGCTGAGTGACGTCCCCGTGGATACCAGGTGAGCGTTACACTACCCCCTTACCGCATTCTGGGTCCGGGTTCCCGAAATAGGGACTTACCGGGTCATTCCAACCTTGGAGGACCCGGTAAGTCCCCATTCCGGAAACCATTCTCCATTCCCATTCAAGCCCCCATAGGGCTCAATGGGAATGGGGATGGAGCTAATAACGGTACCGCAATTTGCGGTACCGTTATTAGCTCTGAAGTCCCTTAATGGGTCCCTTCCATAACACCTGGTAAAACCAGGCGTTATGGAAGGAACCCGCTAAGGGACCTCGGAATATGGTGGTAAGGGATTACTAGCACCGGTGCCCTTACCGGTGCGGTAATCTCTTACCGCCTACCGCGTAATGGGGCCCAGTGACCCAGTGATCGCAATTCTCTGGAAGGATGTCAGATCTCCTTCAAATACCGAACAGAGTTGCTTTAGACCTTCAATGATGGGCTTCTTGAGAAAACATTTTGAGGGGAGAACCTTTTTGGCAACCATGGCCAGAGATAACAGTAGTGACGATGCCTCACTCAGAGGGTGGGGGGCCCATACCAACGATTTCACCATCAGCGTTCGTTGGTCTACAAACTACACATTAACCTTTTGGAGCTGAGGGCAATCAGACTAGCGCTGAAGGCCTTTATGCCCTCTGTACGGGGAAAGAATGTCCTGATAATGACGGACAACACAGTGGCCATGTGATGCAGGGTCACTACCACTGTGCAGAGAGGCAATGCAGTTCTGGGACTGAGCAATACAAGAAGGAATCTCTCTATCGGCAGTCTACCTAGCCGGAGAGAGGAGTACGGCGGCGGACCCTCTGAACAGGCTGAGCACAGTATGCCACAAGTGGGAACTAGCTCGGGAAGTCCCTCAAGAGATCTTTGCCCTTTGGAGAACCCCTCAAGTGGATCTGTTTGTGACCAGTATCAACAGAAAGCGTGAACTATACTGCTCCAGGAAATTTCCCCCCAGAGGAGCTCTACAAGATGCATTTGTGGTGGACTGGGAATATCCGCTCCTTTACGCGTTTCCACCAGTCCCAGTCATTCCTCAAGTAATAAGGAGGTTGAGAAGATTCATGAAAACCATGATCCTCATTGCCCTGAATTTGGCCAGGAGAATGTGGTACCCAGACCTTATGCACATGTCCATCTGTCTTCCGATTGGTCTTCCACAAAGATAGGATCTTCTCTCGCAAGAGGAGGATCAGGTTCTCCATCCGGATATAAGGACTCTCAGCCTTCACGCATGGTTTCTGAAAGGTTGAGGTACAAAGTTTGGGAACTCCCGGACGACTTAAATGGTGGAGTTACTTTCGGCCTGAAGACCAGCAACAAAGTCACTATACTACTGCCGTTGGAACAAATTCTGCAGCTGGTGAAGAGATAAAAATGTTGATCCTAAATGATTTGTTCTTTCCCGCCTGAGTGAAGGGCAGAACAATGTTAAATGTTTGAGGGTATCCTCCGAAGCTTTACACAGTCTACATTCGTCACTTGGATTGTTGAGTCCAGCCCATATATTAGTTTTTTCTCTTGTTTTGAACAGATTTAAGCGAAATTGCAAATACAACTTTCTTCGATGGGGATCCGAGAATAATTTCCAGAAATTTTGAATTTCGTTATATGCTCTTTTCTCTTATGGAACGTTTTTCATTATGCAATGTTTTCTTTTTTGATCGCAGGTTGAGCACCAATCACGTCTCCATAACATTTTTTTTGCGTGTTCTGGATTTGTTTGTAAAGTCTCCAGCTTAATATCGAGATCTAGCATTATATTGCTGCATCGTTTCATCCATAAAGCAAAGAGTGAGTTCTCGTTACATTGAGTGGATGCTTGTAAAATCTTAAACTGTATTGGAGAATCTGTCATCGTGATTTTCCTATAAAGGGAAAGGATGTTCCAACAAACTCTGGCTTTTATAGATGTTAAGCTGAGTTTGTGTTGATACAATCGGTGGGGGTTCCCTTGGGCGTGCACAAAACTCTAGACCAGAAGATGTTCTCAAGCGAGCTCCAAAAATCTTCTGGGCAGCCAAATGCGCATTGTGCACCAAAGATTAATGCAGGAACCGCTTTTTGTTTATAGAAGGCCAAAGCAGATAACAGAGAGTATTTCCCATATTTTCGATTTAGGACCGTCGCCTGAACTGCTAGAATGTGGCATTTCTTTTTTGTTGTTTCGACCCACGGGGAGTCATTGATATTTGAGTTGATTTGCATACCCAGAATTTGCGCATTCATTGTGATGTTCAACACAGATTTGTCCATATGCTATTGAAAATT
Source organism: Ambystoma mexicanum (assembly GCF_040938575.1). Lineage (NCBI taxonomy): Eukaryota > Metazoa > Chordata > Amphibia > Caudata > Ambystomatidae > Ambystoma > Ambystoma mexicanum. Next base: position 170,580 of record NC_090936.1, on the reverse strand, counting down.
TGGGTGAAATTTCTTCTTTTGCCCGCTTAAATTCTCCATAACAAGGATCTCTGATTTTGACGCATTGATGGACAACCCATTGTTTCTTACATATTGGTTCAATGTGTTCAATTTTCTTTGGAGGCCGATAGGTGTTAAATCTAGTAATATCAAGTCATCTGCATATAGGAGATGACTTATAGGCACTCCATTTATTTTTGGTGAAAATGACCTAGGGCTCTCAATGGCCTGATCAATGTCGGAGATAAATAAAATGAAGATAATCGCAGCCAAGGGACAACCTTGCTTGACTCCGCATCAGGTTTGTATGGGCGCAGATAGATTACCTAGGCGAGCCAAATGATTTCTTATCACCGTATTCGTGTGTAGGTCTTTTTATTGCCAATAACTAGCTTGGGGTGCAATTCTAATTCAACAGCTTAGACCATAATTTCTCACAATCTATACTGTCAAATGCATGAAATAAATCAATTATAGATAGATAGATCTTAGTGCTGGATCTTATTGCATCCATCTTCAGTATGTTGACAATTAGGAGATTTAGGCTACAGCCCACTCCTTTAACAAACCCTGTTTGCCTCTGGTCGATGTGCTCACTAGCTGTATCCCAAGCTAGAAGTTTGCGTTGAAGGACCGTGGCATAAATCTTGTTTAGGACATCCAGTAGGGCAATAGGGCGATAATCTGTTGGATTTGCGCAATTGCCCTCCTTAAACACAGGTATGATTAAAGCACTTTTCCAGGATGTTGGGGTAGTGCACGCACGTGCAATATCTTCAAATAAAATACAACAAAGGTCTGCCCAGTCTTCTGGATTTTCTTTCCATATAAACTTGGTTAACCCATCTGGACTTGGCGCGCGCGAGGTACTTATTCTGTTGATGGTTTCAAGAATATCAAAATGTTCAAATTGCAAATCCCACCTAGCCAGGACTGGCAATTCTGGGTCAACGGAATCTCCTTTCTTTTTATATGGGTGTGCATAATGCCTTATCCAATCGGATTCCGTGACCATACTTGATTGTAGTACGGTCTGCGGACCCTATTCCTCGTTGACTAGGGCCCAGAACTGACGAGAGTTTTTGTTTTGTATTTTTGCCTGCATCAGTTCTGCATCTTGCTGTAGCATGATTGCTCGATGCGACTTCAACCAATTTTTGTAAGACTGTTTAGCCTTTTTGATGTTAGCCAGGGTCTCATCGGTATACGGTTTTTCGTATGCTCTAATTTTGTTTCTTAACTGTCTTTTTTGTTTCATGATGTCAAGATCAAAAGCATGTTTACTTGTAAATTTTTGTTTTCTCACACCTTGGCCCTCATTACAAGTCAGGCGGTGGACCATGGTGCTATTAGCACCATGGTCCATGCCGGATTCCGCATTGGTGGATGGCGGAATTACCGCCCCATTCCAAGGTGAGGCGGTAATTCCCCATTCACCATTTGCCCTTCCCCATTCCCATTTTTGCCCCATAGGGCATAATGGGAATGGGGAAGGCGCTAATTACGGCACCGTAAATTACGGTGCCGTAATTAGCACCAAGGTCACTTAGCGCCTTGGACTTTGACGTCTGCAAAAAGCAGGCGTTAAAGTGTGAATCAGGCGTTAAGTGTTAACGGCGCCGACGGCGCCATTAAACCCTTAATGCTTGACTTGTAATGAGGGCCCTTGTGTTTCAGCGAAGATAGCTAGAAGATGTCGATATTCCACACAGCCGGTTTCTTCTTGGTAGGCGTGGTTAATCATTCTCACACTCTCTTCTTTAATTCTAAATCTTTTGAGCGGCTTGGCTCAACTGCTATATCATGTTTCCATAATGTCGACTGCTTATGTTGCAAACAGTGGAAGCTCAAAAGAATTAAATTGTGGTCACTTTCAGTTTTAGACACCACATGAAGTTCTTTGACATGGATTTGAAGGGCTTCTGAGGCAAAGTAATAATCCACTATTGATTCCTGTTGCTGTCTCTTCCAGGTTGGTTTTGGTGGAATGTCACCTGGTGTATTGTCATTCAGAAGATGTACATTTCTCGTGTCCATTTCGGGACACCATTGTGCTGCTTTACCTGCACTTCCAACATTTCGTTTTTTATGGGGTAGATCTAAGCAGCTGATATTCAAGTCTCCGCAGATTGCCACTTCCTGCTCACAAATTTGATCTATAGAGTGTGTAATTTGATCTATAATTATGGCTGAGTCACTGGAGCTGTGTTGCCAGTAGACGTTAAATAGATGTAGATAGTTTTGTACATTCTCAGCCGGTCCTTCTAAAATCACCACTACCTTCTGGATGTATGGTGATATATTAAGCGCTTTCAGAATTTTAAAGCCAGACTTCCTTTGCACAAATGTCAATAATCCGGACGATGGCCGACCCAATTTTTTTTAATGGCTGGATTTATAGCAGCTTCATAACCGTCTACTGTAGGGCACTCGACCAACCATGTTTCCTGCAAACATGCTATATTCAAATTTCCCAACCAATTGGTTTGGAATGGTTGAGCAAAACCACGAGTGTTCCAACAACCAATGGTGCATTCACTGGGAATACCCGAGTCCTGGCATTAGCTGCGCTTTTGGATAGCCAAGGATGACGCAATCCAGCTCCAGACAGTGACTTCACTCCAAGGTTGAATTGTGCAGGGTATAATATTTTCTCCACCTGATATTGCACCTTTATGAGCAAAGGTTATTTTAATTAATTCTCTAGTTTCTGGCGCTTGCGAGATTTCCTGTTGGGACTGTAACATATTCTTGGGAGTAGGTATTTGATAATTGTGTAGATTGCTTCCAGGTTCTTTCTGTCTTATCTCATTCGGTTTGTGACTCTGATTTTCCATTCTATGGCCCTCATTCCGAGTTAGGACTACACCATGGAGTAAATAGCTCCATGGTTGGCAACCATGGAGCTATTTACTCCATGGAATATCGGCATGGTGAATGGAGTAATTACCGGTCCATTCCAAGGTTGGATTGACCGGTAATTCCCCATTCACCATAGCCCTTCCCCATCCCCATTTCTGCCCCCATGGGGCTCAATGGGAATGGGGAAGGAGGTAATTACGGCACCGTAAATTACGGTGCCGTAATTTACTCCAAGGTCACTTTGCGGGTCCCGTAATTTACTCCTGCTAAAAGCAGGAGGTAAAGAGGGACTCGCAAAGGGAACTCAGAATACGGAGGTAAGGGATTACCGCCATCGGTGCCCTTACAGGCGCCGGTAATCCCTGACCTCCAACCTCGGAATGACCCCCTATCTCTTTTAAAATCAGCATCAGATGAATATTGTTTGTCTTCCAGATTCAACTTTACTGGGGATTCTGTAATATCAAAGCCCATGGATATTAAAACGGGCGCAGCATCCAATATGATATTACAAATAATGCGGGAGTCAATGTGGAGTTTTACTGCATCATTTTGGTTTTATTTAAATAATTCAACTATTTTTATGTCATTTGAGTTAATCATACGCAGGCTCGGTACGTATGATTAACAATTGTAGGACATTGTTCCGGTTCAAGGACAAGTGATCTTCAATGTTCTCTATGCGTTCCAGGCACAGACAGTACTTCGCCCTTAAATGATTCTTAGCGATTTGCCTCTCATAATTTCTTTTCACAGCTGTTGTCTTGTGGCCATTAAGGCCCTCATTCGGAGTAGGTCCTCTCATCTGTGAATTGACTTGCTGATTAGTATTTCTCACTCTTTCCTCAACAGTTATTTTGAAGATGAGTCTGTGGTTTCTCAGGTTCTGGTAACATTCTCGGTTCCGAGCAGATGGGTTGCAATATCTTACATACTCTTGCCGATTTATCCTTATGGGATGCAATATCACGGAAAGTTCACCACATTCATGAACGACACCCTCAACCTCTTTGAACTCTTGAGCTTGTTCAACATCATCCACATCAACATCCTCATAGACAGATAATTCCAAAAGGTCAGATGGAATGTCACGGTTGTTTTCCTCGTTCTTTTTTGTGTCATCTTGAACCACTTGACTAATCTTCGCAATTTGAGGAGCTATAGGAGTTGCCTGTGTGCACACAGCATTTGAATTGATGGTACAGCTTACAGATTTTATATTTCTAAGGAATTTTCTTGAGTTGTTACCTAACCAAGCTCTGTTCCCTTTTTGATTTTTATATTTTTTTACTTGGAAGTGTTTTTGGTTGTGCAACTTTTGCAGCTTCTTTTTGCGGCGCTTTAAAGATCAAAAACACCTCTTCAATGGTGTTTGTGTCTGAATGAGGAGGCAGCAAAGGGCTCACAAGATCTATGGTGCAGCCTCTAAGATCAGCTGATGTTGAGGGCAACTGAGCGTCGCCATTTGCGTTGTTTCCTATGCTTTGAGCACTTTCTACTGCTATAGCAAAGGATGTAATTTCAGTATATGGCTCAGTTGTTCTTTCAAGCAGAATTTCCCCCAAAGAGTCATTCACTCCGTTCTGGGGAGTGAGTATATGTGAATTTACTTCGTGGGCCACTTCTCCAAGTTCACCGTTATTTATTAGTTGCTCATCTATTGCAACTGGAGTGTCCCTTGTTATTTGACCTGCTCTCAGATTCTGGTCTGTTTGAGTGCAGGCAAGGCCTCTGCAGACCTTTCCATGGGTACTTCTTTAGTAACAGCCTCTTTATTTAAAGCCTTGTCTGCAGGTCGTACCACAGGGGATGCACAGTCATGGACACCGGAGTCCGCTCTAAGTTGAGGACTTATCCACTCATGGACAGGATATCTTTGATGCCTTAATAAGGAGAGAGCTTCTTTGGGCACTCCAGCTAGAAGCTTCTTATCATCACTGTTCATTTGCTTTTGGTCTACTAAGGTCGCCAACAAGCTGTCTATTTTATTTGTTGATTCATAGAACATTTGCTTGAATAAGTTGTTGTCGTATTCCAAGTTGACCACTTTGGAATTCATCAAGACGACTAACGTATTTAAATCATTCAGGCTGTCCTTCACTTGCTCATACAACTTAATGAACGGACTCATCGACAAGGTCAGTGTAGATATTAAAGTTGGTTGCAAGTCTCGCATGATGGAAGTGAGCAGCTCATCTTGGTTTACTGGCCTTTCTGTTATGTGCGTCTTAGGACGGCGCTCTAATCTACGAATTTTCAGATATTCTCGTTCTACGAACGATGAGTCCGTTGAAGAATCGTCAGAACTGCACTCTATTTCACTAATAGATCGGCTCCTGTTTATGTTTAAAGTTGTAGGTTTCTGAACTAGGTCTTCAATATTTTGAGTAGGCAATTAAGTATTTTGTAACTGCTGTGCTCTTATTTGTGAGCAGATAATGCCTGTGGAATCGCTATCATCAATCCTTCTGCACTTTGAAGGGACCGAACGTCCCATGATATCTCGTGCACTTTTTGTTTTGTGTTGATTGGTGCCAAATTCTAGCACAGCCTTATTACTACAATCATTCATTGGCTCGTCTGATTTTGAAGCAATTCGCGCCAGATTTATTTTCGTTAGATCCTGTAAAAGCTTGTTGACGACCACAAGAGAATTTAAACTTGGTGTTACATTCGCAACATTGTTAGAAAGTTCATTAAGATCTACTATGGAAGATGAATCCGTGGTTTGCCACACTTCGGCATCATTTGAGCAGAGCTTGTGTTTTCAATCGAAGGATCCAACCCCAAAGTTGTTCCTCTTACAGCATGAACCTTTTGAGTCTTACTGCAGAATGCGTCATGTGCACCATTAATGACTGGAGTATCATATACAGGCTCTCTCATTTTGGCCTCTACTTGCTCACTAAGCAAGGGTATGGTGTTTGTCTCAAGATTTTTCTGTCCATGAAGTACAGGTTCAGTTGACATTTCAATGTGCAAAGAATGTGTAAGCAATCCGTTCATCTGTTCATTGTGCGAGGTTGATAAGGCAACGTCCGGAAATTTGAAGTGTGTTCCAGACTTAAATACCCTGCATTCAATGGCGTTTGAGTGGACTTCTAAATTGCAAGCCGTTCGGTCTTGCATGAAATCTGTGGTCTTTTCATATGCAGAGAAGTACGGAGTCGCTTGTGTATTGCACTCCCTTTCTCTGCCCGTCGGCGCCAGTTCAGAGCAACAAAGCCGTCGCTGGCATGCGGACCACGCATGCGCGGCCAGGACAGCCAGGGCCGGAACAGCCTTCCCAACAACCACTGCCTGAGCGCACGGAGCCCCCCCCGGCAAAACCCTCCCGGCGGCCGAGCCCATGACACCCGCGAGGACTATCCCCGCAAGCACACCAGTACATGGCTCCACAGGTGCTCCACGTGCCACCTCAGGCAACATGCCCGCCCCGATGCCAACCACCATCCCGCAGAGACTGTGCCGCAGAGCTCTGGTGGGGCCCAGTTGGAGCGAGGACGCGGTGCTACTCGTCACCGCAAACCCAAGAGGTAAGGTGCTATGTGGGGGCTGTATGGATCCTCTGGCCCTATAGGTCGTAGTATTCTGGGGGGAAGATGACTCATCCGAAGATTCCGATACAGTTATGTTTTCATGGGCAAACAAGGCATGCCGATTATATGCGTTGCTGTTACTCTTACTATTTCTGGGCAGCGACTGCGTGTTTCCAGAAAGAACATGATTTTGGATATGTAAAGGCACAGCAAGAGGTGCAAACTGTTCAGCAATTTGGGCCGTATGTGACGCTTTTGTTGCTGTAGCCCCACTGTGTGGAGAGCTATGTATATTCAAAGAAGTGGGAGATGGCAACAGCTTTTAAATATGCTTCCCCCCTTGCAACTGCTAGTCAAGTAGCTAATATCATTGGTAGATCTTGTTTGGGTGTCCTGGGATGCTTCCAGTCTAGGTACAGCTTTAATCCCTCGGCGTAGATGCAAGCGCGTAAAGGGATGGTGAGCTCTACATCCTCGCCCTTTTAGACCCAGCAGTGGCTCAGGCTCCGCCATTGTTTCAGCCACACCACCACGGCTCCAAAGACTCTCAAGACTCAGCTGACTCCGTGTACGCTCCGCGGAGAGTCTTGGGTCTTATGGTCCAGGTAGCAATAGGCTCTGCCTCCGAGCAGCAGCAATGGAAAAGTTCCTCAGTCAGCAGAGTAACAGGGAAATTGGGAAAGACTTTCAAGACTCAGCTGACTCCGCGTCCGCTCCGCGGAGAGTCTAGAGTTTTATGGTCCAGGTAGCAATAGGCTCCGCCTCCGAGCAGCAGCAATGGAAAAGTTCCTCAGTCAGCAGAGTAACAGGGAAATTGGGAAAGACTCTCAAGACTCAGCTGACTAAGCGTTCGCTCCGCGGAGAGTCGTGGGTCTTATGGTCCAGGTAGCCATAGGCTCCGCCTCCGAGCAGCAGCAATGGAAAAGTTCCTCAGTTAGCAGAGTAACAGGGAAATTGGGAAAGACTCTCAAGACTCAGCTGACTCCAACGGTGTTATCTTTCGTTTTATACCTTGCAAATTTAGGACTCCAGATTGGCACAGTCAAGGGTTACCTAACAGTGCTGTCTATTTTTAAACACACTGCTGAGGAACCCTCATACTTCAAAACACCATTGGTTATTCCATTTTTGAAAGGGTTAACCAATGTTTACCCTCCAACTCCATTTCAAGTCCCCCTGTGGGACCATAACTTGGTATTAACATTTCTAATGGGTAGCCCTTTTCAACCCCTTCATTCGTGCCGACTAAGGTTCCCGCCCTTCAAAACTGCTTTTCTGGTAGCATTAACTTCTGCATGGTAGGTTAGTAGTTACAGGCTCTATCCTGTAAATCTCCTCACAACGTCTTTCATAAAGTCAAAGTTGTTCTACAGGTAAAGCCAAATTTCCTCCCAAAGGTTGTGTCGGAATTTCATATTACGCAAAAGATAACCTTACCTTCATTTTACCCTCTTCCTCATCCAGGGAAAGAGGAAGAAAGGCTGCACAGACTTGACCCAAAGCGTGCTTTGAGTTTCTACATCAGCAGATTTGCAAAACTTAGGCAAACAGACTAGTTGTTTGTGGCATACGCAGGACATAAGCTAGGCCTAACCATCACTAAACAAACCATTTCAAGATGGATAATTCTAACTAGCCTAGAATGCTATAAATTGGCAGGGGAAGACCCTCTGGGGGCTCATTCACCCAGGGGTATTGCGGGTTTGTCAGCTCTCCAGAGGGGGAGTTCCAATAAAAGACATCAGTGCAGCTGCCACATGGTCGTCTGTACACACCTTCACCAGATTCGACTAGCCAGGAGACCAAATTTGGAAAAGCTGTGTTGCACTCTGTGCACACTTAAATCATTCTAAATTGTGCTCCCACCTCCTATACACATTACTGCTTTGGGAGTCTATCAAAGATAAGGAATACGTGGGAGGACACAATCCATTTGAAGAACAAGTTACTTACCAACTGTAACGTTCTTTTGACTTGATGTTCCTCCCACATATTCCTCATCACCCCTCCCATCCTTCCCTGCAGTAAAACTTCCCTTGTAGCAGCAGCCTGTGCTACCTCAAGGGTAGAAACCGTCTCATGCTGCACAATACCTAACTCTTCAAAATGGAACTGAGCAACGAATGCTGTGCGTGTCTTTTTATACCAGTGATGACGTCGAGATGGAGGTCTTCGAGGGACATCGACTCGACAGTCATCGACGCGCAGCGCCCTCTACTGAAAAAAGTTTCCTGAGCAGCAAGCTGGATATGGAGATATTAAAGATAAGGAATACGAACATCCCGTCGACAGAACGTTTAAAGTTGGTAAGTAACTTGTTCATCTATGGCATTCACTACCATCACAACCGCAACTGAGGCTGGTAGATCACTGCACCGGGCGCATTGAGAGCCTCCCTCATCACTGCAAGGCTTGTGCAAGCTGCAGTGATGAGCATTTCTTTTATAGGTAGGCCACTGGTGGGCTGAAAGAAGTAGTGGGGGCACTCTTAATCTTACAATTTACACCTTGAGACTTAACTACAAAACATGTGTTCTATTTTGAAACTTATGAGGGCGCTACGAATTGAGGGCCTGTATAGATTTTTTGGTCTTATTCACTGTCTGCTGTATCTCTACAAAATGGCTGCCCTGAAAATGAAATGAATGCCGGACTCCCTCCCGAAAGCCCCACTCTTAATGCTCCTGTCTGGGCCTGTCTGGGCTGAGGAGGGACCGGAGGCCCCCCACCCACCATTTTCCCCCCTGAATCACAAAGAGCCTCTCAATGTAGCCGGTGCCTACATGAACATGTGCCCCTTGCACCTCCACGCTCTCCGCATATCGTCTAGTGAGTGATGGCTGTACTCCTCCACTGCCTCCTCCATTAACAAACCTGAACCTTAACAGTGTCTTTCTAACTCTGACTTTCTGCCTGACCTAATCTTCCTCTTCTTCACTGTATTTGTGTGCCCTTTTTGATTTTCGAACCTAGGTGTGTGTGTGTGTTAGTAACTTCTTGCACCCCACATTTTGTATTACATTTGTGGCCCATCCTGTAACTACTAGGCCACCTGGTGAGTCTGGGCTAGGACTGTGCAGTGCAGCGCCCCCTCTTTCCTCCAACTATCCTCTGCCACTCTGATGGCACTTACCGTCACTCATATCATCTCTAACTGCTGCACTTTCACCTACCCTCCCCCTCTCACGAAGTCTGGAAGAAAAAAGTACAAAAAAGACATCCTGAATGCCAACCCTGGCCTACCCATCGCAGACACATATGTCAGTGCAACGTCCAGACAGGTCTTCACCAATATCCTCTTTTCTGTCCCCTCCCCAGATATATGAATTCCTCATCTCATCTGTACTCTCTCCCCTTTCACATCCTCTCCCATTAATGGAGGCACCAAGTGTGAAGTCCTCTTGGCTGGCTTCTCATCATCACACTGTATCATTAATGTCTACCAGACTAGCATTATGTGGGTTCAGGGTCCTCAACCCAACCTCCTTCTCTTTGACCGGCACCTGCTCTCCCTCATTAACTTCCCTCCCTCACCTGCCTCTCCCCCAACAACTCTCTATGTCCCTCTGTGATGCTGGACATGCTTTGGAGGGACAGGGCCTCCCTGTCCTTGTCCTGTAGTCCTTTTCATTTGTGTTCTGTATTGTATTCTGCCCAGGAGTCCATGTAGGACTCCTGGCAGTGCAGCTCTTGCTGTTTTTGGTTTGGTGTACAGACCCATGGGATACCCTTATGGCACCCATGGGTCGGGGGTATAATCCTGTTCCCCTAATGTATGTTTTTGGGCACCTATGTGTGGCCCACGGAGCAGGGTATATGCCGGTGGCAGCTCCATGCTGAATTTGACAGGTGCTCTGCATTTTCTCCATTTTGGAATACCCAAGCCCTGCATTGGAATCAGTTGATTCCTGATAGGAAACAAGATGGCCCCTGTGGCCTCTTGCTTTCTATTGCCTGTTACTTTGTTTTCCCAAAGTCCTGGGAAGCCCCGACTCTGTCCCGTCCCCTGACTGGCTGTTGGGTGGAAGTTCCATATATGGTGTTGTTGTGAAGTCCAGGCCAGACTGGCTGGAGCCTTCCCAGTGACTGTATGTTGTGGGTACACCGTGTGGGTAGGACCTGGGTGAATTGAGTATGTGACCAATATGCACTTCTTGTTGTGGATGTCTGGTATCTGGTGTTTGACGCAATGACTGAGACATCCCTGCCCGAAACTGGTATGAATGCAGTGTGTAGTGTTGAATGGCTGGGTCCTTGTCCCAAAACACATTTGTTGTTGTCAGTGTCAGAGAGGGAGGAGAATGGCATGAATGCACTGTATGCCTGATTGGCTGACTGACTGCTGAATGCCCTTCTGAGTGATTGGCTGCCTGAGTGTGACCCAGCAGAATGAATGGGAGATCAACTAGTATATCTGGGGCCTCTCACCGCTAGAAATCGTTCAGAAGCTGGAGTTGAAACTAACATTGAAACTGATGCTGAATCTCAAAGCCGAGCCTGAAGAAGAAGGTTGACTGCTGTCTCCCTTCACCGAAATCCGAAAGCCGTCGAGACTGATCCAAGAGAGGACCTGGTTAGGCTCCCTCTTCCCATGCTCCGAAGGACCATCGAGCACCACTTACCTTCGCCGAAGCGCCCTGGAAGTCAATCCCTCAACAGGCTGCCGACCGGAGATTGGGACTGCCGAGGAGAACGAAGATTACCACCGGACATTACTTCCACCGCCGTCGACCAGGGTTCGCAGGGTTGCATAACTGCTGGAGGCCCGTCAAAGCCGTGTTGCCCAGAAGAGGGGACCCCTTGCCGCCCTGCCATCACCGACCGGAGCCGCATGCTCCTTTGCCTAAGACTTTTGATTCACGGATGCGCTTGTCCGCACCGCCGCCCGCCTTATCCCGCCGGAGAAGGCCAGGACGTCAACGCACCGAGGAGCATCTGCCGGTGGGCTTCCCGTCACGCAACAACCGTATAGACTCCAGACGACTCAACGCCTTTGCTGGACCACAGTTGTTCACAAACTCTTTGCGGTCCTGAATTATCGACATCGAGGTGTCCCGCACGCCTCTTCCTTGCAGGACGTCTTCTCTCCATCGTCGATGAACACCGCTGGGAACCGAAGCTGCCGCCTAAACGCCAAGTTCACTTTCTTCGAGGGATCTCGACGATCTGTGGCTCCTGCTTTAAAGGGAGCCGCTCAAGAAGAATCCGTCGACGATTTGTTGTCAAACTCTGCTATTCCAGGTACATTGGGGTGGTAGAAACTTTACAGAAGGAAATAAGACTTATAGAACAATATATGGACTGGGCTTGTAATATAGCTTTATTTTACAGGTTGCCCAGGTGGGCGGATCTCCACACAGAACTGTCTAGTGGTAGGGGCCAGTATTCTGCCAATTGTTCTAACCAACTGCTTTCCTCCTATGTCTAGTGTTGTTTACCTTTATTAAGTGATTTGTATGACATTTATCCAGAGTACAGTTGATGCACTTTAATGAAATCTGATAATAATTGTGGTACCAGTTAGAACTGTATATATTTGCCATTGTAGATTAACTAAGCACAAAGTGAGTTATTGTGATTGTATATATAACCTTGAACCTTGATTATATAAAGACTGTGTTTTAACTAATACAGTGTGTGGACATTCCTTGGTGGGTGCTTGGGGACTATACTGTACTTAAGAACCTGCCTGAATCACCCCCTGAGAAGCTAGGCCTTGATTGCTCGACTACGTTACCAATAATAGAGAATCTTGGCTGGGGTCCTCTGCGCCTCTCCTCTGCCATATAGAGAGCAGGAGTACAGACACCCCCTCCAGTCTTTACACCCTCCCCCTCTGACTGGTGAACCAAGCCCCTGTACGCCTCCTCAGAAAACCTTCAAAGGTGGAGCCCTCCTTCACCTGGCCACACTTAATGCTTGTTCAGCCAACAAATACTCTGCCAACATCTTCCTCCTCCTTGAAGACATTGACCTCGACATTCCTTGCTCTTACCAAGACATGGTTCAATGCCAGCTCAGTCACTGCTTTTGACTCCCTTCTCTCCAATAGCTACAAGATCATTTCCAAGCCACAACCTAACGGTGCTGGTGGTAGGGTTGCCTTAATTTTCCCTGAGTGGGTTCCTTCCTCCTTCATACCCACCCAGACTTACTCTTCCTTTGAGAACCAGGTATACAAGCTGGTCATCTCTCCCTCCTCCTCTCTGGCCATTGCCACTATCTAGAGGCCCCCTCGGACTATCACCCTCTTCCTAATCCTCTCTGAATAGGCTGATTGCTGCTCCGCTTTCCTCACAACCACCTTGCGACATCTCTGCCCCAGAAACACAAGCTCTGTCAATACCAGGTAAAGCAGCTGTATGAGAGGCTCACTTGAGAAGGCAGAGTGTATGTAATTGATAGATGTGTTAATCTACCAATGAAAGACAGGGAAACACGATAAGGACCTTTTCTCTAATGGGTGGCTTGTCTTTCTATCTGGTTACTAGGAAACGCCGGGGGAAGAAACGGAAAATGTCTGTTATGAATGGGCTTTTCAAGTAGCGGCCGCAGCAAAGTCTTTTTTACATTTTGTGGTTATAGTTATCGCACCATTGTGCTAAACACTTGGTCCCATGTACTTGTGGTCTTTAAAGAGGGCTTACTTGACCCCCGAGGTGCTGCTGATCCCTTGGCCTGATACGTGGCTTCGAAGAGCCATACGAGTACAGAGGGGCGTATTACGCCAGAGTCAGCTTTGGGGAGGAGCGGCCGACACTGGCAGACAGCTGATGATCCGCTGAGTCTCGGTGAGCCAGGAGGAGGAGTTAAGCCAGGTGAGACGACGGAGCAGCGCTTCCGGCATTAGGAGAGAGGCTCACCCTGAGGAGGCCAATCATACCGTTACTGGAATCCATAAGCTACGCCCATAAGCTACACCCATAAGGAAGCGATAGACTCATTGAGGTACGATTGTTTCCTTTCAGTTCAGCAGCAACAGTAGCCTTACGAGATGACAGGAGAACTCTGTTTGGCTAAATGAAGTTCCCAAAAAAAAGTCCATAAAACAAGTTAACATGCGAGACATATGTTCCAAGTAAACGGAGATTGCATAATTTATGTTCTGAAGTTGGTATGGAAAACGATTGCAGTTAAAGTTATAGACAAGTTGAGAATTATACAGTTAAAAGAAAGAAAGTGACTACATAAAGAAAGGCGTGAGTTTTTACGAGGAGTGTCATAAATATTGTCCATATTATAGAGTGAAAGAGGGAATTTGAGCCAGAGGAGGCGCTAGAAACTATACAGGGAAAGAAGGACATTAAAGAAAAGAAAGCAAAGAGACACTAGAGACTTACCAGCAATCTTACCTGCACAAAGAAGATGGTCTTCTATTGAAGCTGTTCCAGAGATTGTGACCTGTATCCTTTTCATTGGTTTAAGCCTAAAAGATAAAATAACAACACAATATTTAAGAGAAGAGTTAATAAAGTTATATTGATAACAAATACTACAGTTTCGGTCTGTTACTCTTATACCCACCTTTAAACTGGTGACATTTTGGTGCAGCGGTGGGATAAGAGGGGACACCATGGAGGCCTTAATTAAGACATTAAGCGAAGGACAACATCTCCTACCAACAGGCTTTACAAATTCAGAGTCAACAGGCACAGGCAGACCGGCAAACTTTTCAACAGGCGCTTCAAGTATAACAAGCCCAACTGATTGAAGCTACGAATGTGAGAAGACATACTCAAGTACCAGCATCTGTCTTACAAAAGTTTGCACCGGGGGAAGACCCTGCACATTTTTTCATGAATTCTGAGCACGTGGCCTGAAATGCACAGTGGCCCACAGACAGGTGGTGCCACTTTATCACACCGCTTATGACAGGGGAAATGCAGAGCGCTTATCAAGCGGCGAATCCAACTGGTGATACAAATTACATAGACATGAAAAGAGTAGTCTTAGAACGGTTGGGACACGAAGAAGAAACATACAGAATAAAAATCAGAGAGGTTAAGTTGCAACCTGAAGAAACTCCCAACTTTTATATAGAGTAAAAGAATTAGGTGATAAGTGGTTACAAACACCAATGACCAATACTCAGGAAATGGCGGATAAAATTATATTGGAGCAGTTTAAAGAGGCGCTGCCATTACCTAAACAGTGTTGGGTATGTCAACATCATTGACCCAGCCTGGTTGAGGCAGTCAATATTGCCTCAGCTTACCATAAATCAGGTCAAGGTCGACTGATAACGTATACAGGAAACTTCAGACCTAGTATGAACCCAGCTGGAGTTATCAACAGAACCCCAAGTAATCAGAGGTGGCCTAACTCGATGGTAAGAGAGCAGAAGCTGAAAATAGCTGGCCAAGATTGACTAATGAAGTCCCTACTGGAGGTCGTCCTCTGACTTACAACTCCAAAGGAATACAATGCTTTGAGAGTGGCGATTGGGGCTACTGGCACGTTTATGTCTGAAAAGAGTCAAAGCAGAACCCATGGATGTGGGATCAATGGACGTACTAAGAGAAGAAGATGACCACACCTGTACCTTACCCCAAGGTCACCTTACATCTATACGTGTGAGGCCGAGGTTGATGGGAAACCTACCAGGGCAATGATTGATTCAGGAAGCCTTCAGATTGCAGTAAGTACTGAACTTGTCGGTGAACTAACAAAATCGACTAAGAAAATTCCCATTAGGTGTGTGCATGGAGATGTACGAGATGTACCAAAGAGATAAATGTAAAAGTGGCTGGGGAACAGATGGGCATTAGAGCAGCTGTGATGCCGGTATTGCCAGAGCCCCTTTTGATTGGTTCCGATGTGCCTAATTTTACTCAGACAATAAAAACATTTAGAAGAAAATTGGTTAGAGAGTGCACCCTTTTATAATCAGGAAATACCCAAAACTGTTAGTAAGATCAAGAATAGTAGAGCTAATGTCAGAAGATTAAAAAAAGGATGGGGAGAGAAAAACGTGTTTCCAGTGGCGGTCGATTGGAAGATTGATGAAGGTGGAGACAGTTTTCGAATGGCCCAAGAATTAGATCCACTCCTAAAACATGCTAGAACAATGGCTCAAGAAAACAATCAAAGAAATGAACCCTATTTTTTGCTCGACAAAGGCCTATACTACAGGGTCACAAAAGATACCACTGGAAAGTCTATTTGTCAGCTACTGGTTCTAAGCAAGTATTACAAAGCCGTGTTAGAAGTGGCCCATGTACAAGTTGGAGAGGGACACTTGGGAACGGATAAAACGACACAGAAGATTTTGGCCAGGTTCTTCTAGCCTGGTTTGTATGCCCAAATCGCCCGATTCTGTCAATCCTGTGAAGAATGTCAGAATAAAAATAGGGCAAACGTAAAAAAGGCTCCCTTACAACCAATGCCATTGTGGGACCATTAGATCCCTCTTCTCGAGGACACAAATATATCCTAGTGATTGTAGACTATGCTACCAGGTACTCCGAGGCTTTTACCCTTAAGTCTCTGACGGCACAACAGATTTGTGATGTATTGATTCCATTCATTAGTAGGGTCGGGATACCTAAGGAGATTGTAACTTAACGAGCAACTAATTTTATGTCCAGTGTTCTGAACCAAGTTTGTGAAATGTTACAAATTGATCATTTGAAAACTGCGGTCTATCACCCACAAACGGATGGTCTTGTAGAGAGATACAACCAGACCATCAAACAGATGTTACGGAAACCGCAGAACCGGGTGAAAGGAATTGGGGCAGACTGCTACCCTGGATATTGTTGTCACTTAGAAATACCCCCCAATCTTCAACAGGTTTTTCTCCCTTTGAATTGCTGTTTGGGAAACCAGTGAGAACCCTGCTGGACATTCTGAAGGAAAGTTGGGAAGAACAACCAACTAGGGAAATTACTCTTACAGAATATGCCTACCAACTCAGAGAACGTGTGGAGAAGTTGCAATCGATGGCCAGAGAAAATTTAATGAAAGGGCAGGAGAAACAAGAACAATATAATAACCGACATTCCCAGTTGCGAAAATTTCAAAAGGGAGACAGAGGGCCTCATTACACGGTAGGCGGTGGACCAAGGTGCTGTTAGCACCTTGGTCCATGCCGGTAAAATACCGGCACCGCCTTGGAGGAAAGGGGAATTACCGCCCTAGTCCAAGGTTGGCGGGGCGGTAATTCCCCCTTCCCCCATTGCCCTTCCCCATTCCCATTTTTGCCCCATAGGGCATAATGGGAATGGGGAAGGTGCTAATTACGGTACCGCAAATTGCGGTACCGTAATTAGCACCCTGGTCCCTTTGCGGGTTGGATTTTAAGGCCTGCTAAAAAGCAGGCATTAAAGAACCAACCCGCAAAGGGACCTCGTAATCAGGCGGTAAGGGTTAACGGTCACCGGTACCATTACCGGTGACCGTTAACCCTGACCGCCTTCTGTGTAATGAGGCCCAGAGTATTAGTTCTCATTCCGACTTCAGAGAATAAAATGTTAGCTGCCTGGAGGGGCCATATGTGATAGAAGAAGTACTAGGACCTCTAACTTATAGAGTGAGACAACCAGATAGAAGAATAACCCTACAAACGTATCATGTAAACCTTCTTAAGAAATGGATCGAACCCCCTACAACACTGGCTATGATCAGTACTAATGAGGTTCATACCAAACATTTTCCGCAACTATTGAAGAAAGAAGGAAAAGAAGCTCTGAACATAAATCAGAATTTATCTGGGACACAAAAATTCGAACTATCAAAAGTTTTAGATAGATATTGTGAAACATTTTCCTCTCTACCGGGACAAACAACTCTCACTCATCATTATATCAACACCCCACCCGGGAAAATTGTTGTCATGAACCATAGAACTTGCCCTTTCTGGACTTCCTGGTCCTTATCCCAACGGGGCTTGTATTCTTTGTTACTCCCAACATGGCCGCGCCAAGCGACTTGCCTCGCACCAGCCTTCACGTCGCACATTGCACGTTCTATAAATTGGCCGCGGCCCCGCGCGTCTCAATGCTATCATAAGGTAGTGACTTGACGTGTGTGTGCTGTTCAACGAATCCACTATTCCTTGTTCCTGGTTCGTTCGTCCTTCCTTTCACCCCTTCCCTCTAATTTGCTCCCGGAATCCTGATTCCTAGTGACTGCTACCTTTTTCCTGGACATCCTGGAACAGCGGCCTTCCCGGAACTCTGAACGCGCTCTGCAGCCAGACGAGACTCGAGCGAGCCTATACAAGACCTGATCCGTCCACAAGAGGAATCCTCCCGCGGAACAGAGCAAGAAGCGATCTCAGGTGAGACGGGGGGAGATTTACAACAGTTTGAGATGCCAAATGACTGACACTGAAACTGCTATGGAGAAAGCAGTCCAGGACCTTATGCGTGGCATGCAAGAGATCACAACTGAAGTACAGAACTTAAAGGCTGAGAATGCTGCGTTAAGGCAGCTTGTTTTGCCTCGCGACCCCGCTAACAAGGACAGTGTGTTACTGGGTGGAGTGGTAGACAAATATGATGGCTCGGCAAAATCCTTACGTTGATTCCTGGATTCCTGATTGTTGCATTTTACTTTTAAGCCCTATTATTTTTCAACTTCTAGGGCGAAGGTGGGCTTCATAATCTCACACCTCACAGGGAACGCATTTACCTGGGCCACGCCCTTAGTCAACTCAGGGGACGCCCTCCTGGATGATTATGACGGATTCATTCAGGCACTAAAGACCATGTTCGACCGCCCAGAACAGGTTTTTAGTGCTCAGGAACGCTTACTTGATTTCCGACAAGGTACTCAGGATATGCTAACGTACGTTACTAGATTTAAACAACTGGCCAAGGAAGCGGCTTGGTCCTCAGAAGCAAGTTTCACTCTATTTCGCAGGGGTCTAAACGCGGACATTAAGGATGAATTAGCCAGGGTGGCTCGTCCTAGTTCATTCCAGGCTCTTATGTATCTAGCCATGCAAATAGACTTCCGAATCCAGGAAAGAAAGGCTGAAAGAAGGAAGACCAAGACACCCTTTCAAAAGAATCCCCTTGAGACCTCTGTTAAAACCTATTCTGCCCCAACCCCTGACATAGATCCGGAACCCATGCAAATAGGGGCCTTTCGTGGGCCTATTTCCCCTCAAGAAAGGATGAGAAGGATCCACACAGGCCTCTGCATGTATTGTGCCTCGGATAAACACCTTGTCAGAGAATGCCCTCTAGCCCCTCCATGGCGTTCGGGAAACGCCAGCTCCCGATCCTAGATGGAGCGAGGTGTCGGGAGAGAGATGTTTGCTCCACATCAATTCCATCCTTGAACTCCCCTGGACAAAACAATTTGGTGATACTACAGGCCTTCCTGTCGCCCTCCAAAGACAAGACCTATCCCATTCTGGCCTTGGTGGACTGCGGAGCTATGGGAATTTTCATTGATCAAGACTGGGTTGTTAGTCATCATATTCCGTACAAGACACAAAACACCATGCAGCCGGTGGAAGCAATTGACGGAAGACCCCTCTCTTCAGGACCCATAAGGCTGCAGACTAAAGAGATCCAACTTTCCATAAACCATCATCAAGAGCGGATTACATTCGACATCATTAAGTCAGCCCATTACCCCATGGTTTTGAGTATGCCCTGGTTACAAAAACACAATTCATATATCAATTGGACAGCAGGATCATTGTTCCTGGGCTCAGAGTTCTGTATGTCCCACTGTCTATCCCTGGATCCCTCCTCGATAACTCCTAAAGAACCACCAAGAGACCAAGAAACACCACTCATGGTTTCCAATATCATACAAGTTCCAGAGGCCTATCAGGGGTATGCTGATGTATTTTCTACTGCCATAGTCCAAGCCTTACCCCCTCACAGGCCCGAAGACTGTGCCATAGATACAGATCCCTCAGCTGTAATACCCTTCGGCAGAATGTTCATTCTTTCCGAACCTGAGAAAAAGGCCCTTCGGGAATACCTACACCAATCTTGAAAACGGCACCATAAGACCCTCAAAATCTCCAGCGGGTGCTTTGTTGTTTTTTGTTCCCAAGAAGGATACCAAGGAACTCAGACCTTGCCTCGACTATCAAGGCTTAAATCAATGCACCCTCAAAGATCGGTACCCACTGCCCCTGATCTCAGATATCCTGGAAGCTGTGAGAGGCGCCGTAATATTCACGAAGTTGGATCTCCGGGGTGCCTACCACTTAATCCGTGTCCGGGAAGGAGACGAATGGAAAACAGCCTTTAGAACACCCTTTGGTCACTATGAATACCTAGTCATGCCCTTTGGACTAGCCAATGCTCCCGCAGTCTTTCAGCGTTTTATGGATAGGGTGTTCTCTGATATGTTGTTCCTCTTCGTCATTGTCTATCTGGATGACATATTAATTTTTTCCAAGGATCCTCTAAAACATGAAGAACATGTGAAGGCAGCAAGACAACGATTTTGTGAACACAAACTGTTAGCCAAACCCAAAAAATGCTTGTTTCACGTTACTTCTGTTCACTACCTAGGATTCATCCTTAGCCCAGAAGGAATTGATATGGACCCTTCAAAGGTAAAGGCCATACTGGCTTGGCCCCCTCCCACATCTGTGAAACAAGTTCAATCCTTCCTGGGGCTCGCCAACTTCTACCGGAGGTTTATTTCTACCTTTTCCGAGATCGTTTGCTCTATTGAAGAAAGACACCCCCTTTATCTGGTCTACGCTACAAGATAAAGCATTCCAACGATTGAAGACAGAGTTCACGCAAGCCCCATCATGACCCAGCCCGACATAAATCGCCCATTCCTAGTGGAAACGGATGCCTCTAACTACGCCATAGGGGCGGTCTTGAAACAGGAACTTGAGGATGGACTGGAGTCCCATTGCTTACCTTTCACGAACCCTGACTTCCAGCAAGACACACTATTCCGTCCTGGAGAAGGAACTGTTAGCCATCCGCCAAGCCTTCACTGAATGGCGACACCTACTTCTGGGTGCTAGATATCCAGTTCAGGTCCGCACAGACCATCGGAATCCAAATTCTAGTCGTTGGAGTGCAGGAACAGTCGTCAGGCGCGTTGGGCCTACTTCTTTGCCCAGTACCAAAAATCCAAATCACTCATGTTCCCGGATCACAAAACATGATTGCTAACGCCTTATCTCGACATCCTGACTACGTAGCCACTGAGGACAAGGCCTATCCTAAAATGTTTCCCCACACTATCTTTGTAGCTCAAGCAATCAACCTCCTGGAAGAAATCCGAGTGCAAACCCAGTCCTCTGACCTCTGGAAGGATATTTCAAGGAAGAATCCATGGAATCTAAGAGTTCAGGAAGAATATCTATTCAAGGACGATGCACTGGTCATTCCTACGCAGAAATTACAACACAGGATAATAAACCTCTGCCATGATACCCTTCACTCCGGTCATCGTGGTATAACTAACACCCTCCATCTTATACAAAGACAGTTTTGGTGGCCTCGAATGAAGACCGACGTACAACAGTACGTCAAGGCTTGTGCTATCTGCAGTCAAAACAAACATGATAACAAGAGACCGGCGGGACTTCTACCGCAACCATCGCTGCCAACAAGACCATGGGAGTTTATTGCTACAGACTTCATTGTGGAATTACCACCTTCCCGAGGATACACGACCATCATGGTAACCATAAACTTATTCACTCATATGGCTCATTTTACACCTTTGTATAAATTACCATCCTCCTCAGAATTTGCTGGAATCTTCCTGGAACATATTTTCCGTCTTCATGGACTTCCTTCCAAGATCATATCGGACATACACAAGGAAGCCAAGGAACAATTGAAAGAGGCTCAAACACGCACTAAGCTTTATGCGAATTCCAAAAGAAGACTAGCGCCTTCTTATTCTGTTGGTGATCAAGTCTGGTTGTACTCGAAACTATTACCGCAACATCTACGGCCAAACAAATTGGCCCGTCGGTACTATGGACCATTTTCCATAAAGGAAATCATCAGTCCTGTCTCATTCCGACTCAAGCTACCTGATTCCTGGAAGAAAATACACCCAGTCTTCCACATTTCCCTATTGAAACCTTACATCCAATCCACCCGAAAATCCTGCAGACCCAGTCCTTTTGTTGTGGACGATCAGCTGGAATATGAAGTGTCCAGAATATGCCATTCCAGGTATAAACGGGGTCGACTTCAATACCTGGTTGAATGGAAGGGATATCCTCCTAGCGAGTGAACCTGGGAACCAGTTTCTAACTTAAATACCCCTCGATTGCTTCGAAGATTCCATCTAATACACCCGGGCAAACCTGGTTAAACAGGTCTTCGGAGGAGGCATGCTGTCATGAACCATAGAACTTGCCCTTTCTGTACTTCCTGGTCCTTATCCGGACAGGGCTTGTATTTTTTGTTACTCCCAACATGGCCGCGCCAAGCGACTTGCCTCGCACCAGCCTTCACGTCCCACACGGCACGTTCTATAAATTGGCCACGCCCCCGCGGCCCCGCGCGTCTCAACGCTATCATTAGGTAGTGACCTGACGTGTGTTTGCTGTTCGGCAAATCCACTATTCCTTGTTCCTGGTTCCTTCTTCCTTCCTTTCCCCCCTTCCCTCTAATTTGTTCTCTGAATCCTGATTCCTAGCGACCGCTACCTTTTTCCTGGACATCCTGGAACAGCGGCCTTCCCGGAACTCTGAACACGCTCTGCAGCCGGACGAGACTCGAGCGAGCCTATACAAGACCCGATCTGTCCACAAGAGGATTCCTCCCACGGAACAGAGCAAGAAGCGATCTCAGGTGAGACGGAGGAGATTTACGACAATTGTCAGGTTAAGACCGTATAGGAATCCCGAAGAAAAGCTACAAACAATTAACAAAGAGGTTCAAGAGATGCTAGAACTAGGTGTAATTGAACCCTCGCACAGTGATTGGTCTTCTCCAATGGTCCTAGTCCCCAAGACAGATGGAACCTCACGGTTTTGTATGGACTACCGAAAGTTGAATGAGACATCTAAATTCGATGCCTACCCTATGCCTAGAATAGAAGATCTGCTAGAAAAGCTTGGTAAGGATAAATATTTACCCACCATTGACCTCACTAAAGGATATTGGCAGATACCGCTACATCCAGCAGACTGAGAGAAAACAGCTTTTGCTACTCCTACTGGTTTGTACCAATTTACAGTTCTTCCGTTTGGCCTGCATGGAGCACCTGCCACATTTCATAGGTTGATGAATTCACTAATTAAGGGACAAGAACAATATATAGGTGCCTATCTAGATGATAATATTGTCTTTAATCAGTCTTGAGAAGATCATTTGGTACATTTTGAGGCAATACTACGACGGTTAAAAGCAGCAGGACTTCACATAAAACCGAAGAAAACCCATATCGCCAATTACCACGCAAAGTACCTGGGGTATTTTCTGGGACAAGGGTTTATTAGACCTCAAGAGGAGAAATTGGCTGCAATTAAACATATTCAGTTCCCCATGAATGCCAGACAAGTCAGGGCTTTCCTGGGATTTGTCGGATACTATCGAAGGTTCATGCCTCATTTCTCGAGTATTGCGACCCCTTTGACTGATCTACTAAAGAAGTCAGTTTTCCCCAAAAAAGGGAATGGCAGACAGAAGAGTCGAAAACGCTTTTAACATCCTTAAAAATGCTCTCACAGAAAAGGCAGTCCTGCATTGTCCCGATTATTCAGCACCCTTCTTCTTACACACTGATGCCTCTGGCACAGGCCTGTCATGACCCTCGCCCCAAAAACCCCTCTGGCAAACCCATTGGCCAGGTGGAGTCAGGACTCAGGCCTCTAGAGCCTGGCATCCTCTTCAAAAGCCCTCATGGGGCCAGGCTCATACACCATGAACAACAATGTGCTTGGGAACTACTTTATTGAATTGTCAGCCAACATGGAGGCATCCACATAGCTTGGCTCCTAAGAACCAAGCTATGCGGTCTAGTGTTTTGGGTGTGGCAGGCCTGGAACTACTTTCCCTGGTACTACTTTACCTGGGCTATATAAACCACACCCTGACTGCAGAACATGCTTCGTGTTACTTTGCAGCTTGCAACGTGACGCTCACCGTGTCCAGCTATTCCCTAGATCCTCGGAGAAGCAGAACCTGCAAGGAGACAAAAGGAACATCATTAGCAGCAGCATCTTACCTGCAGTCTTCATCTTTAAACACTCGCAGCTCCTGAGAACAGCTTCCTCGAATCTGCACGCCTCCCGGACAGAACGACCTGAAAGAGGAAGATAGAGGCAAGAGACTTTTACAAATTACGAACTGCTCAAAAGGCTTACCTGGCTGGTTGCCTCTCGGCTGGCACCACTCCGGACATTCCACTTGCGTTGAAGAACACTGCGACCTACAAGGAAGGAAAACACAGGTTAGCAAAGGCAAGACTTAGCAGCGCTGCTCATAGCACTTACTTACCGCATCATAGCACTCTTAATGCGCCATCATTTGCCAGCGGGGCTCAACCAAGCCAGTTTGCCGCGCTGAAGCTCTGCATACCTAAGGGAGGAAAAAGAGACATTTTACACAAAGAAAGGCATGCAGGATAGCAACAAAACTAAAGAACAGCAATAAGACCTACCTGAACAAGATCAAACGGGCCAGTGTCAGTTAAGTAACTGGACCGCACTCGCCCAGGAAAGACAACGTGCTCCTGCAAAGAAGGCAGGACGGAGAGCACGCCTAATTCCTCCACAAGGTGAGGAAAGGGCGCCAGAGGGAGTGAAAGCATACGGCCGGAGGGAGGATACTTAATCCAGTCGGTCAGTCTTGAACACAGTCCTCCTGTATTTTCAGGCAGAACCTTCCCCGCAGACCACATCAGGCTAAAGCTGAGAAGCATACCAGCGAGTAACCCAGCTGGGTGGCATCCCTGTGGATACCAGGTGAGCGTAACAGGCCTTGGGGCTGTGTTATATCAGAACCAGGGAGACAGTGAAAGGCCAATTCTATTCATCAGTAGAAAACTCTTTCAACACGAAATGCACTATGCGACAATTGAAAAAGAATGTCTCGCAGTGAAATGGGCCATAGAGACACTAAGATACTACCTGTTAGGTAGAGAATTCACTTTAATAACAGACCATGCACCGCTTGTATGGCTTGCAAGGAATAAAGACACCAATCCCAGAGTGTTACAATGGTTTCTTTCCCTACAACCTTTCTCTTTTAAAACAATACATCGCTCTGGTAAATTGATGGCTCAAGCTGACTATTTTTCATGTCAACATACCCTTCCCGAACGTAAGGGCTTAGAAGGGGGGGTATGTGACATCTCTGCCCCAGAAACACTCTGTCAATACCAGGCAAAGCAGCTGTATGAGAGGCTAACTTGAGAAGGCAGTGTGTATGTGATTGATAGATGTGTTAATCTACCAATGAAAGACAGGGAAACACGATAAGGACATTTTCTCTAATGGGTGGCTTGTCTTTCTATCTGGTTACTAGGAAACGCCAGGGGAAGAAACGGAAAATGTCTGTTATGAATGGGCCTATTAAGTACCGGCCGCAGCAAAGTCTGTTTTAAGTTTTGTGGTGGTTGTAGTTATTGCAGCGTTGTGCTAAAGACTTGGTCTCACGTACCTGTGGTCATTAAAGAGGGCGGACCTGACCCCCGAGGTGTTGCTGATCCGTTGGCCTGAGACGTGGCTTCGAAGAGCCATACGAGTACAGAGGGGCCTATTACGCCAGGAGGAGCGGCCGACACTGGCAGACAGCTGATGATCTGCCGAGTCTCGGTGAGCCAGGAGGAGGAGTCAAGCCGGTTGAGACGACGGAGCAGCGCTTCCGGCATTAGGAGAGAGGCTCACCCTGAAGAAGCCAATCATACCGTTACTGGAATCCATAAGCTACGCCCATAAGCTACGCCCCATAAGGAAGCGATAGCATCATTGAGGTACGATCGTTTCATTTCAGTTCAGCCGCAACAGTAGCCTTACGAGATGACAGAAGAACTCTGTTTGGCTAAATGAAGTGCCCAAAAAAAAGTCCATTCAACAGGTTGACATGCGAGACATATGTTCCAAGTAAACAGAGATCGCATAATTTATGTTCTGAAGTTCGTATGGAAAACGATTGCAGTTAAAGTTATAGACAAGTTGAAAATTATACAGTTAAAAGAAAGAAAGTGACTACATAAAGAAAGGCGTGAGTTTTTACGCGGAGTGCCATAAATATTGTCCATATTATAGAGTGAAAGAGGGAATTTGAGCCAGAGGAGGCGCTAGAAACTATACAGGGAAAGAAGGACATTAAGGAAAAGAAAGCAAAGAGACACTAGAGACTTACCAGCAATCGTACCTGCACAAAGAAGATGGTCTTCTATTAAAGCTGTTCCAGAGATTGCGACCTGTATCCTTTTCATTGGTTTAAGCCTGAAAGATAAAATAACAACACAATATTTAAGAGAAGAGTTAATAAAGTTATATTGATAACAAATACTACAGTTTCGGTCTGTTACTCTTATCCCCACCTTTACACTGGTGACACACCTTTAAACTCCTTCTCTTGGGTGACTTCAACATCCATTTCGACTCCTCTGTCACAACATCCACTCTCTTCCTTCATCTTTGCACCTCACTTTCCCTCTTCATTCTCCCTTCTGGTCCAACCCACTCGGCAGGACACACTCTTGACGCCCTCATCCATTCTGATCTGTCACTCTCCCCCCCCACTGACCACACCTCTCTCATGGCCAGACCACTCTCTCCTCTCCTCTTACCTGGGTCCCACGGCCCTCTGACTGCACCTCCACCAGCTCTGCCCACCGCGTTCACGAACATCCATCCGATGAATCGAGTGTCAGCTGGTGCCTTCGCATCCACCTTCATCCCCTTCTTCCCCCAACCTTGACTCTAACCGTGACTCTGCTCTCAGCAACGTCCATCTGGCCATCACGAACACTCTGGACATTCTTGCCCCAGGAATGAGGATAGGCCTGAAACCTGCCTCCAAGCGTATTACCTGGTATGACTCCAAACTTGCAGCCCTGAAACGCAGGTGCAGAGCTGCGGAACAGAAGTGGCAAACCTCCGGCTCACCCTCTGACAAACTGGTCTGCCACCTGCTCCAAAAGCAATACAGACTCCCCATCCATGCCAAGAAAAGGGCCCACATCCAGGCATGGGTATCTGGTGCATCCAGCAACACGGCTGAACTATTTTAAATCTGCAGGAAACTAGCCAACCCTTCTGCAGTGTCCTCCTCCCCTCTTCTGTCCCAGGCCGTCTGCGACGCACTGGCCACACATTTCACTAGTAAAACTCTGGACATGCTGAGCACTCCTGCTACCCTCCCCCTTGCCTCCTGTGGCCTCCCACCCTCCTTCTTCCTCTCTCTACTCCTTCTCCCATGTCACACCTGATGAGGTCAGCAGAGTTGTCTGCTCTATGTAGGTCTCTTCGAAACAGGTTTCCCCTTGCTCCTCCAGAGCCATCAAGGACAAGATTTTCTCTCTTGCCCTTGCTGATTTCTGCAATTATCCTTTTGCTGCTGGATCTTTCCCCTCCCCCCCAAGCACTCCCTTGTGCCCCACCTTCTTGAAAAACCCTTCTGCTGACCCTACTTGTCCAGCTAACTACCGCCCTATTTCTATGACCCCCTTCCTTTGGAAACACCTGGTGAAGCTGGCCTCCCCCCAATTTATCTCACACACTGAACTTGTTGGCAGCCTCCACGACCATCAATATGGATTCCGAGCATCCATAGGCACAGAAACTGCTCTTCCGAACACCTGTGAAGAACTGCTTGCTTCCCTGGATTCTAACTCTCCAGCTGTATTCATTCCACTTGATCTCGCCTTTGGCATGCCCAACCCGTCCATCCTCATAAAATGGAAACTAACCAACCCTGCTCTTCTGAACACCTGTGAAGAACTGCTTGCTTCCCTGGATTCTAACTCTCGAGCTGTGCTCATTCTACTTGATCTCGCCTTTGGCACGGTCAACCCGTCCATCCTCATAAAATGGCTCCAACATACCCTGGGTATCTTGGAGGGGGCACTGGCCTGGCTGACCTCCTTCCTAGGTGGCCTGGACGCGGCCATCGCTTTTGGATCCAGTTCCTGGGGTTGGGCCAGTGCGGGAGGATCACCTGGGTAAAGGGGTTTCATCCAAAAAGACTGAATTGAAAAGACCTACCCAACCAAAATTTCTAAATTGGGTACTACTAAATGTTCTACTTACCAAAAGTTCAACTAACCTTATTTTCCTCCTTATTCTTATATTTCTATTTTCTTCTTTCTCTCAATTGAAAAGTATTGTTATTAAATCATGATTTCAAAAAATATATTTCTGCATAAATATATATAACTATATTTATTTTTAGATTAAGTGAAAACAACGAATTTAACATTTTTGTATTGCATTAATTTTTAGAAATGTAATGTTCTTTTTTAGGCTACTAGATGGCAAAAGAGACCGTTGAATGAGTTGCATTTGTAATATTTACAATATGTTGGTTCACGTATTGAGACTTACGGTTCTGCACTTTTTTAATTCTGTCTAGTTTTGCGCAAGTAAACGTCCTGTTTTTCACAGTTCTGGATTTCCATGGATGTTTCACTTATTTTGGAGTTTTGATGGATTTTTATATTTTTTCAACATCCTGTGTGCGCCGGGCTTCTTCTTTTTTGAGGATTGTTTGGGATCTTGTTCACTCTTTGGTTTGCCTGGATGCGCGGGTTCCCTATGGATTTTGTGATTACGTGGAATTTGTGTTTTTTTATTTCCCTGGACTTTTATGGATTATTAACCTTGGATTTGGTAATAATGGTTTTGGATGGACTTTTTTTGGATTCATTTGTCAGCTGTTATGGATTCTGCAAACTGTAAGTACGTTCTTACTCTTTCAATGTTAATAAACTTTTCAACTATTTATACTTTTATGTTAACGGTACAAATGTTATTAACTGCTAATTCTGCTTACTTGCTGTGTTTATTTAATCATGCTAGAGGACAACAAAATTCAGATTGAATGCAAGGCTGCTCAGGTAGTCATTTAACGGCAATTTTCCAAACTTTTCAGCTCTTTCTTTTAATTTTGTCATGCTTTGGACACTCTTGCTTGATGTTTTATGTAAGTTTTTACCGCTATTTTTTTGTAATATGGCTTTCTCTTGTACACTTTGTTCGCTTTGCAATGTTTTAAAAAACTTCCAAATAGATGGATTAGTGTTCCCCATTGCAATATTGAGGGCATGGTGCCAGGCCTCTAGTCTATTATTGGTTTTTGGACCTTCTTCAAGTATTGCATTATTGCAATTCCAGTATTCTAGTGGTATTTTTGGTTGGTTGCGCCCAAATCTTGTTTGGCTGCCTATCCACGTTTCCTTGAATTAGTTTAGGAAATTATCTAGAACGCTCTCATGTCTCTGGAAATAGTTCTCCTTTATGGTGTTTATGTCTGCACTTATTACTTCTGTCTTTCGAACACATGTTAATGTACATCATTTCTTGGCATTGTATTGAAATTCGCTTTTTTTATGTACAGTTGTTGGAGACCATGCTTGTGTATATTCCTCCATATTGCTTGACTGAAATGAAAATAACAACCCTGAATTCCAGTTTGTTTAAATATGCTTCTTATGGCATTCATCGCAGCCAATTCAAAGTCCATGATGCATTTTTTTAGGGTTGTCATTTGTTTCGGTCATTTTTTCTTTGATTTTACTAAATACTTCACTGTATTTCTTTTAATTTTTGTGTGTCATAGGAATGTATACAAGTAGGTAAAAGTCGTTTTCAATTTGCCCATGAATACTATACAGTTGACTCAAAGGCTTAGGGCAGCATTTAAAGTGCCATCCGGCATCCATTGTTTGCTTACATTTAGGGCTGATTCATGGAATTTGTGCACCGAGAAATGGGGATTTGTGTGCCATTCTGCCCGCAAATCCCCATTTGTTAAACAGGGATTTGCGGGCAGAATGGCGCACAGATCCCTGTTTTTCGGCGCACAAATTCCATGAATCAGCCCCTTAATCTCTGTATATTTTGCTCAGTTGCAAATATGAGGTATTTGTCCTCACTATTTTCATTTTCGTGTAATAGGAATGGTTCACCATCTTGTGTTAGTTTCATGGTTTCTGGTATTTTTTCTTCAGAAGTGTGTTTTGGAGCTGGTGGCAAACTTTGTTTTGGAGCGCGTTGATACATTACCTGTTGTTTAAGTAGTTTGGCACATGGCATTTCTGCTGCCAAATGATGTGGTATTTCACTTAACACTTGCCTCACTATTTCCCCACTTGTCCCTACACCCTCATTGGCTTTTCATTTCAGTTCAGGAATTGTTTAATTTCGAGCTTTGAAATGTTCGGGTCATGGTTATGTTCTCCAATATATTCTGTTGACTCGTCTTTGGTACAGGCCCTTCCTCTACAGTCATATTTCCGATATTCAACCCATTGCCACCAGGTTTTATTCTCATTTTTCCGTTCCATATTATATAGGTAACCAGCTTGACAAAGCTGTTTATTTCCCTTTGTGGGAAATCAAATAATTGGGTTTCTCCGTTTTGGTTTTCATACGATAATAATATATATCTATTTTTAGTATTATCTCATTGAAATCGTTAATATCACTTTTTCTAACATCCTCCTTTACATTGCTTTCATATGATTCTTACCTTATAACTTCTCTTTTCTAATTTCGCACAGACCGTCGTACACTGCACTGTTCTCGCCTCACAGTCGCCTCACAGTCGCCCAGGTGACAGTTTAATGAACCTTCCTGCCATGTCATGTGTTTCCCTTCCTGAAACTGTTGTCTCGCGTTTTTTGCAGTCCATTCATCTTTTGTTTACTTCATTGCGTTTCAGGAAGTTTTGGAAAATACTGTTGTGCTGTTTTTTTTTTCTACTTAACATCAAAATAACTTTTTCCTTATCGTCGTTTCGTTTTTATTCTGAGAATTAATAAATACTTTGTCATTCACAAGAATGGGACAACTATGAACTATTTGTTATTACGAAAATACATTTTGTGGTAATGTCCGTCGCAAACTATTCATCTTCAGTAATAAAATTACCCCCCAAACCTCCTTTCACACACACACACACAAACACACACACTACTAAACAGACGGTGCGCTCTAGGGGAAGACAGACTCACACCTAGCCAGTCTAACATGTCCCGACATCAGAGTCAGTCAGAGTCAGGCACTTGCTTACAACAACTCACACCTGAATCCCATTACCTTTCCTCACTGGGATAAAAGGCGAGCGAGCAAGGGGGAAAGGCACAGCGGAGCAAAACTTCCATGGTGGCAGCAGTATCTCAATGGAGTGGAGGCAGACCTAAACAGGGCAGTGTGAAGGTAGAGGCCTTTTACCACGTTGGAACTATCTCCAAACAGTCAGTGAACAGCACAAGCAAAACCTAGCATGAATACTAAGCGAAGTTTCGAAATCTGTGCACGATATCTGGGGCCCTCTTGCACATCTGCTGGAGGCAGGGAGAAGTTATAGCCGCCGGAGTATCATCTTTGGCTCGAGCAACGATGCCACCGATAAAGCGGCTTTGTGTAACCGGTGAGTTTGAGGGAACTGTGAGATACCGGTGTGCTTGGAAGTGAAGGCTGCGATTGGCAAGATTGTTGCAACGTGAACTGCTTTTTGAAAGGCCCATATTGAAAGATGCGAGTGAAGCCTAAGCAGCAAGAGGGAGTTGCCGAGCAACAGAAAAGACTCAAGGATAAGCTACTGCGGAGTGGTCCGGCACCTGGTGTGCCCAGTCGAAGGTCTAGATCACAGCAAAACCCCTTTGCACAATCAAAAGACTTCGGACTTTTGGTTGATCATTAAGGTGAAGAGGCTTGCACCCGACCAAGGGTAGCATTTACTTGTGAGACATTTGTGAGAAAGTACACAGACTTGAGCCCGGCTGAGGGAAGTCCACGATAAAATGCAAAGAGAAAGGTCTGAGTCCGATGAAGGGGGACCTGAAGTATTTGTTGTTTGTAAAGTTAAAGCATGTGAACTGTACACAAGGATATTTCCCAGTGGAGAGACTCATGATCGACACTGAAAGAGAGACTTTGCTTAGGGAGACCTTTCCTTGCATAAAGGACTCCTTCCATGTGCCACAAGCTTTGAGTGTTCTCCAAGCTTGACTCCTGTTCCGCCTTGTCCTGTGCGGAAGGGGGAGCTACAGTTCAGCAGTCCTGAACTACCAAACCCCTTAGACCTTTTCATTTTGCTAAACACAGGTTTTTTTTTTATTCACATCATCATCTCGCACCCTTTTGTTATATAGATTTAGGATTGGCAAACTTTTTTTAGTGTAGGCCATCTTTGTTTTGACACAAAAAGACTAGGGCAGCGCTTTTCTTATTTTGATGGTCGTAGCTTGCTCCCATCGTTAGCAATAAGGTTTAGAATAGTTTTCCAACCCATGCAAAGTTCAGTAAAAACCCTTGAACTACATTCCTTGTGTCAGTTGTGCTTCTGATACTATGCCTTCTTACATATTTTACAGACACTCATCTATGGCTTGCAAAGTATTTTCCCCCATTTGCATAGTCGAGTAGATTTTATGAAGGGCGAGTAGCATTTACAAGAGAAACATTTATTTAAGTAACATTTACTTTGTTTGCACTATATGTTAAATAAACGTTTCAATGTCCATGGCTGGCCTTTGGATGGCAGCAATGTGCCAAACATAAATTGGTTTTGTAGTGACATGCACCATTTTACCTAAATAGCATTTTAAATGTGTTGTCCTCCGTTACTGTGGGTTGAGTGCTTTTCTTTTAGGTTAACTAGGCTAACTAGGTTGGCCGATCTGCAGGTCTAGCTGTAGTTTAAAGAATTTGCAATGTGGAGCCACACCTTGCAAATTCACTAATTGTATCAGCGGATTGCAAAACTGCTGTATTGTCACTCATTTCATGTTTTCAGTACAAATAGCCTCTGAAACATTAACAATGTTAGTTTAAATTTGCTAAATGGGTCAAATGGGTCTGGTTGCTAATAAAAAAAAAATTGAAAACTCTGCTAATCAATATTTGAAAACTCATTTTTGCCTTTTACTCATTTCCAGACTGCATTGTGATGTGGATGCTTTGTGGTATGATTTTTTTCCTCACATGGTATACTCGTTTTAGACTGCAATGCTATGTTGTACTGTGATAGTGGGTGCTTTGTGGTGTCATGATTTATTTCCTGCATGATGTACTCATTTCCATACAGCAATGGTATGTTATACTGTGATAGTGGGTGCTTTGTGGTGTTATGATTTCTTTCATGCATGATGTACTCATTTCCAGACTGCAATGGTATGTTATACTGTGATAGTGGATAATTTGTGGTGGTATGATTTCTTTCTTGCATGTTGTACTCATTTCCAGACTGCAATGGTATGTCATACTGTGATAGTGGGTGCTTTGTGGTGTTATGATTTCTTTCATGCATGATGTACTCATTTCCAGACTGCAATGGTATGTTATACTTTGTTAGTGGGTGATTTGTGGTGTTATGATTTCTTTCTTGCATGTTGTACTCATTTCCAGACTGCAATGGTATGTTATACTGTGATACCGGGTGATTTGTGGTGTTATGATTTCTTTCTTGCATGATGTACTAATTTCCAGACTGCAATGGTATGTTATACTGTGATAGAGGGTGATTTGTGGTGTTATGATTTATTTCCTGCATGATGTACTCATTTCCATACAGCAATGGTATGTTATACTGTGATAGTGGGTGCTTTGTGGTGTTATGATTTCTTTCATGCATGATGTACTCATTTCCAGACTGCAATGGTATGTTATACTGTGATAGTGGATAATTTGTGGTGTTATGATTTCTTTCTTGCATGTTGTACTCATTTCCAGACTGCAATGGTATGTCATACTGTGATAGTGGGTGCTTTGTGGTGTTATGATTTCTTTCATGCATGATGTACTCATTTCCAGACTGCAATGGTATGTTATACTTTGATAGTGGGTGATTTGTGGTGTTATGATTTCTTTCTTGCATGTTGTACTCATTTCCAGACTGCAATGGTATGTTATACTGTGATACCGGGTGATTTGTGGTGTTATGATTTCTTTCTTGCATGATGTACTAATTTCCAGACTGCAATGGTATGTTATACTGTGATAGAGGGTGATTTGTGGTGTTATGATTTATTTCCTGCATGATGTACTCATTTCCAGACTGCAATGGTATGTCATACTGCGATAGTGGGTACTTTGTGGTGTTATGATTTTCTTCTTCCATGATGTACTCATTTCCAGACTGCTATGCTATGCTATACTGTGATAGTGGGTGCTTTGTGGTGTTATGATTTCTTTCTTTCATGATGTACTCATTTCCAGACTGCAATGGTATATTATACTGTGATAGTGGGTGATTTGTGGTGTTATGATTTCTTTCTTGCATGATGTACTCATTTCCAGACTGCAATGGTATGCTGTAATGTGGTATTGATATTGAATGCTTTGTGGCGTTAATATTTTGTTTTCTCGCATGGTATATCCATTTTCAGACTACAGTGGTATGTTGTACTATGATAGTGGAAACATTGTGGTGTTATGATTTTTTTCTTGCATGGTATACTCATTTATCCAGCATTGGATATTTCATAGATTCACATGCTGTGAATATTCCCCGTCGTCCGGCTGGGAATCCCTGGTTACTTTTATTTTAATTCCTTTCCTAAGGAAAAACCTTTGACACCTTGTCCTACCCACGTTGTGGGTGATTTTGGTCCCTACAAATAGGATGATCTAGTGTATAGCTCCGCCCTAGCAACTTCCCCACAGATTTCCACTGTCTTTTTAGCTGATAGGAATCCTCGTGTTCTTCTCTTCAGAGAGAAATCTTCTTCACCCTTAACCCTTTAACTGCCATGGGTAATTCCCCCCAGTGCCAAAGCCTTTTTTGGTGATTTCGGTATGTGGCCATTCAATGCCTTGTAACTTTTTTGTTACATGAGATATCTTGGCCAAATTTGGCCCCTTTTTTTCCCACATGTAGGCCATCGTAACGCCACCCAGGAATCCCAGTTTGCTGTAGGGGGGTGAAAGAAAATAAGCAAAAAGGACAAAAATGTTGTGTTTTTCAAAAAATGGCAATAAAAGGATTTACAAAGAAGCCTGTGTTTTTTTCCTTGTAAGAGCTAGGAACAAATGGTTTGCTGTGCTGAATTCCCCCATTTCCTGGCCAATAACAGGTTGAGTGGAAACAAAAAAAAATTATTTTGATGTGGTTATCAACCGTTTTGTGAGAGGAAGCGATTTTGGCCATTTTTGCCAATTGGACATGCATGGACGGAATGGAAGAAAAGGGTAGGAAAGCCGAATTGGAGGACAGAAAGGCATACATTTCTGAAAGGTAGACAAAATTCCAAGTGTAGGAAGGGATGATTTGCGTAGGTCGGGCAACAACTAGGTAGGGGAAAATGCCATAGATTGTGGAAAAAGCGGGAAAATGACTGGAAAAAAAGGTATGTGGTGGACTTGGCTGGCTTGGTACGGCAATGGCTTCTATGAATTTTGAGAAAAGCAATGCTCCGCTACATTCTCCCGACTCTTGCAGTTAGGAAAGCACACATTTTTTGTAGTGTTTTACAAAACAAGCAATACCACAAGCCAAACACTGAGCCATGGTAAACAGGAGTTTTATGATTACGGCATGAACAGACGCACTTAGCATGTGTAAATCAGGAAAACCAATGTGGTGAGGAACGGCAATTATACATTTTTTGAAAGAGCACAGGT
The DNA here is from genome assembly GCF_040938575.1 of Ambystoma mexicanum. Classification (NCBI taxonomy): domain Eukaryota; kingdom Metazoa; phylum Chordata; class Amphibia; order Caudata; family Ambystomatidae; genus Ambystoma; species Ambystoma mexicanum. Next base: position 135,474 of record NC_090936.1, on the reverse strand, counting down.
AGAACTTTTCAAGGGTAGGTGACTTGGGCATTTATCAAAAGTTTATGGTGCCTAAAGCAGCAACTAAATGTAGGGCACATTTGGGAAATGAAAGGGTTGTGTGACAAAGGGCACCAGCAAATGGGTCAAAACGTTATGAAAACCACACAAACACAACAAATGTTATACCTTCCCGCGTTCCCACAGGTGTCCCGATGAAAACGGTACGTCACATTTGTGGGTGCACCTATCTGGGCACCAAGGGGAAAGCCTAAAACACAGGTGACCCCAAGTCTGTTTTGACACCTGAATTTCACACTTTGTCCAGACGGGCGCACCATACAGATATGGGCCTCGAGTGTCCGAGCCACCAAGGAAAACAGGGAACCCCATGCATTTCCCAAAAGAGGACACCCATGGGAATCCACAGAGGTATGATTTGTGCAAATTGGCCCAGAATTTATTACCCAGACACCCCTGCAAAGTCCGAAATGTGGGAAAAAAATGCTTTTTCCACACATTTCACTCGGCTCACCCATCGAAACACGCCGCCAACAACCCATGGCCTACCGCCCCGCATTCCCACAGTGTCCCAATGAAAAAGGTACCTCACATGTGTGGGTGCACCTACCTGGGGCAAACCGGAAAGCCAAAAACGCTGCTAACCCCAAGTCGTTTCAGACAGCAGAAAATGTGGAATTTCGCTCAAGCCCACACCATTCACGTTTGGGCCTAGGGTTTCCAAGCCACCAAGGAAAATCGGCAACCCCATGCATTTCCGAAAAGAGAACACAAGTGGGAATCCGCAGAGGGCTGACTTGCACAAATCGGCCCAGAATGTATTACCCAGAAGCCCCGGCAAAGTCTGAAATGTGGCTAAAAAACCCACATTTTTCACTTTGTCGGGGGTTCTGGTAAAACATTCTGGTCCACTTCATGCAGGTTGGACCTCTGTGGATTCCCACTGGTGCCCTCTTTTCAGAAACGCATGGGGTTCTCAGTTTTCCTTGGTGGCTTGGACACCCTAGGCCCAAATCTGTAGGATATTTCCCCAAACCCTTTTGTGGTTACCAGTGGGTTAGCCTTTTCCCTTTGCCGCTAGATTGGTGAACCCACACATGTGAGGTACCGTTTTTGTTGGGACACCTGTGGGAAGGCGGGAAGGTATGACATCTGTTGTTGGAGGCGTGTTTCGGTGGGTGAACAGAGTGATATGTCTGGAAATTGTGTTTTTGACCCCCAAATTTGGACTTTTCCGGGGGTTCTGGGTAGTAGATTCTGGGCCGATTTGCGCAAGTCTGATCTCTGTGGAATCCCATGCGTGTCCGCTTTCCAGAAAAGCATGGGGTTCCCTGTTTTCCTTTCTGGCTTCGATACCCTAGGCCCAAATCTGTAGGTTGCCCACATGAACCAAATGTGCTGTGGCGAAAGGCTTGGGGTTACCAGCGGGTTATCCTTTTCCTTTTTACGCCTCTGGTAGGTGCACCCACTCATGTGAGGTACCGTTTTCATCGGGACACCTGTGGGAACGCGAGAAGGTATGACATCTGTTGTTGGCGACGTGTTTCGGTTAGTGGACACAGGGAAATGTCTCTGAAATTGGCTGGAAATGAAGACAATTCTCAGACATTTCGCTCTGGCCATTCACCAAAACACTCCGCCAACAACACATGGCCACCTTCACACGTCCCCAAACATGTCCCGATGAAAATGGTACCTCACATGTGTGGGTGCACCTAACGGGGCACAAAAGGAAAAGGGTAACCCGCTGGTAACCCCAAGCCTTTCGGCACAGCCCATTGTGTTCATGTGGGCAACCTATAGATTTGGGCTTAGGGTGTCGAAGCCAGCAAGGAAAACAGGGAACCCCATGCATTTCCCAAAAGAGGACACCCGTGGGAATCCACAGAGGTCTGCCTTGCACAAATTGCCCCAGTTTTTATTAGCCACAATCCCCGACAAATTGTGATATTTGGTGGGGAAAAAACACAATGTTCACTTTGTCTGGGGTTCTGGGTAATAAATTCTGGGCCGCTTCACGCAAGTCAGACCTCTGCACATTCCCACGGGTGTCCTCTTTTGGGAAATGCATGGGGTTCCCTGCTTTCCTTGCTGGCTTCCATACCCTAGGCCCAAATCTGTAGGTTGCCCACATGAACAAATTGTGCTGTGGCGAAAGGCTTGGGGTTACCAGCGGGTTACCCTTTTCCTTTTGCGCCTCCGGTAGGTGCACCCACACATGTGAGGTATCGTTTTCATCAGGACAACTGTGGGAACGCGAAAAGGTATGACATTTGTTGTTGGCGACGTGTTTCGGTGAGTGGACACAGGGAAATGTCTCTGAAATTGGCTGGAAATGAAGACAATTCTCAGATATTTCGCTCTGGCCACCCACCGAAAACACACCGCCAGCAACACATGGCCTACCTTCCAGCATCCCCACAGATGTCCTGATAAAAACGGTACCTCACATGTGTGGGTGCACCTACCGGGGGCGCAAAAGGAAAAAGGTAACACACTGTTAACACCAAGCCTTTCGGCACAGCCCATTTTGTTCATGTGGGCAACCTACAGATTTGGGCCTAGGGTGTCGCAGCCAGCAAGGGAAACAGGGAACCCCATGCATTTCCCAAAAGAGGACACCCGTGGGAATCCACAGAGGTCTGTCTTGCGCAAATTGCCCCAGTTTTTATTAGCCACAATCCCTGACAAAGTGTGATATTTGGTGGGAGAAAAAACACAATGTTCACTTTGTCTGGGGTTCTGTGTAATAAATTCTGGGCCAATTCGCGCAAGTCAGACCTCTGTGTATTCCCACGGGTGTCCTCTTTTGGGAAATGCATGGGGTTCCCTGTTTTCCTTGCTGGCTTTGACACCCTAGGCCCAAATCTGTAGGTTGCCCACATGAACAAAATGTGCTTTGGAAAAAGGCTTGGGGTTACCAGCGAGTTACCCTTTTCCTTTTGCGCCCCCGGTAGGTGCACCCACACAGGTGAGGTACATTTTTCGTCAGGACACCTGTGGGAATGCGAGAAGGTATGACATCTGTTGTTGGCGACGTGTTTCGGTGAGTGGACACTGGAAAATGTCTCTGAAATTGGCTGGAAATGAAGACAATTCTCAGACATTTCGCTCAGGCCACCCACCGAAACACACCGCCAACAACATGTGGCCTACCTTCCCGCGTCCCCACACGTGTCCCGATGAAAACGGTACCTCATATTTGTGGGTGCACTGTAAAGACTGGTAGGGGGTGTCTGTACTTCCGCTCTCTATATGGTAGAGGAGAGGCACAGAGGACCCCAGCCAAGATTCTCTACTATTGGTACGTGGTCGAGCAATCAAGGCCTAGCTTCTCAGGAGGTGATGCAGGCTGGTTCTTAAGTACAGTATAGTTCCCGAACCCCCACAAAGGAATGTCCACACACTGTATTACGGAAAACACAGTCTTTATATAATTAATATTCAAAGGTATGTACACGATCACAATAACGCACTTTGTACTCGGAAGTCCATAATGATAAATATATACAGTTCTAAAGTGGTACCATTAATGTTATCCAATCTCATTAAAGTGCATCAACTGTACGGTTAAAATGTCACACAGATTAATAACGAGGAAACCATCAATAGAGATAGGCAGGAACGTAAGATGGTTGAAACAATAGGCAGAATGCTGACCCCTACCACTAGGCACAGTTCTGTGTGGAGATCCCCCCACCTGGGCAACCTGTAAATAAAGATATATAGCACAAGCCCAGTCCATATATTGTTCGATAGTCTTACTTCCTCCTATTAAGGTTTTACCCCCCCAATGTACCTGGTGGAGTAGAGGTCTCCGACGATGCGTCGACCGATCCTTCTTGAGTGACTCCCTTTCAGGCAGGAGCCACGGATCGTCGAGAGGTGTCGAGGACCTCGGCGTTCGGTGTCGGGGAATCGACGGCCCTTCTTGAGTGCCCTCCCTTTAAGGCAGGAGTCACGGGTCGTCGAACGTCTGACGCTGAACAGGTTGAACTACGGCCGTGAAGTGGCAGCTTCGTTCCTAGCGGTGCTCGTCGACGACAGAGCGTTGGCGTCCTGCAAGGAAGAGGCGTGCAGGGCACCTCGGTGACGATAGTTCTGGACCGCAAAGAGATGATGACGAACTGTGGCCCAGCAAGGGCGTCGAGTCGTCGGCGTCTCTGTGGTCTTTAGGTGGCGGGAAACCCACCGGTGGATGCTCCTCGGCGCGTCGACGATCAGGCCTTCTCCAGCGGGAGACAAGCGGGTGACGATGCAGACGAGAGCATCCGATGATCAATTGAAGTTCTTAGGCAAACGGGAGCATGGCGGCTCCGGTCGGCAATGGCGGTCGTCGACAGTGGCGGACAACAGTCCGGGTGCTTCTCTTGAGATTCCGCGGCAGTCCCCGTCTCGGGTCGGCAGCCTGTCGAAGGTCTGTCTACCAGGGAGCTTTGGCAAAGATCAGCTGTGCACGATGGTCCCTCATAGCTCGGGAAGAGGGCTCCTTACCAGGTCCTCTCTGGGTCAGTCCTTAGAGGCACAGCAGCTTTCAGATTGTGAAGGAGAGCAACAGCAATTCTTCTCGTCCAGCAGGGCTTCAAGGTCAAGCGTCAGTTACTCCAGTTACTCGTCGTAGTGGACTTCAGCTTCTGAACACGATTCCTAGCAGTGAGAGGTCCCCAGATATACTGTTGATCTCCCATTCATTCCGCTGGGTCACACTCAAGCATCCAATCACGACTACGGGCATTCATGCAGGCAGGCAGCCAATCAGGCACACAAGGTATTCAGGCCATTCACTTCTCTCCAGACACTCACAACACGTTATGTGTATTGGGACAAGTACCGAGCCATTCAACACTCCAAGCTGCATTCATACCGGTTTCGGGCAGGGTTGTCTCAGTCATTGTGTCAACCACCAGATACTAGACACCCACAACACAGAATGCATATTCGTCACACACTCTATTCACCCAGGTCCCACTCACAGGAGGTACCCACAACATACATCACCGGGAAGGCTCCAGCTAGTCTGGCCGGGCCTTCACAACAACACCATATATGGCATTTCCACCCAACAGCCAGTCAGGGGGAAGGGACAGAGTCAGGGCTTCCCAGGACTTTGGGAAAACAAGGTAATGGGTAATAGAAAGCAAGAGGCCACCAGGGCCATCTTGTTTTCCATCAGGAATCAACTGATCCCAATGGCAGGGCCGGGGTATCCTAAAATGGAGGATACTCCGCGCACCTGTCAAATTCAGCATGGAGCTGCCACCAGCCCATACCCTGCTCTGCGGGCCACCCACAGGTGCCCAAAAACATACACTAGGGGCACAGGGTTGTACCCCCACCCATGGGTGCCATAAGGGTATCCCACGGGTCCGTTCACCAAACCACAAGAAAGAGAGCTGCACCACCAGGAGTCCCACATGAACTCCTGCATGGAAAACACGACAGAACACACAATAAAAAGCAGTAAAGGACAAGGATACGGAGGCCTTGTCCCTCCGATGCATTTCCAGCATCACATGCACCTACCGGGGGCGCAAAAGGAAAAGGGTAACCCACTGGTAACCCCAAGCCTTTCGGTATAGCCCATTTTGTTCATGTGGGCAACCTACAGATTAGGGCCTAGGGTGTCGAAGCCAGCAAGGAAAACAGGGAACCCCATGCATTTCCCAAAAGAGGACACCCGTGGGAATCCACAGAGGTCTGCCCTGCGCAAATTGCCCCAGTTTTTATTAGCCACAATCCCAGGCAAAGTGTGATCTTTGGTGGGGAAACAACACAATGTTCACTTTGTCTGGGGTTCTGGGTAATAAATTCTGGGCCGCTTCACGCAAGTCAGACCTCTGTGGATTCCCACGGGTGTCCTCTTTTGGGAAATGCATGGGGTTCCCTGTTTACCTGGCTGGCTTCGACACCTTAGGCCCAAATCTGTAGGTTTCCCACATGAACAAAATGTGCTGTGATGAAAGGCTTGGGGTTACCAGCGGGTTACCCTTTTCCTTTTGCGCCCCCGGTAGGTGGAACCACACATGTGAGGTACCGTTTTCGTCGGGACACCTGTGGAAATGTGAGAAGGTATGACATCTGTTGTTGGCGACGTGTTTCGGTGAGTGGACACAGGGAAATGTCTCTGAAATTGGCTGGAAATGAAGACAATTCTCAGACATTTCGCTCTGGCCACTCACCGAAACACACCGCCAACAACACATGGCCTACCTTCCCGCGTCCCCACACGTGTCCTGATGAAAACGGTACCTCACATGTGTGGGTGCACCTGCCGGGAGAGCAAAAGGAAAAGGGTAACCCACTGGTAACCCCAAGCCTTTCGGCACAGCCCATTTTGTTCATGTGGGCAACCTACAGATTTGGGCCTAGGATGTCAACGCCAGCAAGGAAAACAGGGAACCCTATGCATTTCCCAAAAGAGGACACCCGTGGGGATCCACAGAGCCTTGCGCAAATTGCCCCAGTTTTTATTAGCCACAATCCCCGACGAAGTGTGGTATTTGGTGGGGAAGAAACACAATGTTCACTTTGTATGCGGTTCTGGGTAGTAAATTCTGGGCTGCTTCGCACAAGGCAGACCTCTGTGTAGTCCCACGGGTGTCCTCTTTTGGGAAATGCATGGGGTTCCCTGGTTTCCTTGCTGGCTTTGACACCGTAGGCCCAAATCTGTAGGTTGCCCACATGAACAAATTGTTCTGTGGCGAAAAGGCTTGGGGTGCCAGCGGTTACCCTTTTCCTTTTGCGCCCCTGGTAGGTGCACCCACACATGTGAGGTACCGTTTTCATCGGGGCACCTGTGGGAATGCGAGAAGGTATGACATCTGTTGTTGGCAACGTGTTTCGGTGAGTGGACACTGAGAAATGTCTCTGAAATTGGCTGGAAATGAAGACAATTCTCAGCCATTTCGCTCTGGCCACTCACCGAAACACACCGCCAACAACACATGGCCTACCTTCCCGCGTCCCCACTCGTGTCCCAATGAAAACGGTACCTCACATTTGTGGGTGCACCTACCGGGGGCGCCAAAGGAAAAGGGTAACCCATTGGTAATCACAAGCCTTTTGGTACAGCTCATTTTGTTCATGTGGGCAACCTACAGATTTGGGCCTAAGGTGTCGAAGCCAGCAAGGAAAACAGGGAACCCCATGCATTTCCCAAAAGAGGACACCCGTGGGAATACACAGAGGTCTGCCTTGCGCAAATTGCCCTAGTTTTTATTAGCCACAATCCCCGACAAAGTGTGATATTTGGTGGGGGAAAAAACACAATGTTCACTTTGTCTGGGGTTCTGGGTGATAAATTCTGGGCCGCTTCGCGCAAGACAGATCTCTGTGCATTCCCACGGGTGTCCTCTTTTGGGAAATGCATGGGGTTCCCTGTTTTCCTTGCTGGCTTCAACACCCTAGGCCCAAATCTGTAGGTTGCCCACATGAACCAAATATGCTGTGTCGAAAGGCTTGGGGTTACCAGCGGGTTACCATTTTCCATTTTGTGCCCCGGTAGGTGCACCCACACACGTGAGGTACCGTTTTCATCGGGACACCTGTGGGAACGCGAGAAGGTATGACATCTGCTGTTGGTGACGTGTTTCGGTGAGTGGACACAGGGGAATGTCTCTGAAATTGGCTGATAAACTAGACCAAAATTTCAGGGTGAGAGGTCAGACACAATTCCAAACTAATGCAGGAAAAAACAGTTAGTCATACTGCAATCCTTTTTTACAAAATGCATTTTAATAGCATCTGGATAGTGTTATTGGGGATAGAGCACCCAGGAGGTATTATGACACAACAATACAAATGAGTATGGTCCAGTGAAAACAACTGGATCTCAATGTGATACAACAAAGGGTGTACTGCTATTTTTGTTAAATCATAACAGTCATGCAGTTACAATAATAAAACATAAACCCATATTCATGGACATGTATACAAAAGACACATAAACAATGCTTCCAATGTGCACTGTTGACTGGTAATATCGTCGACACAACGGTGTTTCGGCCTAAAGAAGCTGTGCAATGCAGCTATGTGAGCAGGCCTTCATCAGGACGTGTGGTAACCTTAGAGGGAGTCCTGGAGTCTCTATCTATGGACAAACAAATAGGGAATTGTCAATGGAACAGTGACCTCATGTTAAAATGAAAATTCAAAGAAGCTCCCAAAGGGATGCTAAAGTAAAACGGGGTGGAGGAGACTCCTTGGTATAGGAGTCTAAAATCTTACCAAAGATTTATCCAGTGCTGGGGTATGCGAGATAATCCATCATAAATATAGATATCTGTAGGGCACTGAGTGCGTCGTGGAGGGACAGAGCTTGTACCTATAACGACATATTCAGGAATCTGTAAGACTATTATACAGTTCGTGTAGCCTCATATGGGCAGAATGGAAAACATGCGGGAGTCTTACCTCAAAGGGTAAGACGTAAATTCTCTGCGAATGTAGGTGGAAAAACACTCTGAATAATGGTTCCTCAGCCCAGAATGTCCAGAAGTGGCAAAACTGTGTGAGAGAGCACATGAAGGTAAAAGTAAGGACGCGTGTACTACCGTAGAAGGCAGGCTCAAATATTGAGGTGCACAGATGTGTGCTTAAAAGTTTCAGTGCCCGCCTGTAAAGGCAAAGCTGTATGTCACTGCAAATGCGCGATCGCATAGTGAATTACTTACAGTTGTATATACGGGTCTGGGACGAGCAGAGTAGCGAGGCGTCGCAGGACGCGAGCGCTGTGGAATGAAAGCCGTCTCCAAGGAAACCGTGAGTAATCAAAACCCATGCGCGGTTCCTATTGGTTAAAGGTGGCGCTCCCTAGTGGACACGTGATCCCCAAATGGACCAATCAAAATGCGACACGGAGGCTCTGGCGGACGTGTGCGTAGGCGGCGTCCGATGCTGAAAGTATAGGGGCGTGCCAACGAAAAACGAAAGCTATGTGATGAGTGGCTCCAGTGGTGATGACACATGGGCAATCACAGCAGCACCAATTGTGTGGAGGCTGAACCCCGCAAGGCAACTGACCTATGGTGCGGGTCCAGGAATTCTATGCAATGCTGGGGCAGTCGAGGAGACGGTCTGAAACCCACTGATTACGTGTATTGAACCATCAAAAGATATGTTGTGTAATGTGTGTGTGTAGAAAGCACGGGCCAGTATATGTAGCAGAGCGTCACCCGGCATTGTTCCACAAAAAATGTACATGAAATGTAAACTTGCAGTTGCGTAACGAATCATCGGGACATAATGCACATTGATAGGTTACATGAATAAACATTTTAAACACGAGGACAGACCAGTGTTGTGCGAAGTTCAACATACACAAGCACAAGCTATGTAGAAAACGCTTAACCAAACGGGTTCAATGACTCAACAAGTTGAATTCAGTGCTAGAGCGGAAAACATTGTACATAGATATTAGACGTGCAACCATTGAAATTATTAGGTGTTGTCGTCATTGCATTAGATGGGTGTACCAGTAAAACAGACATTATTCTGATCGAACATGAATGATATATATGCACACAAATGTTGGAGCAGAGAAACATTATTCTATGGTGTTAAACATACAACACCCTAAATGGAGTTAGTTTTGATTTTATGGTGCAGTCATTGGCCCTCATTACGACCCTGGCGGAAATCGCGGTGCAAAATGCACCATGGAGCACGGCGGAAAGCTGCCGATAGCGCCATGGGGGTTGGCGGATTTACCGCCCCATTCCGACCTTGGCGGGGCGGTAAATCCCCATTTTACCCTTCCCCATTCCCATTTTTACCCCATAGGGTATAATGGGAGTGGGGAAGGCGTTAATTACGCCACCGTAAAATACGGTGGCGTAATTAACAACAAGGTCCCGTAGCGCCATGGATTTCTCCGCCCGGAAAAACCAGGCGGAAAACGGCTCCATGGCGCTACGGGAACTCGTAGTAGGGCGGACGGGTCCGCCGCAAATAACGCTGGCGTAGACCCATTCCGCCAGGGTCGTAATGAGGCCCATTGTGTTGAATAGGTATGTTCAAAAGGCACCAATCAAATAAGTCATTCTCACAGGCAGGACAAAGCATAGGCATGGATTATCTAATTAGAACTAACATATTGGCCATGGATTTATTGGTTGTAGAAATATTTCCACTCCACAGAAATGTTCAACCCTGATTTATCTGTGTCAAGTTGATGGACTAGTTGTTGTTCTAGCCTTGTCAAAGCCTTGTCTCTATCCCCACCTCTTTTTTGTGGAGTGAGTTGCTGGATAATGGTCCAGGATATGTCATCGTTGGTATGTCCTAGTCGGCTGTAGTGGTCGACCAAGGGTTTGTCTAGAATCTTGTTCTTAATGCAAGACCTGTGTTCCGAGATCCGCTGTTTAACTGGTCTTATGGTTTTGCCTATATACAGAAAATCACATGGGCATAGTATCCCGTAAATTACGAACTTGCTATTGCAGTTGGTATGAGCTCGTAGAGTCCGGTTGTAACCCTTATATTCAAAAGTTTTTGTAGGGCTAGTGTAGCGACATGCAATACAGGTGCCACACCGGTAATGTCCCACAACACTGGGGAGGTCCCACAGTGTATTGGATGTCTTGGTTTCTTCGATGTAGGTATGAACAAGAGAATCCCTTAGGTTCCTGTTTTTCTTAAATGCAAAAATTGGCTTCTTCTCGAGGGTGCCATTATTTTTGATCAGATGCCAGTGTTTGTTGATAGTTTGTTTAGTAAGATTGCTTAAGGGACTGTATGTGGTGACACAGACAAGTCTCTTCATTTCCGTTTTGTCTTTTGGGGTGAGGCATATGGCTCTGTCGGTGTTTAATGCCCTTTTTCTCGCCTGTTTGACAGATTTGTTCGGGTATCCTCTCTCCTCAAGTCGTAGTTGTAGGCCATCGGCATGTTGTTCATATTTTTCTTTGCTAGAACAGTTCCGTCTGATTCTTAAAAACTGACCGTAGGGTAGATTATATCTCAGGCCCTGAGGGTGATAACTCGAAAAATGCAACAGGGTATTACGGTCGGTGGGTTTTCTGTAGAGCTCAGTTTGAAGATTATTCCCTGATCTGTAAATGTGCAAATCCAGGAAATCTACCGACTGGTAGCTCCAATCAATGGTGAACCGGATGTGATCATTGCATTGATTTACCCATTGATGGAACATGCTCAACTCAATTTCTGTACCTGTCCAAATCAGTAGGACATCATCAATGTACCTACGCCATAGGAGTATTTGTGACTTGAAAGGATTGCTGTCATGATGTATATGATCAGTTTCATATTGTGCCATGTACAGATTGGCGACGTCTGGGGCAAAGGTGGCCCCCATGCTGATGCCTTTAATTTGTTGGTATAGTTGTTCCTTGAAGAGGAAGAAATTCTCCGACATGGCTAATCGTACGCATTCGAGGATGAAGTCTGTGGGTGTGGAGGTAACATCATTCCTTTTGTGAAGGCAGATCTTGAGTGCTTCTAAGCCCTCTGCTTGTGGTATTGAAGTGTAGAGTGCTTCGACATCCATAGTTGCCAGTATGCAATGCTGTGGTAATTCAAGGTCTTGTAATATCAATATGACGTTCGTGGAGTCCTTGATGTAGGATGGCATCTTACATACAAATGGTTTAAGGAAGAAGTCTGTATATAAAGATATAGGTTCCAATAAAGAGTCACAGGCGGAGACAATCAGTCTTCCTGGTGGTTGTCTCGAGTTCTTATGAATCTTAGGTAGAATATAGAATGCTGGAATCCTTGGATGTGTTTTGCTAAGAAAATGGCGTTCTCCCTTACAGATCCATCCTTCCTGTTCCGCATGTTTGGTGAGCCTCGTGATCTCTTCCTGGAGTCTAGTGGTAGGGTCCCTTCTCAAAAGTTTGTACGACGTAGCGTCAGCGAGGAGGCGCCAACACTCGGTGTTGTAGTCTGCTGTTTCCATTATAACAATCCCTCCTCCTTTGTCAGCTGGTTTTAGAGTAATGGACGGATCTTTTTTGAGGTCTGTTAGGGATTGCCTTTCATCTCGAGTGAGATTGTCCTGGTAGTAGTTTTTCTTGGTTAAACCTTCTTTTAGGCTTTTGGAAACCACATTTTCTGAAATTGGTTGGAAATTAAGACATTTCTCAGACATTTCTGCTTGGCCAACCACCAAAACACACCGCCAACAACACATGGCCACCTTTCCACGTCCCCAAACATGTCCCGATGAACATGGTACCTCACATGTGTGTGTGCACCTACAGGAGCGCAAAAGGAAAAGGGTAACCCACTGGCACCCCAAGCCTTTCAGTATAGCCCATTTTGTTCATGTGGGCAACCTACAGATTTGGGCCTAGAAATGTGCTGGGCCGAAAGGCTTGGGGTTAGCAGCAGGTTACCCTTTTCCTTTTGCTCCCCTGGTAGGTGCACCCACACATGTGAGGTACCGTTTTCATCGGGACACCTGTGCGAACGCGAGAAGGTATGACATCTGTTGTTGGCTGTTAGGCAGAATCCTGTGCAGTTCCCTTGGGGACCACTGCAAAAAGATTAAGACTACAGGAGTAAGCAGTAAACCCAATTGGTAGCAGTCTGCACCACCCAGATTTACCTGGTAGCTGTGGCTGAGCAGTCAGACTTCACTCAAGAAGAGTTAGGCAGTATATAGATTATACACAATAGGGCCAAAAACACAGTGGGACAAGCAAACACTGACCAGAGCTTTGTATCAAAAGTATATAATTATTTATTTGACACACACTTTAAAAACACACTAGCACTCTAAATCAAAAGCAAGTTCAAACACAGGTAGATAAAGTATACACACCTCCCCTGATAACTATTAGGCAAGTCAGGGTTAAAGCACCACTATTTGTTAAAACAGATGTGAGCGTGTAACCTATATGGCACTCCAATAGTTAGGTTAAAGGGAGAGAAAAAGGCAGAGCATGAAAATTAAACAGTTCCCAACACTTTTCTAAGTTCAAAGCAAGTCAGTGAAGGCAGTATACACTGTAGAGCCAAAGTTCATATGCCAGGCCCACTTTAAATGGAGCAAAGCAAAATGTGCCCAGGATCACATGGTTTAAAATGCACTAAAAGTCTTTGCAGAATGTTCAAAAGAGTTTGGGGGGATTCAAGAAGGTAAAGTTAGAAGGTCTGGGGCCAACCCAAAGGATTTAAGGGTCACCTTGGGCAAACCGAAAGAAAGGGAGGCCAGGCAGGAGACAGTACCTTAAAGAGAGAGGAAGCTCCAGTGGTGGCAGTTGTTCCTGGCAGTGGTTGCAGTTCATTGTTTCGACCAGGGGAAGAGAGGATCTCGTAGAGGAGGAAACTTGGAGTCGATGCACTGCACAGGGATGAAACCAGCCGCGGAGTTCGTCGATAAAAGGTGCGTTCTTTTTATTCGCTGTGAAAGTGGTGAAGCTTGGCTATCCGGCCACCGGGGTTCTTGGCACAGGCGATTCGACCAAGAGACGTCTTTGGAAGGCGAAAGGGCGAACTGGTTGGTCCCACCAGCTCAGAGGAAGAAGACTCGTCCAGCAGAAGATCCTCTCTTGTCGTTGGGAAAGCGGTGAGTTCGTTGCAGCAGGGCTCCACCTGTGGTGTCGTCGTTGCAGATGGCTCAGCTTCTTCCCTCTTCAGATTCTTAGGTCCTGTGGCGACTTCTGAAGTTCCAGTCCCAAAAACCCTGCTTTTATGCAGAAAAACCCCCATTCAACAGCCTAGCTGTCACTCAAACATGCTAAGTGGTGAGCCGGGCGGCTCACCACTGGGGCAATCAGAATAGAGTGCGACTTGAGTTTCTAAGGCAACCCAGTCCAGGGTGCCAATTCCTCTCCCCACACATCCTGTGGAACCCAGACAGAGTGGCACCATTTGGAGGGCTTCTGTGGTGAAGCCAGCCAAAAAGTGGAACAAAGGGCTCGACCTTGGTCAGAGTTACAGAGACAGACATGAACGCCATTTTAGAAAAGAGTTCTGGCAAAAAGACCCAACCGTGGATTTAATATTAAATAAAAAAAAACGGCGGTATCTTTAACATTGCACCAAAAAGTGGTGCGTTTAAAATCAATGGGAAAATCCCATAGGAAATATTCCTGTGGAATATTTCGCGTGGTAACCACTGCCACGAGCAAGAAACTCAACAAGGGGGCACTGGACAGTGCCCCCTTGAAAACAGACCCAGGGGCAATATAATTAACCCCTTCCAGTACTTCCACAATATGATGGTTTGTACTGGTTCTGTTCACAATGTAGGACTAGTAAAGTCAATGGTGACTTTACATGCCCTGGGAGACAGTAGTCAGTCCCAGGGTATGGAGTCTATGTTTGGGGGTCACTATGATACCCCTGTGTTACTGCACTGAGGATGCTGTGTAACACATACACATAAAACAGATGATACCCTATGGAGTAAAAGACCCCATAGCCCAAAATCACACAAATAGTCAGAGACATATCTCAAATCATGCCTAAGAGTGGGAGGAAAAGAGTCTCACTCTTAGCAGGAGAAAAAAACAAACCCCAAAAATCCAGCAAAGCTGCTGGGGGACTCACTAGGTTTGGGAAATTAGCCTTATAAGAGAATTCTCCCTAACATTGGCGACGTGTTTCGGTGAGTGGAGACAGGGCAATGTCTCTGAAATTGGCTGGAAATTAAGAGAATTCTCAGACATTTCGCTCTGGCCACCCACCGAAACACACCACCAACAACACATGGCCTACCTTTCCGCATCCCCACACGTGTCCCGATGAAAATGGTACCTCACATGTGTGGTTGCACCTACTGGGGTAGCAAAAAGAAAAGGGTAACCCACTGGTAACCCCAAGCCTTTCGGCACAGCCCATTTTCTTCATGTGGGCAACCTACAGATTTGGGCCTAGGGTGTCGAAGCCAGCAAAGAAAACAGGGAATCCCATGCATTTCCCAAAAGAGGACACCCGTGGGAATCCACAGAGATCTGCCTTGCGCAAATTGCCCCAGTTTTTATTAGCCACAATCCCAGACAAAGTCTGATATTTGGTGGGGTAAAAACGCAATGTTCACTTTGTCTGGGGTTCTGGGTAATAAATTCTGGGCCGCTTCGCGCAAGTCAGACCTCTGTGGATTCCCACGGGTGTCCTCTTTTGGGAAATGCATGGGGTTCCCTGTTTTCGTTGCTGGCTTCGACACCCTAGGCCCAAATCTGTTTGTTGCTCACATGAACAAATTGTTCTGTGGCGAAAGGCTTGGGATTGCCAGCGGAATACCCTTTTCCTTTTTGCACCCCTAGTAGGTGCACCCACAGATGTGCGGTACCATTTTTGTCGGGAGACCTGTGGGAACGCGAGAAGGTATGACATCTGTTGTGGGCGACGTGTTTCGGTGAGTGGACAGAGGGAAATGTCTCTGAAATTGGCTGGAAATGAAGACAATTCTCAGACATTTCGTTCTGGCCACCCACCGAAACACATGGCCATCAAGACATGGGCCCTCATTACGACCCAGGCGGTAAGTTACCGCCTGGGCCGTGACTTTACCACCATGGCGTAAACTACATTTACGCCATGGTGGTTGGCGGACTTACCGCCCCATTCCGACCTTGGCGGGGCGGTAAGTCCCCAATCCCCATTTGCCCTTCCCCATTCCCATTTTTGCCCCATAGGGCATAATGGGAGTGGGGAAGGCGTTAATTACGCCACCGTAAATTACGGTGGCGTAATTAACTCCATGGTCCCTTAGCGCCATGGATTTTAACACCTGCTAAAAGCAGGTGTTAAGTCCGCCATGGCGCTAAGGGACCTCGTACTCAGGCGGTAAGGGTCGGCGCTGTTTACGGCGCCGTAAACCCCTTACCGCCTGAGTTGTAATGAGGGCCATGGCCTACCTTCCCCCGTCCCCACACGTGTCCCGATGAAAACGGTACCTCACATTTGTGGGTGCACCTTCCGGGGGCGCAAAAGGAAAAGGGTAACCCATTGGTAACCCTAAGCCTTTCGGTACAGCCCATTTTGTTCATGTGGGCAACCTACAAATTTGGGCCTTGGGTGTCGAAGACAGCAAGGAAAACAGGGAACCCCATGCATTTCCCAAAAGAGGACACCCGTGGGAATCCACAGAGGTTTGCCTTGCGCAAACTACCCCAGTTTTTATTAGCCACAATCCCAGACAAAGTATGATCTTTGGTGGGGAAAAAACACAATTTTCACTTTGGCTGGGGATCTGGATAATAAATTCGGGGCCATTTCATGCAAGGCAGACCTCTGTGGATTCCCACGGGTGTCCTCTTTTGGGAAATGCATGGGGTTCCCTGTTTTCCTTGCTGGCTTCGACACCCTAGGCCCAAATCTGTAGGTTGCCCACATGGACAAAATGTGCTGTGCCGAAAGGCTTGGGGTTGTAGCGCGTTACCCTTTTCCTTTTGCGCCCCCGGTAGGTGCACCCACACATGTGAGGTATCGTTTTCATCGGGACACCTGTGGAAACGTGAGAAAGTATGACATCTGTTGTGGGCAATGTGTTTCGGTGAGTGGACACTGGGAAATGTCTCTGAAATTGGCTGAAAATGAAGACAATTCTCAGCAATTTCGCTCTGGCCACTCACCGCAACACACCGCCAACACATGGCCTACCTTCTCGTGTTCCCACAGGTGTCCCGATGAAAACGGTACCTCACATGTGTGGGTGCTCCTACCAGGGGCGCCAAAGGAAAAGGGTAACCCATTGGTAACCCCAAGCCTTTCGTTACAGCTCATTTTGTTCACCTCTGGAGGCCCCTCTAGATCTAAGGGAATCCTTTATAAGGACCCCTTGAAAAAGCCTAACACAGGTTCAGAGTTGTACCAGCTTCTGAGGGACTGGTCAACCAGATCCCCTATAGTTTCAAAAAGACTGATGTTCCTCAAAGGGTTTGTAGGTCATATAGCTTACAAAGGAAATCCTTTGATTTGACCATAGAATATAAGTCAGGGTGTCACCACCAAAATGCTGCTGGTCTCTCTAGGGTGTTTGTAACTGACTAGAGGTATGAGATTCATCCAGGAGTGGATTAAATCCTCCTGTCCCTTAGTCTGAGGGGGGGGGGGCGAGTGTTAGGGAGAATTCTCTGTAAAGGCTAATTTCCCAAACCTAGTGAGTCCCCCAGCAGCTTTGCTGGATTTTTGGGGTTTATTCTTTTCTCCTGCTAAGAGTGAGACTCTTTTACTCCCACTCTTAGACATGATTTGAGGTGTTCCTTTGTCTTTCCATGTGTTTTATGGGCTATGGGGTCTTTTACTCCATAGAGTCTCATGTGTTTTTGATGGGGGTTACACAGCACCCTCCGTGCCGTAACCCAGGGGGTGTCGTTGCGACCCCCCAACATAGACTCCATACCCTGGGACTGACTACTGTCTCCCAGGGCATGTAAAGTCACCATTGGCTTTGCTAGTCCCAAATTATGAACAGAAACCAGTACAAACCATCATATTGTGGACGTACTGATCGGGGCAATTCGATTGCCCCGGGGTCTGTTGTTCGAGGGGGCACGTCTCCGTCCCACCTGATCGAGTTTTGGCTGGTGGCAGTGGATACTACTTTTTATATTCGACCGCGAATATATCCCTATGGGATTTTTGCATTGTTCGAGGCTACCAACTTTAATTATTTAATTCCTATAGCCTCGAACATACCGCCGGTTTATTTATTTAATATTAATTCCCTGGTTGGTATTTTTTGCCAGAACTCGATTCTAAAATGGCGTTTGTGTTCTCTTCTGTGACTCCAACCCAAGTCGAGCCCTTTGCTCCACTTTTTGGCGGGCTTCTCCACAGAAGCCTCCAAAAGTGGTGCCACTCTGTCTGGGTACCACAGGGGGTGTGGGAGGGGGTTTAGGCACCCTGGACTGAGTTGCCTTGGCAACTCAAGTCGCACTCTTGTGTGATTGGCCCAAGTGGTGAGCCGGCCGGCTCGCCACTTAGCATGTTTGATTGACAGCTAGGCTGAATTTGCTGCATAAAAGCAGGGCTTTGGGGACTGGAACTTCAGAAGTCGCCACAGGACCTAAGAATCCGAAGAGGGAGAAGCTGAGCCGACCTGCAACGACGACACCACCGGTGGACCCTGCGGAACCGTATCACCACTTTTTCGGACGACAGAGGAGATCTCCAGTCCGGACAGTCTTCTTCCTTTGACTGGTGGGGATAACCAGTTTTGCCTTCTTTTCACCTTCCTGGAGCATCTCGCGGCCGCCTTGCCCGTGCCAAGCACCCCGGCAACCGTAATACCACGGCTTACCACTACCGTGAAGAGAAGGGTAGTACCTTTTAACCGAAGAACTCCGCGGCTGGTTTCTTCCCTGGCAGTGCAACGACCTTCATCTTTCCTCCACGCCGAGACCTCCTCTTCCTCTGGACGAAACACCGACTTACACCCGCTGCCAGGAACAACTGCCCCTGCTGGAGCTTCCTTCACACTTAAGGTACTGTTTCCCGTCTGGCTTCCATTGCGACAGATCGTTCGGGGTGACAGTAAAGCCTCCACTTTCTAACCTGGGCTGGCCTGGGACAACCTAGCTAACTTTTCCTGACTTTAATTTCATTCTTTGTGTGCGAACTATATACAAGACTCTTTGGGCATAACCCCACTGTGTGAACCTGGACCCCTTCTGCTTGCTCTCTCCAAGAGTGGGCCTTGCAATTGACTTCCTTGCTCTCCAGTAGAACTCTGCCTATCCTGCCTTACTGTGGTTCTTCTAAAAGTATTGAAATGTGTGTGCTTCCATAACTCTGCCTTTTTCCCTCCCTTGTTAATAACTTGTTAGAGTGCCATCTTATGTTAAGCGCTCACCTCTGTCTGAAAATAAGTGGTGTTTCTCATTAAGACTTGTCTAATAAGTAATTAGGGTTGTATATATATATATAATAGTGACTGTGTGCTGAATTTACTTAACTCTTTGTTGCTAGTGTAATTTACAAGTGTGTCTTTAAATAAATAATTATATACTTTTACACCAAAGCTCTGGTCAGTGTTTGCTTGTGCTACTGTATCTCTGTACTATTGTTTATACTCTACTTACAACCTAACTCTTCTTGAGGGAAGTCTGACTGCTCAGCCACAGCTACCAAGTGAATCTGTGTGGTACAAACTGCTACCAAGTGGGTTTACTGCCAAACACCCGTAGTCTTAAATCTTTTGCAGTGGTCCCTAAAGGAACTGCACAGGTTTCTGCCTAACACTCACCACCTCTCTGTTGGGAGCAGGTTGGATCTCAGGCCTCTTGTTTGGAGGGGTTTGGGTTAGGCAATATACCTGCTTCCCATTCCTCTTAGATCTTACCTCACCTATTTTAGGAGTTTCACTCCCAATACTAGGAATTGAGTTGGAGTCTTCAGTAGAAGGTCCAACAGTCTGACGGTTTTTGGCCTTAGACTTTTCTTTTCTGGTTTTCCACCAGCATTGAGAATTACCAGTTCCCTTAGGCCTAGGTAGGGGTCCAGTTGGTCTATCCACTTCTTCCTCAGAAGCAGGGGGAGTCAGAGACTCTAAAACTGGGGGAACAATGATGGAGCTTGGTTCGTGCTCCCATTTCCCTAACATTTTAGCCTGAAATTTGCCTGGGTTAGAGGTCAACTCACCAACACCAGGGCTTGTAGTGGGGTTCTCTGTAGAGGTTCCCACAGGCTTAGAGTGGTCCCTTAAGGCGGCCTCTCTAGCCAATTTGGTTAGGTTCTGCTGTTCCATACTGGGAGACCTGGGGGTACTGGACACTACTCCTAAAGTTCTTAGGTCATTCCCCAACAGGACTCTCCCAGGCACCTCAGTCTTAACACTGACAGGGATCCTCACTGTCATGGTATTACACTGAATGAGGGCTGGTAGAATAGGAACCATCTGGACAGGGCCTCCAGAATTTGTAGTGGGACATTTGGGTGCCTTAGCCACATCCTCAGGTTTGAAAAAGCTTTCATCCACTACTGTTCTGCTGGCCCCAGAGTCTCGCCTGGCAGGAGTATCCTGGCCATTGATGAGAACACTGTCCATATAATATATCTTAGAGTTTACTGGTAGGGAGTCATAGATTTCCTATTCTGGCTACTAACTAGACCGAAAGGCTCTAACGATACACTTGCTTGAAGACTCAAGGGTTCTTCAGCAAAGACTTCAAAGTGATCACTAGCCACTTGTACTTCCTCCTCAGGAGTGAAGGCTAAGGAGACTGAGCTGATCACTGTAGGTCTACCCTTACATTTGGGATCTCCTTTGACATGGTCAGTTGCCTTACAGACATAGCATATTCCAAATGCTCTCTGGAAGGGTGGCTTGTTCTGACCTCCTTCTGGTTGGTGACCAGAAGGTACACTAGCCTGATGGGGTTTCCTTGGTGGCTTACCCTGGTTATTTTGTTGTTTGTGGCCCTCTTTGGTATGGGAGGTATTAGAATTCTCTGGATTCACTTTTGGTGGCTGCTTTCCCTCATCCTTTTTCTGAGTGACCCCTGAATCCTTGTGAGTAGCCCTGTTGGCCACCCACAAGTCAGCAGCCTTCGCTAGCTTTCTAGGATCTATTTCCTTTGAATCAGCTAAGTGCTGTCTGAGCTCAGGAGAGCAGGCATCATAAATTGACTCCAACATTACAAGATTCTTCATTCCCTCATAAGTATTCACTCTGTAACCCTTAATCCATCCCTCTAAGTTCTTCAAACTTTTACTCACCCAGGTAGCCCAAGGGGTACCATCATGCTTTTTGAGGGTCCTAAACCTCTTATGGTACTGGGAAGGGGTCTTCCCAAATCTAGCTACCAAAGCTAGTTTCACACATTCATAATCCTTCTTATCCACCTCCCCCAACTCCATTACCACATCGGTTGCAACAGGGGGAAGCCTAGAGAACAACCAGGGAAGTAACTCATTCCCTGAGATGTCCTGGAACCCATGATTATACTCAAACATAGCCAACCAATCTAACACATCCAACTTAGGTTCATACATACCCACAATCTCTTTAGGCATCTGTTTTTTTTTGGGACTAGTACTCCTAGAGGATCCGGGGAGAGAACAATTTTCCACAGACAATTTCTTCATCTCTAGCTCATTGTTATTGTTAACTTACATTTATATAGCGCCTTATATACCATTGGTATGGTCTGAAGGCGCTGGTAGGTTGAACGCCCTTGGGAACCGAAGTTCATATCAGTAGAGAGAGAAGAGAGTCAAAAGGGTGCGTGTGGGCACCGGGTATGTGTGCAGCTCATGCGGTATCCGTGTAATAGCTGCATTCTAGCGGTAGGTCTGCTGGTTGTGAGGTCAGGAGTATGTGTTCGTTCTGGCAGGAATTATCCAGAACGGATGTGGCTGCGTTAGGCCTGAGGAGAACGCGTGGCTGGGGGTGTGTTAATTACTTAGAATGATGTGGAGTGAGTGGCGAGTGTTGGTATGAGAACAGTTATACCGAATGGTGTCATAGTATCACTGTGTTCTAGTTGAGTGGTGATGTAAGGAGAGAGTAAGCGTGGTGGTGGGAAAAGATGGGTTATATATCCTTTCAGAAATTCTCTGCATTCCAAATCATACTATATACGTCCGTTCCTTGCACTCCTATCCACTCCATGCATCCTAGTCTGTTCCATATATTTCGGTCACGCATTCATGCATTCCTGCTTGCCGCGTGTGTTCAAGTTCGCTCCTGTGCGCTCCAGTTCGCCATGTCTGCTCCAGTCATTGTGGGTTAAATGCACTTTCAGCGTTCTCTGCGTACCAAACCATACTTTATACGTTACCCAATTCTATGCGCTTCAGTCCGTTCAATGCCCTTGTATCCACTCTTGTCAGCCTCACGCCTGCACTCTTGTCAGCATCAAGCGTGTACCCACTCACCCCTCTACCTACTCATCTGTTTTAAGCACTCGTGTCTTTCACGCAATCAACATCAATATCCTGTTCTAAATATTCATCTCGACACTCATCTGTTCTATACCTTCATCCGTTCTGTACACTCATTCACTCTGTACACTTATCCACTCTGTACACTTATCCGCTCATACGCTCTAACACTCATCCGCTTTATCCACTCAACCACTCTATTCACTCATCTGCCCTATCCACTCATCCACACAATCCACTCATTCTCTCCTCTGTTCTATCCACTTGTCCGTTCCATCCACTCATCTACTCTATCCACACCATCCACTCTATCGACTCAACCCCTCGACGCACTCAACCCCTCGACGCACTCAACCCCTCAACGCGCTCAACCCCTCGACGCGCTCATCCCCTCGATGCGCTCAACCCCTCGACGCGCTCAACCCCTCGACACGCTCACCCTTCGACGCGCTCAACCCTTCGACGCGCTCAACCCCTCGGGACGCACACACCCCCACGACGCACACACCCCACGACGCATACACCCCCACGACGCACTCATCTCCACGACGCACTAATTCCCACGACGCACTCATCCCCTTCTACGCACTCACCCCATCTACGCACTCAGCCCATCTACGCGCTCACCCCATCTACGCACTCACCCCATCTACGCACTCATCCCATCTACGCACTCATCCTCTACGCATTCTTCCTCTGTACGCACTCCTCCATCTACGCGAATCAACCCCATTTATGGCTTCATCCCCTTTACGCACTCATCCCTCTACGCATTCATCCCTCTACTCATTCCTCCCTTCTCTGCACTTATCTGATCCCGTGCTCTTTAGCTCCCCGCACACATCTGCTCCTCGTAGTCGTCTGCTTTAAGGACTCGTGCATTTCACGCATTCAACAGCGATATTCTGTCTTATAAGTTCATCTTTACATTCATTTGTTTTATACTTTCCTCCGTTCTGTACAGTCATTCATTCTGCACATTTATCCACTCATAACGCTCTATCTACTCATCCGCTTTATCCATTCATCCAGTCTGTACACTTATCCACTCATACGTTCTAACACTCCTCCGCTTTATCCACTCATCCACTCTATTCACTCGTCTGCCCCATCCACTCATCCGCCTTATCCACTCATTCTCTCATCCGTTCTATCCACTTGTCTGTTCTATCCTCTCATCCACTCTGTTCGCTCATCCGCTCTATCCATTCATCCGCTCTATCCACTCATTCTCTCATCCGTTCAATCCTCTCTTCCACTTTGTCCACTCCTCCGGTCTTTCCACTCCTTCGCTCTATACACTCCTCCGCTCTATACACTCCTGCATTCTATACCCTCCTGCATTCTATATACTCCTCCGCTCTACACACTCGTCACACTTCCATATTCATGCGTTGTCCATATTAATGTACTCTACATACTCATCAGGTTCACATACTCGTCATTTCTACACACTTATCCCGTATACGCTCATCTGTTCTGGACATTCATCTGTTTTACGCGCTTCTGCGTTCTACTTGCTTCCCCGTATTACGCGCTCATCCGCTCTACACGCTTGTCTATTCTACACATCCAGCTGCTCTACACACTCATCCACTCAACATGTTCATCCAATCCATACACTCATCCGGTCTACATATTCATTCGAATCCCACATTCATTCAAACTATATAGTTATCTGTTCTAAGTAATTCGTCTATGTCATTCACTTTGTTAACTCCACATGCATTCTATTTGTTTCGGGAGTTTAAATCTTATTACTCCTATTAATCATTTCACTGCTTTGATCTATATTAATTTAATTCTGTTTGCCCTTCTAGATTATTGGGGGATGTCAGTTGCCAGTTTCTTGCATCAGGTGGTTTGATGGATTGGTGTCATTGAGTTGCTGTTGGTCTGTTTGGGTTGGTTTGGTACAGGTTGATTTTAGGGGATGAGCCAGGTTTTCAGCAGTTTGCGAAAAGCCATTAAATCCTCAGTCTGGCGGATGTGGGAGTGAGTTCCATAGCGTGGGGGCTACGGCTGAGAATGATGATCCACCTAACCTAATCGAGTTTGTCTTCGGAATGATTAGGAGGCCGGCTGAGCTTGATCTTAAGGTGCGTGGGGGGATGTAGGGTTTTAGCTTGTCTTGAAGATATTGAGGTCCTGTTTTATGCAGTGCTCGCTGTGAGATGCACAAGGTTTTAAAAGTCACCCTGCAGGCTACTGGAAGCCAGTGCAGCGTCTTGATGGCTGGGGTGATGCGGTCTCTTCGGCCAAGCGCAAGAAGCAATTTGGCTGCCACGTTTTGTGCCCTTTGGAGTTTATTCATTTGGTACGCGTGGACTCCGAGGTATAAGGGGTTTGCGTAGTCCAGTCTTGATATAACGATTGATTGGACCGCAGAGAGTCTGTTGGGAAAGGAGAGATATGGAAAGATGTGCCTAAGGGTTTTAAGGTGGTAATGGCAGGACTTTGAGACGTTGTTGACTTGGCGCGAGAGTGTTAGGTCAGAGTCAAGGGTGCATCCAAGATTTTTCACTGAGTTGGAGGGGGTCGGAGACTTGCCCATGGCGGATGGCCAGGGTAGTGGTTGAGGGAGAAGCTCCAGGTTTCCACACACCATGATTTCCGTTTTAGAGGGGTTTAACAGGAGGTGGCTTTCGGTCATCCAGAGTTCTATGTCAAACAGGCAGGAGGCCAGGTCAGGTCTGCAGTTGGGTTTTGAGTTGAGGAGTTTTAAAATGTGTTGAGTGTCGTCGGCGTAGTTGTAGCACAGGATGTTGTGCGAACGAATTAGTGGTGGGAGGGTGATCAAGTAGAGATTGAACAGGAGGGCGGATAGGCACGCTCCTTGTGCGACTCCCGTGTTGACTGGTCGGGCTTGGGAGGTATAGTTGGAGAGTATCGTTATTTGGTACCGATCCTTGAGGAATGAAGCTATCCATTTAAGAGCGGTTCCACGAATTCCAAGGGAGTGGAGGAGGTCTAGGAGGATTGAGTGGTTGATTGTGTCGAAGGCAGCGGATAGGTCAAGAAGGATTAGTGCTGCGCATCCCGCGGAGTCTGCAGTCATTTTAAGGTCATCCCAAATTGAGGTTAGGGTGGTTTCAGTTCCGTGGCAGGCTCTGAAACCTGATTGAGCGGGGTCTAGGAGATTGTTGGCTTCGACAAATGCATTTAGTTGGGAGTAGGCAGTTCGGTCAATGAGTTTGGCAAGGAATCTGGTGTTTGAGATGGGGCGGTAGTTTTTGGGCTCGAGAGGGTCGAGCAAGGGTTTTTTAATTAGAGGTTTGACATAAGCTGTTTTGAATGCGTCGGGAAAGATACCAGAGGAAAGGGAGGTGTTTATGATGGATCTTGCGTGTTCACCTGCGCAGGTGGAAGTGAAGATTTCTTTGAGGGTTGCAGCTGGGCAAGGGTCCAGAGGCGAGCCTGATGGTTTGCGGCAGATAGAAGTTTGTGAAATTGCTCAGGTGATATTGGACTAAAGGATTCAAACGTTGGTTGCATAATGGTTGCATCTGGTGGGGTGGCCGGTATGGGGGTTGAATTACTTTGGGGATGTAAGAGGTTGGTGGCTACAGTATTTGTTCTTTCGAGAGCCGTGGTGAAGAAGTGGAGGGAGAGTGAGTCGCTTAGTGATTGTGAGGGAGTTGGGACGGTCGTGTTGCAGGCCGGATGGGTGAATTCGGAGATGATTTTGTGGAGTTCTTTGCTTGGGTTTTTGCAGTTTTGGATTCGGGAGTTGTAGTTGGCTTTTTTTGCTTTCCGGATTTCGACCTTGTACTGATAGAGGTGTCGGTTCAAGGTGGCCCTGTTCACCTGGGTTTTGTCTTTCTGCCATTTGCGTTCTAGGTATTTATATAGTTGTTTAGTGATCTTCAGCTCAGGAGTGAACCATCTGGGGAATTGGCCGCGGCGGGTTGATGGTTTGCAAGTGGGACTGAGCCGCGTCAGAGATGCATTGAGCCATGAGTCAAAGGCGTCGGGGGTTAGTTGTTTGTTCAGTAGGCAGGTAGGTGGTGGAGACTGGAGGAGTGCGTCGGCTAGGTCAGGGACGATTTTTAGTTTTTTCCAGCCTCTGTGGATTCCCACACATGTCCTCTTTTGGGAAATGCATGGGGTTCCTTGTTTTCCTTGCTGGCTTCGACACCCTAAGCCCAAATCTGTAGGTTGCCCACATGAACCAAATGTGCTGTGGCGAAAGGCTTGGGCTTACCAGCGGGTTACCCTTTTCCTTTTTGCGCCCCGGTAGGTGCACCCACACATGTGAGGTACCGTTTTCATCGGGACACCTGTGGGAACACGAGAAGGTATGACATATGTTGTTAGCAACGTGTTTCAGTGAGTGGACACATGGAAATGTCTCTGAAATTGGCTGGAAATGAAGACAATTCTCAGACATTTCGCTCCGGCCACCCACCAAAACACACCGCCAACAACACATGGCCACCTTCCCACGTCCCCAAACGTGTCCCGATGAAAACGGTACCTCACATGTGTGGGTGCACATACAGGAGCGCAAAAGGAAAAGGGTAACCCACTGGTAACCCCAAGCCTTTCGGTACAGCCCATTTTGTTCATGTGGGCAACCTACATATTTGGGCCTAAGGTGTCTAAGCCAGCAAGGAAAAGAGGGAACCCCATACATTTCCCAAAAGAGGACACCCGTGGGAATCCACAGATCATGATACTGATCCAAAGGATACAGACTCTTCCACCACATCCACCACGCCAGGATGATACCGGGGATACAGATGAAGCAGACCAAACAGAGACGCAAGGTAGTCTGGTGCAGCCCTCTTCACCAGACGACATTGGGCCTTTACACACTATGGTTTCAAAAGCATGCCAGGAATGTCGTTTAACACCGGCAGAGGAAAATAAAGACTGTTTTCTTTTCAATCATATGGGAAAAACGCTGAAAAGCTGTGTTTACTATACCCATTCTGGACCATGTTTGGCAAGAGGTGTTACGAACCCCGAAGCACCCTTTCACAGAGCCCGCAGTCAAAGGTAGGCTAAACAAAAAGTTTAAAGCACCAGAAACGGCTCCTAAGTAACTCCCCTCTCAACCCTCTCCAGAATCTGCAGTGTGAGCGGCTGCTACTCACAAAGCACGTTTGCAGTACAAATGTGCCACACCACCAGAAAATGAGTGCCGAAAAAATAGATGCTTTCGGCAAAAAGGTACACATTAATTTCGAATGGATTGTATATTCCCACGTATTCCTCATGTTAGATATTCGTATCTTCAGCTTTGCTGCTTCGAAAAAAAAAAAATTCACACCAGAGGGCGCTGTGCTTGAGGTTGCGCTGTCAATGTCCCTCGAGTGCTGCGTTGAGAGACAACGTCATCTGCCGTATAAAGGGCTCAAGCTGCGCCCGTTGACTTCAGTTCCATTTTTCCGATAGCTTTCGCTTAGTGTCACGAAAATGGCACTTCAGTTCTTCAAACTATGTCTTCCTCATCGAATCATTCCACGCCCAAAACTGGCTTTAACAAGTGTCTGAAATGCGGGAAGAAGATGTCAATCACTGATCCGCATCGAGTTTGCCTCTGTGGCTTGGGTCCGGACCATCGGGTTGACAAGTGTGGTTCCTGTCATGCAATGACCAACAAAGCTCTTAAGGAAAAAAGAGGTAAATTGGCTGTGGGGGAGGAATCCTCAAAGTCTTCTTCAAGAAGAAAGAAAGACTCGATTGAGTCGAGTGTTAAATTTCGACACAAATCGAAGAAATCAAGGTCGAGGAGTCAGTCTAGGAAATCGTCCTCTTCTTCGTCAAAAAAATCAAAGAAAAGGCATTACTGATCTCCCTATTCTTCTTCGTTGTCTGATACAGAGGTTATCACCTGCCCTTCAAAGCATGATTCCCCTAGAAAGTGGGAGGATTTCAGAGCCTCCATGATGCAAATTTATGAGAACGTAGCCCAGACCCCCTCGAAGAAATCACGTGAAGATGATGCCCCGGCTCATTCTAGAAGTGACAGAGGGAGGTCAGAGACCAAACGCATAAAATCCAGTGAAAAATTGTCGAGAGTGTCGTCGGAAGAGATTTCTCTGACACCTCATAAAAAAAGCAAAGCAGGCCTACCGGTGCATAAATCGGAGGTAACACCTGACAAAATGGCGATGAATGTCCATCCGCCATCAAAGTCGGTGTCGAAGGTCTCCTCAATGCCACTGTCGAAGGCTCACTCAACGCCGGTATCGAAGGTGGTGTCAACAACTTACTCAACAACGCTTACATCGAAGACTCCTTCGACCGTGTCGAAGCCTGCGTCAGCGACATCAACGCCCTCTATGCCTCTGTGGAGGCCAACACTAATTCCGGCACCCCAATCAACTCCTTTGCTGAAGCCGAGATCTTTGCCCACTACATCATTGAGTAAAATGTATCACCCTGAGCCTGGACAAGATTTTTTCAAATCTATGGCTTCCATTTATTAAGAACAATCCTCTCAAGTGGACATTTCCCCTTCTGGTGTTAGATTTGGGACAAAGGATGTTCCTGAGGAGTTTATTGATCCTCATTCTAAAATGGCTGACCTATATGAATGTCCACAGACAATAATTGCTCTGGACACATCTCCTGAGTTTGGATTTTGAAAGACCTGACCCGGCTGACCATGCAGACTCAGGATATAGGAGACTTATGAATAAGGTGACATAATTCATGGGGTGGAATAAAAATTCCCCTTATTTACCAGCAGGATGACATGACGGACATTCTCAGTGAAGGTCTTCAAAAGGATCCTGCCCTTCCCTTTCACAAAGCTCTTCAAAAGAAAGTTATGGCTGCTTGGGACGCCCCTGAATCGGGACCTGCAGTCAATAGAAAATTCACAAGCAAGTGCAGGTCCTCTTCTTCTTATCCTGGATATTTGACAAAACATCCTTCACCTGAACATTTAGTGGTCCAGGCAGCCACATCCACTAGGCATTCGGCATACCCTACAATTCCCCCAGATAGGGATGACAAAAATATTGATGCATGGTCTCGCAAGCTTTTCTCTTCGGGAAGCACGGCCTTAAAATCGACAAATGTGACTTGCACCCTTGAAAGATTCACATACACCCTGTGGAATTGTATGACAGTGGCAGCTGAACACATTCCTGAGGGCGAGGAGCGAGAAGGCTTTCTTGCAATTGTGAAAGATGGAAAGGATGCTATGAGGGAATGCCTTTCATCATGACATGACACTGCAGACAGCATCAGCAGGTCCATGGCATCTAGCACAGTGCTACGCAGGTTTGCGTGGCTGAGAAAGTCGGGCTTCACACCGGACGTGCAGGCCAGACTACTCAATATGCCATTTGACAGCTTGAGGTTGTTCGGAAGCAAGGCGGACAAAAGTTTAGAAAAGTTGCAGACCTCAAAAGCGGCGGCTAAGTCTCTTAGCGCCTCCATGAGACAACCTCAACAACGCTCCTACTCAGGCTCATCTTCCTAGAGGGGTCGTCCCTTTCGATTCTACTCCTCATTTGGGAGAGGGAAGGGACAGGCTCGTCAAAGAGGACAGCACAGAAAATGTCCTCGTGGTGGAAGAGGAAAGAGTGCTAGATCAGCCCCAGCAGCGGCAACTGCCCCCTCAGCTGCTACTGCAGCCACCATAAAGCCATTCTGAGGCCTTGACCCACAAGTCCCCGGTGGGAGGCAGGATCTCTCAGCATCTGAACGAATGGCGGGGCATTACTTCAGATGCTTGAGCACTGGAAACAGTAGCCCAAGGTTACTGCCTTCACTTTCAAAAAGGGCTTCAGGATCATCCACCAGCATACAACTCTGTCAAAATTCCAGATCCGATCCTGTTGCAGGAAATTTTAATCCTGCTAGAGAAAGGTGCAATAGAACATGTACCTGTAGCAGAGAGGAACAAGGGTTGGTATTCCCCATCCTTTCTCATACCGGAGGATTGAGACCCATCTCGGACTTAAGAAACTTGAATAAGTTCCTCAGGAAGGATAAGTTCAAGATGTTTCAGATCCTTTAGGCTCGCCAACTCCAAGACTGGTTGGTATCATTGGACCTTCGGGGTGCTTACTTTCATGTGCAATCCATCTCAAGCACAGAAAGTACCTGAGGATCACGATTGGCAATTCTCATTATCAGTTTCGAGTTCTGCCATTCGGTTTGACCTCCGCCTGAGGGTTTTCACCAAGCTAATGGCGGTAGTGGCTGCAAGTCTCTTTAGAAGGGGGATTCATGTCTTCCCTTACCTGGACAATTGGTTAATCAGGGCACATTCACCTGAACAAGCCCAGGAACATCTGAACATGACCTGCCACTTCTTACACAGACTGGGCTTCTCCCTCAATTACAAATATGATACCATTCCAAAGACCCCAATTTATCGGAGAAGTCCTGGATACTTCCTCGGGCAAAGCCTCTCCTCCCGAGGTAAGAGCTGACCAAATTCTTCAGATGGTAACAAAGTTCCAAAATGCCCAACATCTGCCGGCCTTCGATTTTCTGAGGTTGCTCGGTCTCATGACATCCTGCATTTTTCTTGTGCCAGAGGCCAGATTGAAAATGCGATCCCTACAATGGGCCCTCAGGACTCAATGGACCCAATTTCTTGGGGATATGTCAGATCTTTTGCAAGTTCCTGTCAGAGTGGCTCAAGATCTTCTATGGTGGGCTTGCAAGGACAATATCCTCAAAGGAGGATCTTTTTGCCAACCATGGCCGGAGATAACAGTAGTGACGGATGCCTCACTTACGGGTGAGGAGCCCACACCAACGATCTGACAATCAGTGGTCATTGGTCTCCATCGGAGTCCAAACTACACATCAACCTTTTGGAGCTGAGGGCAATCAGACTAGCGCTGAAGGCTTTTCTGCCCTCTGCATGGGGAAAGAATGTCCTGATAGTGACGGACAACACAGTGGCTATGTACTACTTCAACAAGAGAGGAGGCGTAGGGTCACTACCACTGTGCACAGAGGCAATGCAGCTCTGGTTCTGGGCAACACAAGAAGCAATCTCTCTGTCTCCTTCAAGAGATCTTCACACTTTGGGGAACCCCTCAAGTGGATCTGTTCGCGACCAGGGTCAACCAGAGGTGCGATCAGTACTGCTCATGGAAATTTCCCCCAAGAGGAGCTCTAGGAGACGCGTTTGTGGTGGACTGGGAATTTCTGCTTCTGTACGCGTTTCTTCCAGTCCCTGTGATTACTCACGTAATCAGGAGGTTGAGAACGTTCAGCAAAACCTTGATCCTAATTGCCCCGGATTGAACCAGGAGAATGTGGTACCTTCTGGACATGTCCATCTGCCCTCCAATCCTTCTTCCACAAAGAGAGTATCTCCTCTCGCAAGAGGATGGTCGGGTTCTCCGTCCAGAGGTAAAACACTCAGCCGTCACGCATGGTTTCTGAGATGTAAGGATTGGGACCTCCCGGACAACGTAATGGAGATTTTGCTTTCGGCCCGAAGGCCAGCAACTAAGTCCTTGGACCTGTGTCATTGGAACAAGTTCAGTAACTGGTGCAGGGACAAGAATGTGTATCCATTCCTATGTAATAATCCTATGGTACTGTCTTTCCTTTTCCACTTGGCCAATTTGGGGCTCCAAGTTGGCACAATAAAAGGATACTTTGCAGCGCTATCTATTTTTAAGCGCTCCTCAGAAGAAGTGTCTTACTTCAAAATGCCCTTGGTTATTCAGTTCCTGAAAGGGCCCACACATGTGTACCCTCCAACCCCTTTTCAAGTACCTGTGTGGGATTTAAATTTAGTTTTAAAATTCCTCACATGTATTCCATTTGAGCCCTTACACTCTTGCCTGCTAAGACTCCTTACTTTAAAGACAATACTTCTAGTGGCAATTACATCAGCCCGCAGGGTGAGTGAGTTGCAGGTGCTCTCTTGTAAGCCTCCTCACACCATTTTTCATAAGGACAAGTTTACTCTTAAAGTCAAACCCTCTTATTTATCAAAAATTGTCTCCGACTTTCACCTGGCACAAAAAATAACTTTATCTTCCTTTTATCCACCTCCCCATGCTAGTAAGTAGGAAGAAAGGCTACACAGACTGCACCATAAAAGGGCTCTCAGTTTTTATATTTCCAGATTGGCTACATTTCAGCAAAGTGATTAACCTTTTGTCGGATATACTGGACACAAGTTGGACCTAGCAGTAACCAAACAGACAATGTCCAGATGGATAATTCTGATAATTACTGAATGTTATAGGTTAGCTGGAAAAGATCCTCCAGTTAGGCTAAGGGCTCATTCAAACAGGGGCATGGCATCTTCAATGGCTCTTCAGAGGGGTGTCCCAGGGCAAGACATTTGTGCAGCAGCCACCTGTTCGTCTATGCACACCTTTGTCAAGCACTATTCTCTAGATTCAACATTATCACAAGGGGGTCTCTTTGCCAAAGCTTCCTTCATACAGCCCATGATTAATACTTTCTGGCATTCCAATTTCAAACTGCTACTGCTGCCTATCTAAGATGAGGAATACGTGGGAGGACACAATCCATTTAAATAACAAGTTACTTACCAACTTTAACGTTCTTTCGATTGGATGTTCCTCCCATCGACCCTCCCAGCCTAGCCTGCTGTACAGTTTATGACAATTGCACTCTAAATTCCTTGAGAGCTGGAGGTCTAAGAATGCCTGGTCAACTACTTAGATGGTTATATCGTAAAAACAGAACTGAAGTCAACGGGCGTGGCTCGAGCCCTTTATACGGCAGATGATGTCGACGCTTGAGGGCAGCCCTCGAGGGACATCGACACTGCGACCTTGAGCACAGCGCCCTTGGTGTGAATTTTTTTTTTCCGAAGCAGGAAAGCTGAAGATACGAATATCTAAGATGAGGAATACGTGGGAGGAACATCCAATCAAAAGAACTTTACAGTTGTTAAGTAACTTGTTTGTCTAACACACTGGCATTATGTGGGTTCAGGGTCCTCAACTCAACCTACTTTTCTTTGACCGGCACCTTCCATCCCTCATTAACTTTCTTCCTTCACCTGCCTCTCCCCCAACCACTCTCTCTGTCCCTCCCTCACACTTAATGCCTGTTGAGCCATCAAACACTCTGCCGACATCTGCCTCCTTGTTGAAGACATTGACCTCGACATTCCTTGCTCTCACAGAGATTTGGTTCAATGCCAGCTCAGTCACTGCTTTTGACACCCTTCTCTCAAATGGCTACAAGATAATTTCCAGGCCACAACCTAATCGTGCTGTTGGTGGGGTTGCCTTAATCTTTCCAGAGTGGGTTCCTTCCTCCCTTATACCCACGCAGACTTACTCTTCCTTGAGAGCCTGGTCTGCAAGTCGGTCATCTCTCACTCCTCCTCTCTGGCCTTTGCCACTATCTACAGCCCCCCTGGGACTATCACCCTCTCCCTCTCTGAATTAGCTGATTGCTGCTCTGCTTTCCTCACAGCCACCTCCAAACTCCTTCTCTTGGGTGACTTCAACATCCATTTGGACTGCTCTGTCACAACATCCACACTCTTCCTTCATCTTTGCACCACACTTTCCCTTCTGGTCCAACCCACTCGGCAGGACACACTCTTGATGCCCTCATCCATTCTGATCGGTCACTCTCCCCCCCACTGACCACACCTCTCTTCTTGTCAGACCACTCCCTCCTCTCCTCTTACCTGGGTCCCCTCGGCCCTCTGACTGCACCTCCACCAGCCCTGCCCACCGCGTTTGTTAGGGAGAATTCTCAAGTATGGCTATTTTCCCTCACCTAGTGAGTCCCCCAGCAGCTTTGCTGGATTTCAGGGATTTATATTTTCCACCTGGTAAGAGTGTGAGCCCTTTTCCCCACTCTTACATGTGTGTTGCTGTGTGTGTTTAACATATTTGTGTTCATAGACTGTGGAGCCTCACCTTCTCCACAGGCATCTTCTTTTTACTGTGTGTTACACAGCACCTTCAGTGCAGTGACACAGGGTTGTCTTTTAGACTTCCCAACTCAGACTCCATTTTTCTGGGAATGACTACTGTCACCCAGGAGATGAAAAGTTGACATTAACTTTACTAGTCTTTTAAAATCCACAGACCCAGTACAAACCTTCTTACTTGGAGTACTGGAAAGGGTTAATACTTAACCCTTTTTGTCTGTCTCTCTCGGAGCATTGTTTTGCTCCCTTTCCATTAAGACTTGGCTGGTGGCAGTGGTAACTACCCTAATTTTCCTAACGTGGTTATCTTAAATAACCATGGTATAGTTTTAGGCTATCTTGGTAGCCTCGAACTTAAACCCGCTTGACCATATTGTTTTTAATATTGTTCCGGCTGGGTTTAGTCACTATTTCTTTTTGGAAAAGTTTTTCTCATGTTCGTCTCTACGCACCAAACCAGGTTTTGTTCCTTTGTTCACCGTCTTAGCGGGCTTCTGCACAGAAGCCCTCGTTTAGGCGCCTGAAAGTCTGGGTAGGCAGGATGTGAGGGAGGGGTTTTAGGACCCCTGCCACGGGATCCCTTGGTAACCCAAGTTGCACTCCTGTTTGATTGGCTGGGTGACTGTCCCCGCCAGGACAGCCACCGTGCTGTGTGATTGACAGCCAGGCTGTGTGAATGGGGGAAAACTGCATAAAAAGCAGGTCTCTGAGTCTGGAAGAGCAGAGTCGCCACTGGAACAAGAGAACCGAAGAGGAGCTGACAGAAGAGGACCCCTACCACGACTGAACCACCCGGTGAAGCCCTGCTGCAGGTCCGAATCTTCAGACTCCAATGACAGAGAGGATTTTCCAAGAATCTTCTTCCCTTGATTTGGTGGGACCAACCAGTTCGCCCAAACTCCAAGCCAGGACCCCCCTCTTCTGGTCAAATACACTGTACAGAGCTACAGTGGGCTGGATAGCCAGGAGGGTCGGACCCTGCTTGGGTTGTAAGAAGCGCACCTTTTATTTGTGGCTTTACCCTGCTGCTGGTTTCTTCACTGGGTGGTGCAGGACCCTCCAGTCTTCCTACTTTGTGTCAGTCGGACAGTCGTTTCACGAACCATGAGCCTGCTGGAACTACCAGCAACATCCGCCGCAGCTACAGCTTCTTCTCCATTTAAGGTACTGTTCAACATCTGGTTGTTCGTCCAGCCGCCGTGGAAAGGTGTGAAACCTTTCGCCAATCCAAGGGCTTGTCTTCTCTTCTCTTTAAACTAACTTTTCTGCTGACCAACTGCGTTCTGAACTCTTGGCAAAGACTTAACCGCGAACTACCCTGAACTGTATGATCTTCAGCAAAAGACTTTTGCCCTATTGACTTTGGCCCTAAGCCTATTTTACTTGATTCTGTCACTGTAGTTCCTCTTTCTAGATTTCCCTGCCTACTTACCTGTTGGTACTGTTCCATTTCTACCTAACTTTGTCTTTCCCTCCCTTTTTAATTAACAGAGTGCCATTTTTCTCCCACTTCATTTTGTGAGCTTAACTTGTCTGGAAACTATTGGGAGTGGTGTGGTTTATTAAGAGTGTGCATTTTTGAACTGCTTTACTTTTATGTTATACAACTGAAGAGTAAATAAATGTATATTCTTTTACTTGAAAACCTTGAGTCAGTGTTTGTTTGAATCATAGTAACTGCTGTCCTCTGTGTAACTAATTGATACTGCTCACTTGCTCTTGAGATAAGCCTGGCTGCTCAGCCATTGCTACGTCTTTACTGTGTAACACAGGCTTGTACCAAAGGTGAATTTGTGCTGCCACTTGTAGTCCTAATTGTGTGTAGTGTTCCCAAAGGGTACTGCATATAATTCTGCCTAACAGCGTTCAGGAACATTGATGAATCAAGTGTCAGCTGATGCCTTTGCATCCATCTTCATCCCCGTCTTCCGCCACCCTTGACTCTTCCCCAGACTCTGCTCTCAGCAACCTCTATCTGGCCATCACTAACACTCTGGACATTCCTTGTCCCAGGAATGAGGATATGCCTGAAACCTGCCTCGAAGCGTATTACCTGGTACGACTCCAAATTTGCAGCCCTGAAACGCAAGTTCAGAGCTGCGGACCAGAAGTGGCAAACCTCCGGCTCACCCTCTGACAAACTTGCCTGCCACCTGCTCCAAAAGCAATACAGACTCTCCATCCATGCCAAGAAAAGGGGTCACATACAGGCACAGGTATCTGGTGCATCCAACAACACAGCGGAACTCTTTAAAATCTGCAGGAAACTAACCAACCCTGCTCTTCTGAACACCTGTGAAGAACCGCTTGCTTCCCTGGATTCTAACTCTCGAGCTGTGCTCATTCTACTTGATCTCGCCTTTGGCACGGCCAACCCGTCCATCCTCATAAAATGGCTCCAAGATACCCTGGGTATCTCGGAGGGGGTACTGGTCTGGCTGACCTCCTTCCTAGGTGGCCTGGACGCGGCCCTCGCTTTTGGATCCAGTTCCTGGGGTTGGGCCAGTGCGGGAGGATCACCTGGGTAAAGGGGTTTCATCCAAAAAGACTGCATTGAAAAGACCTACCCAACCAAAATTTCTAAATTGGGTACTACTAAATGTTCTACTTACCAAAAGTTCAACTAACCTTATTTTCCTCCTTTATTCTTATTTTTCTATTTTCTTCTTTCTGTCAATTGAAAAGTATTGTTATTAAATCATGATTTCAAAAAGTATATTTCTGTATAAATATATAAAAAAAAAAATATATATATATAACTATATTTATTTTTAGATTAACTCAAAACAACTAATTTAACATTTGTATTGCATTCATTTTTAGAAATGTAATTTTCGTTTCAGTCCACTAGATGGCAAAAGAGACCGTTGAATGATTTCATTTGTAATATTTGCACTATGTTTGTTCACACTATATTTATTTTTAGATTAACTCAAAACAACTTATTTAACATTTGTATTGCATTCATTTTTAGAAATGTAATTTTCATTTTAGTCCACTAGATGGCAAAAGAGACCTTTGAATGATATGCATTTGTAATATTTACAATATGTTTGTTCACGTATTGAGACTTTCGGTTCTGCATTTTGTCATTCTGTCTACAGTTTTGACCGAGTAAACGTCCTGTTTTCTGCAGTCCTGGATTTCCATGGATTTTTCACTTATTTTGGAGTTTTGATGGATTTTTATATTTTTTCAACATCCTGTGTGCGCCGGGCTTCTTTTTTGAGGATTGTTTGGGATCTTATTCACTTGTGGATTGTCTGGATGCGTGGGTTCCATATGGATTTTATGATTACGTGGATTTGGTGTTTTTTTTATTTCCTTGGACTTTTATGGATTTTTAACCTTGGATTTGATAATACTGGTTTTAGATGGACTTTTTCTTGGATTCATTTGACAACATTCATGGATTCTGCAAACTGTAAGTACGTTCTTACTCTTTCAATGTTAATGAACTTTTCAACTATGTATAATTCTATGTTAACGGTACAAATCTTATTAACTGCTAATTCTGCTAACTTGCTGTGTTTATTTAATCGTGTTAGAGGACAACAAAGTTCAGATTGAATGCAAGGCTGCTCAGGTAGTCATTTAACGGCAATTTTCCAAACTTTTCAGCTATTTCTTTTAATTTTGTCATGCTTTGGAAACTTTTGCTTGATGTTTTATGTAAGTTTTTACCACTATTTTTTTGTAACATGGCTTTCTCTTGTACACTTTGTTTGCTTTGCAATGTTTTAAAAAACTTCCAAATAGATGGATTAGTGTTCCCCATTGCAATATTGAGGGCATGGTGCCAGGCCTCTAGTCTATTATTGGTTTTAGGACCTTCTTCAAGTATTTCATTATAGCAATTCCAGTATTCTAGTGGTATTTTTGGTTGTTTGCGCCCAAATCTTGTTTGGCTGCCTATCCACGTTTCCTTGAATTAGTTTAGGAAATTATCTAGAACGCTCTCATGTCTCTGGAAATAGTTCTCCTTTATGGTGTTTATGTCTGCACTTATTACTTCTGTCTTTCGAACACATGTTAATGTACATCATTTCTTGGCATTGGGCCTCATTAGGACCCTGGCGGAGAGGGTATTACGCCAGCGTAGTGCATGGCGTACCTCTCCGCCATACTACGAGTTCCCGTAGCGCCATGGAGGTTTTCTCCGCCTGGTTTTACCAGCCGGAGAAAACCATGGCGCTACGGGACCTCGTTGTTAATTACGCCACCGTATTTTACGGTGGCGTAATTAACTCCTTCCCCACTCCCATTATACCCTATGGGGCAAAAATGGGAATGGGGAAGGGCAGAATGGGGATTGGGGATTTACCGCTCCGCCGAGGTCGGAATGGGGCGGTAAATCCGCCAACCCCCATGGCGCTATCGGCGGCTTTCCGCCATGCTTCGCGGTGCATTTAGCACCGCGAAGTCCGCCTGGGTCGTAATGAGGCCCATTGTATTGAAATTCGCTTTTTTTATGTACAGTGGCTGGAGACCATGCTTTTGTATATTCCTCCATATTGCTTGACTGAAATGAAAATAACAACCCTAAATTCCAGTTTGTTTAACTAATGGCATTCATCGCAGCCAATTCAAAGTTCATGATGCATTTTTTTAGGGTTGTCATTTGTTTCGGTCATTTTTTCTTTGATTTTACTAAATACTTCACTGTATTTCTTTTAATCTTTGTGTGTCATAGGAATGTATACAAGTAGGTAAAAGTCGTTTTCAATTTGCCCATGAATACTATACAGTTGACTCAAAGGCATAGGGCAGCATTTAAAGTGCCATCCGGCATCCATTGTTTGCTTACATTTAGGGCTGATTCATGGAATTTGTGCACCGAGAAATGGGGATTTGTGTGCCATTCTGCCCGCAAATCCCCATTTGTTAAACAGGGATTTGCGTGCAGAATGGCGCACAAATCCCTGTTTTTCGGCGCACAAATTCCATGAATCAGCCCCTTAATCTCTGTATATTTTGCTCAGTTGCAAATATGAGGTATTTGTCCTCACTATTTTCATTTTCGTGTAATAGGAATGGTTCACCATCTTGTGTTAGTTTCATGGTTTCTGGTATTTTTACTTCAGAAGTGTGTTTTGGAGCTGGTGGCAAACTTTGTTTTGGAGCGCGTTGATACATTACCTGTTGTTTAAGTAGTTTGGCACATGGCATTTCTGCTGCCAAATGATGTGGTATTTCACTTAACACTTGCCTCACTATTTCCCCACTTGTCCCTACACCCTCATTGGCTTTTCATTTCAGTTCAGGAATTGTTTAATTTCGAGCTTTGAAATGTTCGGGTCATGGTTATGTTCTCCAATATATTCTGTTGACTCGTCTTTGGTACAGGCCCTTCCTCTACAGTCATATTTCCGATATTCAACCCATTGCCACCAGGTTTTATTCTCATTTTTCCGTTCCATATTATATAGGTAACCAGCTTGACAAAGCTGTTTATTTCCCTTTGTGGGAAATCAAATAATTGGGTTTCTCCGTTTTGGTTTTCATACGATAATAATATATATCTATTTTTAGTATTATCTCATTGAAATCGTTAATATCACTTTTTCTAACATCCTCCTTTACATTGCTTTCATATGATTCTTACCTTATAACTTCTCTTTTCTAATTTCGCACAGACCGTCGTACACTGCACTGTTCTCGCCTCACAGTCGCCTCACAGTCGCCCAGGTGACAGTTTAATGAACCTTCCTGCCATGTCATGTGTTTCCCTTCCTGAAACTGTTGTCTCGCGTTTTTTGCAGTCCATTCATCTTTTGTTTACTTCATTGCGTTTCAGGAAGTTTTGGAAAATACTGTTGTGCTGTTTTTTCTTTCTACTTAACATCATAATAACTTTTTCCTTATCGTCGTTTCGTTTTTATTCTGAGAATTAATAAATACTTTGTCATTCACAAGAATGGGACAACTATGAACTATTTGTTATTACGAAAATACATTTTGTGGTAATTTCCGTCGCAAACTATTCATCTTCAGTAATAAAATTACCCCCCAAACCTCCTTTCACACACACACACACAAACACACACACTACTAAACAGACGGTGCGCTCTAGGGGAAGACAGACTCACACCTAGCCAGTCTAACATGTCCCGACATCAGAGTCAGTCAGAGTCAGGCACTTACTTACAACAACTCACACCTGAATCCCATTACCTTTCCTCACTGGGATAAAAGGCGAGCGAGCAAGGGGGAAAGGCACAGCGGAGCAAAACTTCCATGGTGGCAGCAGTATCGCAATGGAGTGGAGGCAGACCTAAACAGGGCAGTGTGAAGGTATAGGCCTTTTACCACGTTGTATGGTGATTAACTATCTCCAAACAGTCAGTGAACAGCACAAGCAAAACCTAGCATGAATACTAAGCGAAGTTTCGAAATCTGTGCACGATATCTGGGGCCCTCTTGCACATCTGCTGGAGGCAGGGAGAAGTTATAGCCGCCGGAGTATCATCTTTGGCTCGAGCAACGATGCCACCGATAAAGCGGCTTTGTGTAACCGGTGAGTTTGAGGGAACTGTGAGATACCGGTGTGCTTGGAAGTGAAGGCTGCGATTGGCAAGATTGTTGCAACGTGAACTGCTTTTTGAAAGGCCCATATTGAAAGATGCGAGTGAAGCCTAAGCAGCAAGAGGGAGTTGCCGAGCAACAGAAAAGACTCAAGGATAAGCTACTGCGGAGTGGTCCGGCACCTGGTGTGCCCAGTCGAAGGTCTAGATCACAGCAAAACCCCTTTGCACAATCAAAAGACTTCGGACTTTTGGTTGATCATTAAGGTGAAGAGGCTTGCACCCGACCAAGGGTAGCATTTACTTGTGAGACATTTGTGAGAAAGTACACAGACTTGAGCCCGGCTGAGGGAAGTCCACGATAAAATGCAAAGAGAAAGGTCTGAGTCCGATGAAGGGGGACCTGAAGTATTTGTTGTTTGTAAAGTTAAAGCATGTGAACTGTACACAAGGATATTTCCCAGTGGAGAGACTCATGATCGACACTGAAAGAGAGACTTTGCTTAGGGAGACCTTTCCTTGCATAAAGGACTCCTTCCATGTGCCACAAGCTTTGAGTGTTCTCCAAGCTTGACTCCTGTTCCGCCTTGTCCTGTGCGGAAGGGGGAGCTACAGTTCAGCAGTCCTGAACTACCAAACCCCTTAGACCTTTTCATTTTGCTAAACACAGGTTTTTTTTTTATTCACATCATCATCTCGCACCCTTTTGTTATATAGATTTAGGATTGGCAAACTTTTTTTAGTGTAGGCCATCTTTGTTTTGACACAAAAAGACTAGGGCAGCGCTTTTCTTATTTTGATGGTCGTAGCTTGCTCCCATCGTTAGCAATAAGGTTTAGAATAGTTTTCCAACCCATGCAAAGTTCAGTAAAAACCCTTGAACTACATTCCTTGTGTCAGTTGTGCTTCTGATACTATGCCTTCTTACATATTTTACAGACACTCATCTATGGCTTGCAAAGTATTTTCCCCCATTTGCATAGTCGAGTAGATTTTATGAAGGGCGAGTAGCATTTACAAGAGAAACATTTATTTAAGTAACATTTACTTTGTTTGCACTATATGTTAAATAAACGTTTCAATGTCCATGGCTGGCCTTTGGATGGCAGCAATGTGCCAAACATAAATTGGTTTTGTAGTGACATGCACCATTTTACCTAAATAGCATTTTAAATGTGTTGTCCTCCGTTACTGTGGGTTGAGTGCTTTTCTTTTAGGTTAACTAGGCTAACTAGGTTGGCCGATCTGCAGGTCTAGCTGTAGTTTAAAGAATTTGCAATGTGGAGCCACACCTTGCAAATTCACTAATTGTATCAGCGGATTGCAAAACTGCTGTATTGTCACTCATTTCATGTTTTCAGTACAAATAGCCTCTGAAACATTAACAATGTTAGTTTAAATTTGCTAAATGGGTCAAATGGGTCTGGTTGCTAATAAAAAAAAAATTGAAAACTCTGCTAATCAATATTTGAAAACTCATTTTTGCCTTTTACTCATTTCCAGACTGCATTGTGATGTGGATGCTTTGTGGTATGATTTTTTTCCTCACATGGTATACTCGTTTTAGACTGCAATGCTATGTTGTACTGTGATAGTGGGTGCTTTGTGGTGTCATGATTTATTTCCTGCATGATGTACTCATTTCCATACAGCAATGGTATGTTATACTGTGATAGTGGGTGCTTTGTGGTGTTATGATTTCTTTCATGCATGATGTACTCATTTCCAGACTGCAATGGTATGTTATACTGTGATAGTGGATAATTTGTGGTGGTATGATTTCTTTCTTGCATGTTGTACTCATTTCCAGACTGCAATGGTATGTCATACTGTGATAGTGGGTGCTTTGTGGTGTTATGATTTCTTTCATGCATGATGTACTCATTTCCAGACTGCAATGGTATGTTATACTTTGTTAGTGGGTGATTTGTGGTGTTATGATTTCTTTCTTGCATGTTGTACTCATTTCCAGACTGCAATGGTATGTTATACTGTGATACCGGGTGATTTGTGGTGTTATGATTTCTTTCTTGCATGATGTACTAATTTCCAGACTGCAATGGTATGTTATACTGTGATAGAGGGTGATTTGTGGTGTTATGATTTATTTCCTGCATGATGTACTCATTTCCATACAGCAATGGTATGTTATACTGTGATAGTGGGTGCTTTGTGGTGTTATGATTTCTTTCATGCATGATGTACACATTTCCAGACTGCAATGGTATGTTATACTGTGATAGTGGATAATTTGTGGTGTTATGATTTCTTTCTTGCATGTTGTACTCATTTCCAGACTGCAATGGTATGTCATACTGTGATAGTGGGTGCTTTGTGGTGTTATGATTTCTTTCATGCATGATGTACTCATTTCCAGACTGCAATGGTATGTTATACTTTGATAGTGGGTGATTTGTGGTGTTATGATTTCTTTCTTGCATGTTGTACTCATTTCCAGACTGCAATGGTATGTTATACTGTGATACCGGGTGATTTGTGGTGTTATGATTTCTTTCTTGCATGATGTACTAATTTCCAGACTGCAATGGTATGTTATACTGTGATAGAGGGTGATTTGTGGTGTTATGATTTATTTCCTGCATGATGTACTCATTTCCAGACTGCAATGGTATGTCATACTGCGATAGTGGGTACTTTGTGGTGTTATGATTTTCTTCTTCCATGATGTACTCATTTCCAGACTGCTATGCTATGCTATACTGTGATAGTGGGTGCTTTGTGGTGTTATGATTTCTTTCTTTCATGATGTACTCATTTCCAGACTGCAATGGTATATTATACTGTGATAGTGGGTGATTTGTGGTGTTATGATTTCTTTCTTGCATGATGTACTCATTTCCAGACTGCAATGGTATGCTGTAATGTGGTATTGATATTGAATGCTTTGTGGCGTTAATATTTTGTTTTCTCGCATGGTATATCCATTTTCAGACTACAGTGGTATGTTGTACTATGATAGTGGAAACATTGTGGTGTTATGATTTTTTTCTTGCATGGTATACTCATTTATCCAGCATTGGATATTTCATAGATTTACATGCTTTGAATATTCCCCGTCGTCCGGCTGGGAATCCCTGGTTACTTTTATTTTAATTCCTTTCCTAAGGAAAAACCTTTGACACCTTGTCCTACCCACGTTGTGGGTGATTTTGGTCCCTACAAATAGGATGATCTAGTGTATAGCTCCGCCCTAGCAACTTCCCCACAGATTTCCACTGTCTTTTTAGCTGATAGGAATCCTCGTGTTCTTCTCTTCAGAGAGAAATCTTCTTCACCCTTAACCCTTTAACTGCCATGGGTAATTCCCCCCAGTGCCAAAGCCTTTTTTGGTGATTTCGGTATGTGGCCATTCAATGCCTTGTAACTTTTTTGTTACATGAGATATCTTGGCCAAATTTGGCCCCTTTTTTTCCCACATGTAGGCCATCGTAACGCCACCCAGGAATCCCAGTTTGCTGTAGGGGGGTGAAAGAAAATAAGCAAAAAGGACAAAAATGTTGTGTTTTTCAAAAAATGGCAATAAAAGGATTTACAAAGAAGCCTGTGTTTTTTTCCTTGTAAGAGCTAGGAACAAATGGTTTGCTGTGCTGAATTCCCCCATTTCCTGGCCAATAACAGGTTGAGTGGAAACAAAAAAAAATTATTTTGATGTGGTTATCAACCGTTTTGTGAGAGGAAGCGATTTTGGCCATTTTTGCCAATTGGACATGCATGGACGGAATGGAAGAAAAGGGTAGGAAAGCCGAATTGGAGGACAGAAAGGCATACATTTCTGAAAGGTAGACAAAATTCCAAGTGTAGGAAGGGATGATTTGCGTAGGTCGGGCAACAACTAGGTAGGGGAAAATGCCATAGATTGTGGAAAAAGCGGGAAAATGACTGGAAAAAAAGGTATGTGGTGGACTTGGCTGGCTTGGTACGGCAATGGCTTCTATGAATTTTGAGAAAAGCAATGCTCCGCTACATTCTCCCGACTCTTGCAGTTAGGAAAGCACACATTTTTTGTAGTGTTTTACAAAACAAGCAATACCACAAGCCAAACACTGAGCCATGGTAAACAGGAGTTTTATGATTACGGCATGAACAGACGCACTTAGCATGTGTAAATCAGGAAAACCAATGTGGTGAGGAACGGCAATTATACATTTTTTGAAAGAGCACAGGTAGAACTTTTCAAGGGTAGGTGACTTGGGCATTTATCAAAAGTTTATGGTGCCTAAAGCAGCAACTAAATGTAGGGCACATTTGGGAAATGAAAGGGTTGTGTGACAAAGGGCACCAGCAAATGGGTCAAAACGTTATGAAAACCACACAAACACAACAAATGTTATACCTTCCCGCGTTCCCACAGGTGTCCCGATGAAAACGGTACGTCACATTTGTGGGTGCACCTATCTGGGCACCAAGGGGAAAGCCTAAAACACAGGTGACCCCAAGTCTGTTTTGACACCTGAATTTCACACTTTGTCCAGACGGGCGCACCATACAGATATGGGCCTCGAGTGTCCGAGCCACCAAGGAAAACAGGGAACCCCATGCATTTCCCAAAAGAGGACACCCATGGGAATCCACAGAGGTATGATTTGTGCAAATTGGCCCAGAATTTATTACCCAGACACCCCTGCAAAGTCCGAAATGTGGGAAAAAAATGCTTTTTCCACACATTTCACTCGGCTCACCCATCGAAACACGCCGCCAACAACCCATGGCCTACCGCCCCGCATTCCCACAGTGTCCCAATGAAA
This sequence comes from Ambystoma mexicanum, assembly GCF_040938575.1. Lineage (NCBI taxonomy): Eukaryota > Metazoa > Chordata > Amphibia > Caudata > Ambystomatidae > Ambystoma > Ambystoma mexicanum. The sequence continues at coordinate 90,520 of NC_090936.1, read as the reverse complement.
AAGGTACCTCACATGTGTGGGTGCACCTACCTGGGGGCAAACCGGAAAGCCAAAAACGCTGCTAACCCCAAGTCGTTTCAGACAGCAGAAAATGTGGAATTTCGCTCAAGCCCACACCATTCACGTTTGGGCCTAGGGTTTCCAAGCCACCAAGGAAAATCGGCAACCCCATGCATTTCCGAAAAGAGAACACAAGTGGGAATCCGCAGAGGGCTGACTTGCACAAATCGGCCCAGAATGTATTACCCAGAAGCCTCGGCAAAGTCTGAAATGTGGCTAAAAAACCCACATTTTTCACTTTGTCGGGGGTTCTGGTAAAACATTCTGGTCCACTTCATGCAGGTTGGACCTCTGTGGATTCCCACTGGTGCCCTCTTTTCAGAAACGCATGGGGTTCTCAGTTTTCCTTGGTGGCTTGGACACCCTAGGCCCAAATCTGTAGGATATTTCCCCAAACCCTTTTGTGGTTACCAGTGGGTTAGCCTTTTCCCTTTGCCGCTAGATTGGTGAACCCACACATGTGAGGTACCGTTTTTGTTGGGACACCTGTGGGAAGGCGGGAAGGTATGACATCTGTTGTTGGAGGCGTGTTTCGGTGGGTGAACAGAGTGATATGTCTGGAAATTGTGTTTTTGACCCCCAAATTTGGACTTTTCCGGGGGTTCTGGGTAGTAGATTCTGGGCCGATTTGCGCAAGTCTGATCTCTGTGGAATCCCATGCGTGTCCGCTTTCCAGAAAAGCATGGGGTTCCCTGTTTTCCTTTCTGGCTTCGATACCCTAGGCCCAAATCTGTAGGTTGCCCACATGAACCAAATGTGCTGTGGCGAAAGGCTTGGGGTTACCAGCGGGTTATCCTTTTCCTTTTTACGCCTCTGGTAGGTGCACCCACTCATGTGAGGTACCGTTTTCATCGGGACACCTGTGGGAACGCGAGAAGGTATGACATCTGTTGTTGGCGACGTGTTTCGGTTAGTGGACACAGGGAAATGTCTCTGAAATTGGCTGGAAATGAAGACAATTCTCAGACATTTCGCTCTGGCCATTCACCAAAACACTCCACCAACAACACATGGCCACCTTCACACGTCCCCAAACATGTCCCGATGAAAATGGTACCTCACATGTGTGGGTGCACCTAACGGGGCACAAAAGGAAAAGGGTAACCCGCTGGTAACCCCAAGCCTTTCGGCACAGCCCATTGTGTTCATGTGGGCAACCTATAGATTTGGGCTTAGGGTGTCGAAGCCAGCAAGGAAAACAGGGAACCCCATGCATTTCCCCAAAGAGGACACCCGTGGGAATCCACAGAGGTCTGCCTTGCACAAATTGCCCCAGTTTTTATTAGCCACAATCCCCGACAAATTGTGATATTTGGTGGGGAAAAAACACAATGTTCACTTTGTCTGGGGTTCTGGGTAATAAATTCTGGGCCGCTTCACGCAAGTCAGACCTCTGCACATTCCCACGGGTGTCCTCTTTTGGGAAATGCATGGGGTTCCCTGCTTTCCTTGCTGGCTTCCATACCCTAGGCCCAAATCTGTAGGTTGCCCACATGAACAAATTGTGCTGTGGCGAAAGGCTTGGGGTTACCAGCGGGTTACCCTTTTCCTTTTGCGCCTCCGGTAGGTGCACCCACACATGTGAGGTATCGTTTTCATCAGGACAACTGTGGGAACGCGAAAAGGTATGACATTTGTTGTTGGCGACGTGTTTCGGTGAGTGGACACAGGGAAATGTCTCTGAAATTGGCTGGAAATGAAGACAATTCTCAGATATTTCGCTCTGGCCACCCACCGAAAACACACCGCCAGCAACACATGGCCTACCTTCCAGCATCCCCACAGATGTCCTGATAAAAACGGTACCTCACATGTGTGGGTGCACCTACCGGGGGCGCAAAAGGAAAAAGGTAACACACTGTTAACACCAAGCCTTTCGGCACAGCCCATTTTGTTCATGTGGGCAACCTACAGATTTGGGCCTAGGGTGTCGCAGCCAGCAAGGGAAACAGGGAACCCCATGCATTTCCCAAAAGAGGACACCCGTGGGAATCCACAGAGGTCTGTCTTGCGCAAATTGCCCCAGTTTTTATTAGCCACAATCCCTGACAAAGTGTGATATTTGGTGGGAGAAAAAACACAATGTTCACTTTGTCTGGGGTTCTGTGTAATAAATTCTGGGCCAATTCGCGCAAGTCAGACCTCTGTGTATTCCCACGGGTGTCCTCTTTTGGGAAATGCATGGGGTTCCCTGTTTTCCTTGCTGGCTTTGACACCCTAGGCCCAAATCTGTAGGTTGCCCACATGAACAAAATGTGCTTTGGCAAAAGGCTTGGGGTTACCAGCGAGTTACCCTTTTCCTTTTGCGCCCCCGGTAGGTGCACCCACACAGGTGAGGTACATTTTTCGTCAGGACACCTGTGGGAACGCGAGAAGGTATGACATCTGTTGTTGGCGACGTGTTTCGGTGAGTGGACACTGGAAAATGTCTCTGAAATTGGCTGGAAATGAAGACAATTCTCAGACATTTCGCTCAGGCCACCCACCGAAACACACCGCCAACAACATGTGGCCTACCTTCCCGCGTCCCCACACGTGTCCCGATGAAAACGGTACCTCATATTTGTGGGTGCACTGTAAAGACTGGTAGGGGGTGTCTGTACTTCCGCTCTCTATATGGTAGAGGAGAGGCACAGAGGACCCCAGCCAAGATTCTCTACTATTGGTACGTGGTCGAGCAATCAAGGCCTAGCTTCTCAGGAGGTGATGCAGGCTGGTTCTTAAGTACAGTATAGTTCCCGAACCCCCACAAAGGAATGTCCACACACTGTATTACGGAAAACACAGTCTTTATATAATTAATATTCAAAGGTATGTACACGATCACAATAACGCACTTTGTACTCGGAAGTCCATAATGATAAATATATACAGTTCTAAAGTGGTACCATTAATGTTATCCAATCTCATTAAAGTGCATCAACTGTACGGTTAAAATGTCACACAGATTAATAACGAGGAAACCATCAATAGAGATAGGCAGGAACGTAAGATGGTTGAAACAATAGGCAGAATGCTGACCCCTACCACTAGGCACAGTTCTGTGTGGAGATCCCCCCACCTGGGCAACCTGTAAATAAAGATATATAGCACAAGCCCAGTCCATATATTGTTCGATAGTCTTACTTCCTCCTATTAAGGTTTTACCCCCCCAATGTACCTGGTGGAGTAGAGGTCTCCGACGATGCGTCGACCGATCCTTCTTGAGTGACTCCCTTTCAGGCAGGAGCCACGGATCGTCGAGAGGTGTCGAGGACCTCGGCGTTCGGTGTCGGGGAATCGACGGCCCTTCTTGAGTGCCCTCCCTTTAAGGCAGGAGTCACGGGTCGTCGAACGTCTGACGCTGAACAGGTTGAACTACGGCCGTGAAGTGGCAGCTTCGTTCCTAGCGGTGCTCGTCGACGACAGAGCGTTGGCGTCCTGCAAGGAAGAGGCGTGCAGGGCACCTCGGTGACGATAGTTCTGGACCGCAAAGAGATGATGACGAACTGTGGCCCAGCAAGGGCGTCGAGTCGTCGGCGTCTCTGTGGTCTTTAGGTGGCGGGAAACCCACCGGTGGATGCTCCTCGGCGCGTCGACGATCAGGCCTTCTCCAGCGGGAGACAAGCGGGTGACGATGCAGACGAGAGCATCCGATGATCAATTGAAGTTCTTAGGCAAACGGGAGCATGGCGGCTCCGGTCGGCAATGGCGGTCGTCGACAGTGGCGGACAACAGTCCGGGTGCTTCTCTTGAGATTCCGCGGCAGTCCCCGTCTCGGGTCGGCAGCCTGTCGAAGGTCTGTCTACCTTGGAGCTTTGGCAAAGATCAGCTGTGCACGATGGTCCCTCATAGCTCGGGAAGAGGGCTCCTTACCAGGTCCTCTCTGGGTCAGTCCTTAGAGGCACAGCAGCTTTCAGATTGTGAAGGAGAGCAACAGCAATTCTTCTCGTCCAGCAGGGCTTCAAGGTCAAGCGTCAGTTACTCCAGTTACTCGTCGTAGTGGACTTCAGCTTCTGAACACGATTCCTAGCAGTGAGAGGTCCCCAGATATACTGTTGATCTCCCATTCATTCCGCTGGGTCACACTCAAGCATCCAATCACGACTACGGGCATTCATGCAGGCAGGCAGCCAATCAGGCACACAAGGTATTCAGGCCATTCACTTCTCTCCAGACACTCACAACACGTTATGTGTATTGGGACAAGTACCGAGCCATTCAACACTCCAAGCTGCATTCATACCGGTTTCGGGCAGGGTTGTCTCAGTCATTGTGTCAACCACCAGATACTAGACACCCACAACACAGAATGCATATTCGTCACACACTCTATTCACCCAGGTCCCACTCACAGGAGGTACCCACAACATACATCACCGGGAAGGCTCCAGCTAGTCTGGCCGGGCCTTCACAACAACACCATATATGGCATTTCCACCCAACAGCCAGTCAGGGGGAAGGGACAGAGTCAGGGCTTCCCAGGACTTTGGGAAAACAAGGTAATGGGTAATAGAAAGCAAGAGGCCACCAGGGCCATCTTGTTTTCCATCAGGAATCAACTGATCCCAATGGCAGGGCCGGGGTATCCTAAAATGGAGGATACTCCGCGCACCTGTCAAATTCAGCATGGAGCTGCCACCAGCCCATACCCTGCTCTGCGGGCCACCCACAGGTGCCCAAAAACATACACTAGGGGCACAGGGTTGTACACCCACCCATGGGTGCCATAAGGGTATCCCACGGGTCCGTTCACCAAACCACAAGAAAGAGAGCTGCACCACCAGGAGTCCCACATGAACTCCTGCATGGAAAACACGACAGAACACACAATAAAAAGCAGTAAAGGACAAGGATACGGAGGCCTTGTCCCTCCGATGCATTTCCAGCATCACATGCACCTACCGGGGGCGCAAAAGGAAAAGGGTAACCCACTGGTAACCCCAAGCCTTTCGGTATAGCCCATTTTGTTCATGTGGGCAACCTACAGATTAGGGCCTAGGGTGTCGAAGCCAGCAAGGAAAACAGGGAACCCCATGCATTTCCCAAAAGAGGACACCCGTGGGAATCCACAGAGGTCTGCCCTGCGCAAATTGCCCCAGTTTTTATTAGCCACAATCCCAGGCAAAGTGTGATCTTTGGTGGGGAAACAACACAATGTTCACTTTGTCTGGGGTTCTGGGTAATAAATTCTGGGCCGCTTCACGCAAGTCAGACCTCTGTGGATTCCCACGGGTGTCCTCTTTTGGGAAATGCATGGGGTTCCCTGTTTACCTTGCTGGCTTCGACACCTTAGGCCCAAATCTGTAGGTTTCCCACATGAACAAAATGTGCTGTGATGAAAGGCTTGGGGTTACCAGCGGGTTACCCTTTTCCTTTTGCGCCCCCGGTAGGTGGAACCACACCTGTGAGGTACCGTTTTCGTCGGGACACCTGTGGAAACGTGAGAAGGTATGACATCTGTTGTTGGCGACGTGTTTCGGTGAGTGGACACAGGGAAATGTCTCTGAAATTGGCTGGAAATGAAGACAATTCTCAGACATTTCGCTCTGGCCACTCACCGAAACACACCGCCAACAACACATGGCCTACCTTCCCGCGTCCCCACACGTGTCCTGATGAAAACGGTACCTCACATGTGTGGGTGCACCTGCCGGGAGAGCAAAAGGAAAAGGGTAACCCACTGGTAACCCCAAGCCTTTCGGCACAGCCCATTTTGTTCATGTGGGCAACCTACAGATTTGGGCCTAGGATGTCAACGCCAGCAAGGAAAACAGGGAACCCTATGCATTTCCCAAAAGAGGACACCCGTGGGGATCCACAGAGCCTTGCGCAAATTGCCCCAGTTTTTATTAGCCACAATCCCCGACGAAGTGTGGTATTTGGTGGGGAAGAAACACAATGTTCACTTTGTATGCGGTTCTGGGTAGTAAATTCTGGGCTGCTTCGCACAAGGCAGACCTCTGTGTAGTCCCACGGGTGTCCTCTTTTGGGAAATGCATGGGGTTCCCTGGTTTCCTTGCTGGCTTTGACACCGTAGGCCCAAATCTGTAGGTTGCCCACATGAACAAATTGTTCTGTGGCGAAAAGGCTTGGGGTGCCAGCGGTTACCCTTTTCCTTTTGCGCCCCTGGTAGGTGCACCCACACATGTGAGGTACCGTTTTCATCGGGGCACCTGTGGGAATGCGAGAAGGTATGACATCTGTTGTTGGCAACGTGTTTCGGTGAGTGGACACTGAGAAATGTCTCTGAAATTGGCTGGAAATGAAGACAATTCTCAGCCATTTCGCTCTGGCCACTCACCGAAACACACCGCCAACAACACATGGCCTACCTTCCCGCGTCCCCACTCGTGTCCCAATGAAAACGGTACCTCACATTTGTGGGTGCACCTACCGGGGGCGCCAAAGGAAAAGGGTAACCCATTGGTAATCACAAGCCTTTTGGTACAGCTCATTTTGTTCATGTGGGCAACCTACAGATTTGGGCCTAAGGTGTCGAAGCCAGCAAGGAAAACAGGGAACCCCATGCATTTCCCAAAAGAGGACACCCGTGGGAATACACAGAGGTCTGCCTTGCGCAAATTGCCCTAGTTTTTATTAGCCACAATCCCCGACAAAGTGTGATATTTGGTGGGGGAAAAAACACAATGTTCACTTTGTCTGGGGTTCTGGGTGATAAATTCTGGGCCGCTTCGCGCAAGACAGATCTCTGTGCATTCCCACGGGTGTCCTCTTTTGGGAAATGCATGGGGTTCCCTGTTTTCCTTGCTGGCTTCAACACCCTAGGCCCAAATCTGTAGGTTGCCCACATGAACCAAATATGCTGTGTCGAAAGGCTTGGGGTTACCAGCGGGTTACCATTTTCCATTTTGTGCCCCGGTAGGTGCACCCACACACGTGAGGTACCGTTTTCATCGGGACACCTGTGGGAACGCGAGAAGGTATGACATCTGCTGTTGGTGACGTGTTTCGGTGAGTGGACACAGGGGAATGTCTCTGAAATTGGCTGATAAACTAGACCAAAATTTCAGGGTGAGAGGTCAGACACAATTCCAAACTAATGCAGGAAAAAACAGTTAGTCATACTGCAATCCTTTTTTACAAAATGCATTTTAATAGCATCTGGATAGTGTTATTGGGGATAGAGCACCCAGGAGGTATTATGACACAACAATACAAATGAGTATGGTCCAGTGAAAACAACTGGATCTCAATGTGATACAACAAAGGGTGTACTGCTATTTTTGTTAAATCATAACAGTCATGCAGTTACAATAATAAAACATAAACCCATATTCATGGACATGTATACAAAAGACACATAAACAATGCTTCCAATGTGCACTGTTGACTGGTAATATCGTCGACACAACGGTGTTTCGGCCTAAAGAAGCTGTGCAATGCAGCTATGTGAGCAGGCCTTCATCAGGACGTGTGGTAACCTTAGAGGGAGTCCTGGAGTCTCTATCTATGGACAAACAAATAGGGAATTGTCAATGGAACAGTGACCTCATGTTAAAATGAAAATTCAAAGAAGCTCCCAAAGGGATGCTAAAGTAAAACGGGGTGGAGGAGACTCCTTGGTATAGGAGTCTAAAATCTTACCAAAGATTTATCCAGTGCTGGGGTATGCGAGATAATCCATCATAAATATAGATATCTGTAGGGCACTGAGTGCGTCGTGGAGGGACAGAGCTTGTACCTATAACGACATATTCAGGAATCTGTAAGACTATTATACAGTTCGTGTAGCCTCATATGGGCAGAATGGAAAACATGCGGGAGTCTTACCTCAAAGGGTAAGACGTAAATTCTCTGCGAATGTAGGTGGAAAAACACTCTGAATAATGGTTCCTCAGCCCAGAATGTCCAGAAGTGGCAAAACTGTGTGAGAGAGCACATGAAGGTAAAAGTAAGGACGCGTGTACTACCGTAGAAGGCAGGCTCAAATATTGAGGTGCACAGATGTGTGCTTAAAAGTTTCAGTGCCCGCCTGTAAAGGCAAAGCTGTATGTCACTGCAAATGCGCGATCGCATAGTGAATTACTTACAGTTGTATATACGGGTCTGGGACGAGCAGAGTAGCGAGGCGTCGCAGGACGCGAGCGCTGTGGAATGAAAGCCGTCTCCAAGGAAACCGTGAGTAATCAAAACCCATGCGCGGTTCCTATTGGTTAAAGGTGGCGCTCCCTAGTGGACACGTGATCCCCAAATGGACCAATCAAAATGCGACACGGAGGCTCTGGCGGACGTGTGCGTAGGCGGCGTCCGATGCTGAAAGTATAGGGGCGTGCCAACGAAAAACGAAAGCTATGTGATGAGTGGCTCCAGTGGTGATGACACATGGGCAATCACAGCAGCACCAATTGTGTGGAGGCTGAACCCCGCAAGGCAACTGACCTATGGTGCGGGTCCAGGAATTCTATGCAATGCTGGGGCAGTCGAGGAGACGGTCTGAAACCCACTGATTACGTGTATTGAACCATCAAAAGATATGTTGTGTAATGTGTGTGTGTAGAAAGCACGGGCCAGTATATGTAGCAGAGCGTCACCCGGCATTGTTCCACAAAAAATGTACATGAAATGTAAACTTGCAGTTGCGTAACGAATCATCGGGACATAATGCACATTGATAGGTTACATGAATAAACATTTTAAACACGAGGACAGACCAGTGTTGTGCGAAGTTCAACATACACAAGCACAAGCTATGTAGAAAACGCTTAACCAAACGGGTTCAATGACTCAACAAGTTGAATTCAGTGCTAGAGCGGAAAACATTGTACATAGATATTAGACGTGCAACCATTGAAATTATTAGGTGTTGTCGTCATTGCATTAGATGGGTGTACCAGTAAAACAGACATTATTCTGATCGAACATGAATGATATATATGCACACAAATGTTGGAGCAGAGAAACATTATTCTATGGTGTTAAACATACAACACCCTAAATGGAGTTAGTTTTGATTTTATGGTGCAGTCATTGGCCCTCATTACGACCCTGGCGGAAATCGCGGTGCAAAATGCACCATGGAGCACGGCGGAAAGCTGCCGATAGCGCCATGGGGGTTGGCGGATTTACCGCCCCATTCCGACCTTGGCGGGGCGGTAAATCCCCATTTTACCCTTCCCCATTCCCATTTTTACCCCATAGGGTATAATGGGAGTGGGGAAGGCGTTAATTACGCCACCGTAAAATACGGTGGCGTAATTAACAACAAGGTCCCGTAGCGCCATGGATTTCTCCGCCCGGAAAAACCAGGCGGAAAACGGCTCCATGGCGCTACGGGAACTCGTAGTAGGGCGGACGGGTCCGCCGCAAATAACGCTGGCGTAGACCCATTCCGCCAGGGTCGTAATGAGGCCCATTGTGTTGAATAGGTATGTTCAAAAGGCACCAATCAAATAAGTCATTCTCACAGGCAGGACAAAGCATAGGCATGGATTATCTAATTAGAACTAACATATTGGCCATGGATTTATTGGTTGTAGAAATATTTCCACTCCACAGAAATGTTCAACCCTGATTTATCTGTGTCAAGTTGATGGACTAGTTGTTGTTCTAGCCTTGTCAAAGCCTTGTCTCTATCCCCACCTCTTTTTTGTGGAGTGAGTTGCTGGATAATGGTCCAGGATATGTCATCGTTGGTATGTCCTAGTCGGCTGTAGTGGTCGACCAAGGGTTTGTCTAGAATCTTGTTCTTAATGCAAGACCTGTGTTCCGAGATCCGCTGTTTAACTGGTCTTATGGTTTTGCCTATATACAGAAAATCACATGGGCATAGTATCCCGTAAATTACGAACTTGCTATTGCAGTTGGTATGAGCTCGTAGAGTCCGGTTGTAACCCTTATATTCAAAAGTTTTTGTAGGGCTAGTGTAGCGACATGCAATACAGGTGCCACACCGGTAATGTCCCACAACACTGGGGAGGTCCCACAGTGTATTGGATGTCTTGGTTTCTTCGATGTAGGTATGAACAAGAGAATCCCTTAGGTTCCTGTTTTTCTTAAATGCAAAAATTGGCTTCTTCTCGAGGGTGCCATTATTTTTGATCAGATGCCAGTGTTTGTTGATAGTTTGTTTAGTAAGATTGCTTAAGGGACTGTATGTGGTGACACAGACAAGTCTCTTCATTTCCGTTTTGTCTTTTGGGGTGAGGCATATGGCTCTGTCGGTGTTTAATGCCCTTTTTCTCGCCTGTTTGACAGATTTGTTCGGGTATCCTCTCTCCTCAAGTCGTAGTTGTAGGCCATCGGCATGTTGTTCATATTTTTCTTTGCTAGAACAGTTCCGTCTGATTCTTAAAAACTGACCGTAGGGTAGATTATATCTCAGGCCCTGAGGGTGATAACTCGAAAAATGCAACAGGGTATTACGGTCGGTGGGTTTTCTGTAGAGCTCAGTTTGAAGATTATTCCCTGATCTGTAAATGTGCAAATCCAGGAAATCTACCGACTGGTAGCTCCAATCAATGGTGAACCGGATGTGATCATTGCATTGATTTACCCATTGATGGAACATGCTCAACTCAATTTCTGTACCTGTCCAAATCAGTAGGACATCATCAATGTACCTACGCCATAGGAGTATTTGTGACTTGAAAGGATTGCTGTCATGATGTATATGATCAGTTTCATATTGTGCCATGTACAGATTGGCGACGTCTGGGGCAAAGGTGGCCCCCATGCTGATGCCTTTAATTTGTTGGTATAGTTGTTCCTTGAAGAGGAAGAAATTCTCCGACATGGCTAATCGTACGCATTCGAGGATGAAGTCTGTGGGTGTGGAGGTAACATCATTCCTTTTGTGAAGGCAGATCTTGAGTGCTTCTAAGCCCTCTGCTTGTGGTATTGAAGTGTAGAGTGCTTCGACATCCATAGTTGCCAGTATGCAATGCTGTGGTAATTCAAGGTCTTGTAATATCAATATGACGTTCGTGGAGTCCTTGATGTAGGATGGCATCTTACATACAAATGGTTTAAGGAAGAAGTCTGTATATAAAGATATAGGTTCCAATAAAGAGTCACAGGCGGAGACAATCAGTCTTCCTGGTGGTTGTCTCGAGTTCTTATGAATCTTAGGTAGAATATAGAATGCTGGAATCCTTGGATGTGTTTTGCTAAGAAAATGGCGTTCTCCCTTACAGATCCATCCTTCCTGTTCCGCATGTTTGGTGAGCCTCGTGATCTCTTCCTGGAGTCTAGTGGTAGGGTCCCTTCTCAAAAGTTTGTACGACGTAGCGTCAGCGAGGAGGCGCCAACACTCGGTGTTGTAGTCTGCTGTTTCCATTATAACAATCCCTCCTCCTTTGTCAGCTGGTTTTAGAGTAATGGACGGATCTTTTTTGAGGTCTGTTAGGGATTGCCTTTCATCTCGAGTGAGATTGTCCTGGTAGTAGTTTTTCTTGGTTAAACCTTCTTTTAGGCTTTTGGAAACCACATTTTCTGAAATTGGTTGGAAATTAAGACATTTCTCAGACATTTCTGCTTGGCCAACCACCAAAACACACCGCCAACAACACATGGCCACCTTTCCACGTCCCCAAACATGTCCCGATGAACATGGTACCTCACATGTGTGTGTGCACCTACAGGAGCGCAAAAGGAAAAGGGTAACCCACTGGCACCCCAAGCCTTTCAGTATAGCCCATTTTGTTCATGTGGGCAACCTACAGATTTGGGCCTAGAAATGTGCTGGGCCGAAAGGCTTGGGGTTAGCAGCAGGTTACCCTTTTCCTTTTGCTCCCCTGGTAGGTGCACCCACACATGTGAGGTACCGTTTTCATCGGGACACCTGTGCGAACGCGAGAAGGTATGACATCTGTTGTTGGCTGTTAGGCAGAATCCTGTGCAGTTCCCTTGGGGACCACTGCAAAAAGATTAAGACTACAGGAGTAAGCAGTAAACCCAATTGGTAGCAGTCTGCACCACCCAGATTTACCTGGTAGCTGTGGCTGAGCAGTCAGACTTCACTCAAGAAGAGTTAGGCAGTATATAGATTATACACAATAGGGCCAAAAACACAGTGGGACAAGCAAACACTGACCAGAGCTTTGTATCAAAAGTATATAATTATTTATTTGACACACACTTTAAAAACACACTAGCACTCTAAATCAAAAGCAAGTTCAAACACAGGTAGATAAAGTATACACACCTCCCCTGATAACTATTAGGCAAGTCAGGGTTAAAGCACCACTATTTGTTAAAACAGATGTGAGCGTGTAACCTATATGGCACTCCAATAGTTAGGTTAAAGGGAGAGAAAAAGGCAGAGCATGAAAATTAAACAGTTCCCAACACTTTTCTAAGTTCAAAGCAAGTCAGGGAAGGCAGTATACACTGTAGAGCCAAAGTTCATATGCCAGGCCCACTTTAAATGGAGCAAAGCAAAATGTGCCCAGGATCACATGGTTTAAAATGCACTAAAAGTCTTTGCAGAATGTTCAAAAGAGTTTGGGGGGATTCAAGAAGGTAAAGTTAGAAGGTCTGGGGCCAACCCAAAGGATTTAAGGGTCACCTTGGGCAAACCGAAAGAAAGGGAGGCCAGGCAGGAGACAGTACCATAAAGAGAGAGGAAGCTCCAGTGGTGGCAGTTGTTCCTGGCAGTGGTTGCAGTTCATTGTTTCGACCAGGGGAAGAGAGGATCTCGTAGAGGAGGAAACTTGGAGTCGATGCACTGCACAGGGATGAAACCAGCCGCGGAGTTCGTCGATAAAAGGTGCGTTCTTTTTATTCGCTGTGAAAGTGGTGAAGCTTGGCTATCCGGCCACCGGGGTTCTTGGCACAGGCGATTCGACCAAGAGACGTCTTTGGAAGGCGAAAGGGCGAACTGGTTGGTCCCACCAGCTCAGAGGAAGAAGACTCGTCCAGCAGAAGATCCTCTCTTGTCGTTGGGAAAGCGGTGAGTTCGTTGCAGCAGGGCTCCACCTGTGGTGTCGTCGTTGCAGATGGCTCAGCTTCTTCCCTCTTCAGATTCTTAGGTCCTGTGGCGACTTCTGAAGTTCCAGTCCCAAAAACCCTGCTTTTATGCAGAAAAACCCCCATTCAACAGCCTAGCTGTCACTCAAACATGCTAAGTGGTGAGCCGGGCGGCTCACCACTGGGGCAATCAGAATAGAGTGCGACTTGAGTTTCTAAGGCAACCCAGTCCAGGGTGCCAATTCCTCTCCCCACACATCCTGTGGAACCCAGACAGAGTGGCACCATTTGGAGGGCTTCTGTGGTGAAGCCAGCCAAAAAGTGGAACAAAGGGCTCGACCTTGGTCAGAGTTACAGAGACAGACATGAACGCCATTTTAGAAAAGAGTTCTGGCAAAAAGACCCAACCGTGGATTTAATATTAAATAAAAAAAAACGGCGGTATCTTTAACATTGCACCAAAAAGTGGTGCGTTTAAAATCAATGGGAAAATCCCATAGGAAATATTCCTGTGGAATATTTCGCGTGGTAACCACTGCCACGAGCAAGAAACTCAACAAGGGGGCACTGGACAGTGCCCCCTTGAAAACAGACCCAGGGGCAATATAATTAACCCCTTCCAGTACTTCCACAATATGATGGTTTGTACTGGTTCTGTTCACAATGTAGGACTAGTAAAGTCAATGGTGACTTTACATGCCCTGGGAGACAGTAGTCAGTCCCAGGGTATGGAGTCTATGTTTGGGGGTCACTATGATACCCCTGTGTTACTGCACTGAGGATGCTGTGTAACACATACACATAAAACAGATGATACCCTATGGAGTAAAAGACCCCATAGCCCAAAATCACACAAATAGTCAGAGACATATCTCAAATCATGCCTAAGAGTGGGAGGAAAAGAGTCTCACTCTTAGCAGGAGAAAAAAACAAACCCCAAAAATCCAGCAAAGCTGCTGGGGGACTCACTAGGTTTGGGAAATTAGCCTTATAAGAGAATTCTCCCTAACATTGGCGACGTGTTTCGGTGAGTGGAGACAGGGCAATGTCTCTGAAATTGGCTGGAAATTAAGAGAATTCTCAGACATTTCGCTCTGGCCACCCACCGAAACACACCACCAACAACACATGGCCTACCTTTCCGCATCCCCACACGTGTCCCGATGAAAATGGTACCTCACATGTGTGGTTGCACCTACTGGGGTAGCAAAAAGAAAAGGGTAACCCACTGGTAACCCCAAGCCTTTCGGCACAGCCCATTTTCTTCATGTGGGCAACCTACAGATTTGGGCCTAGGGTGTCGAAGCCAGCAAAGAAAACAGGGAATCCCATGCATTTCCCAAAAGAGGACACCCGTGGGAATCCACAGAGATCTGCCTTGCGCAAATTGCCCCAGTTTTTATTAGCCACAATCCCAGACAAAGTCTGATATTTGGTGGGGTAAAAACGCAATGTTCACTTTGTCTGGGGTTCTGGGTAATAAATTCTGGGCCGCTTCGCGCAAGTCAGACCTCTGTGGATTCCCACGGGTGTCCTCTTTTGGGAAATGCATGGGGTTCCCTGTTTTCGTTGCTGGCTTCGACACCCTAGGCCCAAATCTGTTTGTTGCTCACATGAACAAATTGTTCTGTGGCGAAAGGCTTGGGGTTGCCAGCGGAATACCCTTTTCCTTTTTGCACCCCTAGTAGGTGCACCCACAGATGTGCGGTACCATTTTTGTCGGGAGACCTGTGGGAACGTGAGAAGGTATGACATCTGTTGTGGGCGACGTGTTTCGGTGAGTGGACACAGGGAAATGTCTCTGAAATTGGCTGGAAATGAAGACAATTCTCAGACATTTCGCTCTGTCCACCCACCGAAACACATGGCCATCAAGACATGGGCCCTCATTACGACCCAGGCGGTAAGTTACCGCCTGGGCCGTGACTTTACCACCATGGCGTAAACTACGTTTACGCCATGGTGGTTGGCGGACTTACCTCCCCATTCCGACCTTGGCGGGGCGGTAAGTCCCCAATCCCCATTTGCCCTTCCCCATTCCCATTTTTGCCCTATAGGGCATAATGGGAGTGGGGAAGGCGTTAATTACGCCACCGTAAATTACGGTGGCATAATTAACTCCATGGTCCCTTAGCGCCATGGATTTTAACACCTGCTAAAAGCAGGTGTTAAGTCCGCCATGGCGCTAAGGGACCTCGTACTCAGGCGGTAAGGGTCGGCGCTGTTTACGGCGCCGTAAACCCCTTACCGCCTGAGTTGTAATGAGGGCCATGGCCTACCTTCCCGCGTCCCCACACGCGTCCCGATGAAAATGGTACCTCACATTTGTGGGTGCACCTTCCGGGGGCGCAAAAGGAAAAGGGTAACCCATTGGTAACCCTAAGCCTTTCGGTACAGCCCATTTTGTTCATGTGGGCAACCTACAAATTTGGGCCTTGGGTGTCGAAGACAGCAAGGAAAACAGGGAACCCCATGCATTTCCCAAAAGAGGACACCCGTGGGAATCCACAGAGGTTTGCCTTGCGCAAACTACCCCAGTTTTTATTAGCCACAATCCCAGACAAAGTATGATCTTTGGTGGGGAAAAAACACAATTTTCACTTTGGCTGGGGATCTGGATAATAAATTCGGGGCCATTTCATGCAAGGCAGACCTCTGTGGATTCCCACGGGTGTCCTCTTTTGGGAAATGCATGGGGTTCCCTGTTTTCCTTGCTGGCTTCGACACCCTAGGCCCAAATCTGTAGGTTGCCCACATGGACAAAATGTGCTGTGCCGAAAGGCTTGGGGTTGTAGCGCGTTACCCTTTTCCTTTTGCGCCCCCGGTAGGTGCACCCACACATGTGAGGTATCGTTTTCATCGGGACACCTGTGGAAACGTGAGAAAGTATGACATCTGTTGTGGGCAATGTGTTTCGGTGAGTGGACACTGGGAAATGTCTCTGAAATTGGCTGAAAATGAAGACAATTCTCAGCAATTTCGCTCTGGCCACTCACCGCAACACACCGCCAACACATGGCCTACCTTCTCGTGTTCCCACAGGTGTCCCGATGAAAACGGTACCTCACATGTGTGGGTGCTCCTACCGGGGGCACCAAAGGAAAAGGGTAACCCATTGGTAACCCCAAGCCTTTCGTTACAGCTCATTTTGTTCACCTCTGGAGACCCCTCTAGATCTAAGGGAATCCTTTATAAGGACCCCTTGAAAAAGCCTAACACAGGTTCAGAATTGTACCAGCTTCTGAGGGACTGGTCAACCAGATCCCCTATAGTTTCAAAAAGACTGATGTTCCTCAAAGGGTTTGTAGGTCATATAGCTTACAAAGGAAATCCTTTGATTTGACCATAGAACATAAGTCAGGGTGTCACCACCAAAATGCTGCTGGTCTCTCTAGGGTGTTTGTAACTGACTAGAGGTATGAGATTCATCCAGGAGTGGATTAAATCCTCCTGTCCCTTGGTCTGAGGGGGGGGGGGCGAGTGTTAGGGAGAATTCTCTGTAAAGGCTAATTTCCCAAACCTAGTGAGTCCCCCAGCAGCTTTGCTGGATTTTTGGGGTTTATTCTTTTCTCCTGCTAAGAGTGAGACTCTTTTACTCCCACTCTTAGACATGATTTGAGGTGTTCCTTTGTCTTTCCATGTGTTTTATGGGCTATGGGGTCTTTTACTCCATAGAGTCTCATGTGTTTTTGATGGGGGTTACACAGCACCCTCCGTGCCGTAACCCAGGGGGTGTCGTTGCGACCCCCCAACATAGACTCCATACCCTGGGACTGACTACTGTCTCCCAGGGCATGTAAAGTCACCATTGGCTTTGCTAGTCCCAAATTATGAACAGAAACCAGTACAAACCATCATATTGTGGACGTACTGGTCGGGGCAATTCGATTGCCCCGGGGTCTGTTGTTCGAGGGGGCACGTCTCGGTCCCACCTGATCGAGTTTTGGCTGGTGGCAGTGGATACTACTTTTTATATTCGACCGCGAATATATCCCTATGGGATTTTCGCATTGTTCGAGGCTACCAACTTTAATTATTTAATTCCTATAGCCTCGAACATACCGCCGGTTTATTTATTTAATATTAATTCCCTGGTTGGTATTTTTTGCCAGAACTCGATTCTAAAATGGCGTTTGTGTTCTCTTCTGTGACTCCAACCCAAGTCGAGCCCTTTGCTCCACTTTTTGGCGGGCTTCTCCACAGAAGCCTCCAAAAGTGGTGCCACTCTGTCTGGGTACCACAGGGGGTGTGGGAGGGGGTTTAGGCACCCTGGACTGAGTTGCCTTGGCAACTCAAGTCGCACTCTTGTGTGATTGGCCCAAGTGGTGAGCCGGCCGGCTCGCCACTTAGCATGTTTGATTGACAGCTAGGCTGAATGAATGGGGGTTTGCTGCATAAAAGCAGGGCTTTGGGGACTGGAACTTCAGAAGTCGCCACAGGACCTAAGAATCCGAAGAGGGAGAAGCTGAGCCGACCTGCAACGACGACACCACCGGTGGACCCTGCGGAACCGTATCACCACTTTTTCCGACGACAGAGGAGATCTCCAGTCCGGACAGTCTTCTTCCTTTGACTGGTGGGGATAACCAGTTTTGCCTTCTTTTCACCTTCCTGGAGCATCTCGCGGCCGCCTTGCCCGTGCCAAGCACCCCGGCAACCGTAATACCACGGCTTACCACTACCGTGAAGAGAAGGGTAGTACCTTTTAACCGAAGAACTCCGCGGCTGGTTTCTTCCCTGGCAGTGCAACGACCTTCATCTTTCCTCCACGCCGAGACCTCCTCTTCCTCTGGACGAAACACCGACTTACACCCGCTGCCAGGAACAACTGCCCCCGCTGGAGCTTCCTTCACTCCTAAGGTACTGTTTCCCGTCTGGCTTCCATTGCGACAGATCGTTCGGGGTGACAGTAAAGCCTCCACTTTCTAACCTGGGCTGGCCTGGGACAACCTAGCTAACTTTTCCTGACTTTAATTTCATTCTTTGTGTGCGAACTATATACAAGACTCTTTGGGCATAACCCCACTGTGTGAACCTGGACCCCTTCTGCTTGCTCTCTCCAAGAGTGGATCTTGCAATTGACTTCCTTGCTCTCCAGTAGAACTCTGCCTATCCTGCCTTACTGTGGTTCTTCTAAAAGTATTGAATCTTGTGTGCTTCCATAACTCTGCCTTTTTCCCTCCCTTTTTAATAACTTGTTAGAGTGCCATCTTATGTTAAGCGCTCACCTCTGTCTGAAAATAAGTGGTGTTTCTCATTAAGACTTGTCTAATAAGTAATTAGGGTTGTATATATATATATAATAGTGACTGTGTGCTGAATTTACTTAACTCTTTGTTGCTAGTGTAATTTACAAGTGTGTCTTTAAATAAATAATTATATACTTTTACACCAAAGCTCTGGTCAGTGTTTGCTTGTGCTACTGTATCTCTGTACTATTGTTTATACTCTACTTACAACCTAACTCTTCTTGAGGGAAGTCTGACTGCTCAGCCACAGCTACCAAGTGAATCTGTGTGGTACAAACTGCTACCAAGTGGGTTTACTGCCAAACACCCGTAGTCTTAAATCTTTTGCAGTGGTCCCTAAAGGAATTGCACAGGTTTCTGCCTAACACTCACCACCTCTCTGTTGGGAGCAGGTTGGATCTCAGGCCTCTTGGTTGGAGGGGTTTGGGTTAGGCAATATACCTGCTTCCCATTCCTCTTAGATCTTACCTCACCTATTTTAGGAGTTTCACTCCCAATACTAGGAATTGAGTTGGAGTCTTCAGTAGAAGGTCCAACAGTCTGACGGTTTTTGGCCTTAGACTTTTCTTTTCTGGTTTTCCACCAGCATTGAGAATTACCAGTTCCCTTAGGCCTAGGTAGGGGTCCAGTTGGTCTATCCACTTCTTCCTCAGAAGCAGGGGGAGTCAGAGACTCTAAAACTGGGGGAACAATGATGGAGCTTGGTTCGTGCTCCCATTTCCCTAACATTTTAGCCTGAAATTTGCCTGGGTTAGAGGTCAACTCACCAACACCAGGGCTTGTAGTGGGGTTCTCTGTAGAGGTTCCCACAGGCTTAGAGTGGTCCCTTAAGGCGGCCTCTCTAGCCAATTTGGTTAGGTTCTGCTGTTCCATACTGGGAGACCTGGGGGTACTGGACACTACTCCTAAAGTTCTTAGGTCATTCCCCAACAGGACTCTCCCAGGCACCTCAGTCTTAACACTGACAGGGATCCTCACTGTCATGGTATTACACTGAATGAGGGCTGGTAGAATAGGAACCATCTGGACAGGGCCTCCAGAATTTGTAGTGGGACATTTGGGTGCCTTAGCCACATCCTCAGGTTTGAAAAAGCTTTCATCCACTACTGTTCTGCTGGCCCCAGAGTCTCGCCTGGCAGGAGTATCCTGGCCATTGATGAGAACACTGTCCATATAATATATCTTAGAGTTTACTGGTAGGGAGTCATAGATTTCCTATTCTGGCTACTAACTAGACCGAAAGGCTCTAACGATACACTTGCTTGAAGACTCAAGGGTTCTTCAGCAAAGACTTCAAAGTGATCACTAGCCACTTGTACTTCCTCCTCAGGAGTGAAGGCTAAGGAGACTGAGCTGATCACTGTAGGTCTACCCTTACATTTGGGATCTCCTTTGACATGGTCAGTTGCCTTACAGACATAGCATATTCCAAATGCTCTCTGGAAGGGTGGCTTGTTCTGACCTCCTTCTGGTTGGTGACCAGAAGGTACACTAGCCTGATGGGGTTTCCTTGGTGGCTTACCCTGGTTATTTTGTTGTTTGTGGCCCTCTTTGGTATGGGAGGTATTAGAATTCTCTGGATTCACTTTTGGTGGCTGCTTTCCCTCATCCTTTTTCTGAGTGACCCCTGAATCCTTGTGAGTAGCCCTGTTGGCCACCCACAAGTCAGCAGCCTTCGCTAGCTTTCTAGGATCTATTTCCTTTGAATCAGCTAAGTGCTGTCTGAGCTCAGGAGAGCAGGCATCATAAATTGACTCCAACATTACAAGATTCTTCATTCCCTCATAAGTATTCACTCTGTAACCCTTAATCCATCCCTCTAAGTTCTTCAAACTTTTACTCACCCAGGTAGCCCAAGGGGTACCATCATGCTTTTTGAGGGTCCTAAACCTCTTATGGTACTGGGAAGGGGTCTTCCCAAATCTAGCTACCAAAGCTAGTTTCACACATTCATAATCCTTCTTATCCACCTCCCCCAACTCCATTACCACATCAGTTGCAACAGGGGGAAGCCTAGAGAACAACCAGGGAAGTAACTCATTCCCTGAGATGTCCTGGAACCCATGATTATACTCAAACATAGCCAACCAATCTAACACATCCAACTTAGGTTCATACATACCCACAATCTCTTTAGGCATCTGTTTTTTTTTGGGACTAGTACTCCTAGAGGATCCGGGGAGAGAACAATTTTCCACAGACAATTTCTTCATCTCTAGCTCATTGTTATTGTTAACTTACATTTATATAGCGCCTTATATACCATTGGTATGGTCTGAAGGCGCTGGTAGGTTGAACGCCCTTGGGAACCGAAGTTCATATCAGTAGAGAGAGAAGAGAGTCAAAAGGGTGCGTGTGGGCACCGGGTATGTGTGCAGCTCATGCGGTATCCGTGTAATAGCTGCATTCTAGCGGTAGGTCTGCTGGTTGTGAGGTCAGGAGTATGTGTTCGTTCTGGCAGGAATTATCCAGAACGGATGTGGCTGCGTTAGGCCTGAGGAGAACGCGTGGCTGGGGGTGTGTTACCAGCAGTAATTACTTAGAATGATGTGGAGTGAGTGGCGAGTGTTGGTATGAGAACAGTTATACCGAATGGTGTCATAGTATCACTGTGTTCTAGTTGAGTGGTGATGTAAGGAGAGAGTAAGCGTGGTGGTGGGAAAAGATGGGTTATATATCCTTTCAGAAATTCTCTGCATTCCAAATCATACTATATACGTCCGTTCCTTGCACTCCTATCCACTCCATGCATCCTAGTCTGTTCCATATATTTTGGTCACGCATTCATGCATTCCTGCTTGCCGCGTGTGTTCGAGTTCGCTCCTGTGCGCTCCAGTTCGCCATGTCTGCTCCAGTCATTGTGGGTTAAATGCACTTTCAGCGTTCTCTGCGTACCAAACCATACTTTATACGTTACCCAATTCTATGCGCTTCAGTCCGTTCAATGCCCTTGTATCCACTCTTGTCAGCCTCACGCCTGCACTCTTGTCAGCATCAAGCGTGTACCCACTCACCCCTCTACCTACTCATCTGTTTTAAGCACTCGTGTCTTTCACGCAATCAACATCAATATCCTGTTCTAAATATTCATCTCGACACTCATCTGTTCTATACCTTCATCCGTTCTGTACACTCATTCACTCTGTACACTTATCCACTCTGTACACTTATCCGCTCATACGCTCTAACACTCATCCGCTTTATCCACTCAACCACTCTATTCACTCATCTGCCCTATCCACTCATCCGCACAATCCACTCATTCTCTCCTCTGTTCTATCCACTTGTCCGTTCCATCCACTCATCTACTCTATCCACACCATCCACTCTATCGACTCAACCCCTCGACGCACTCAACCCCTCGACGCACTGAACCCCTCAACGTGCTCAACCCCTCGACGCGCTCATCCCCTCGATGCGCTCAACCCCTCGACGCGCTCAACCCCTCGACACGCTCACCCTTCGACGCGCTCAACCCTTCGACGCGCTCAACTCCTCGGGACGCACACACCCCCATGACGCACAAACCCCACGACGCACACACCCCCACGACGCACTCATCTCCACGACGCACTAATTCCCACGACGCACTCATCCCCTTCTACGCACTCACCCCATCTACGCACTCAGCCCATCTACGCGCTCACCCCATCTACGCACTCACCCCATCTACGCACTCATCCCATCTATGCACTCATCCTCTACGCATTCTTCCTCTGTACGCACTCCTCCATCTACGCGAATCAACCCCATTTATGGCTTCATCCCCTTTACGCACTCATCCCTCTACGCATTCATCCCTCTACTCATTCCTCCCTTCTCTGCACTTATCTGATCCCGTGCTCTTTAGCTCCCCGCACACATCTGCTCCTCGTAGTCGTCTGCTTTAAGGACTCGTGCATTTCACGCATTCAACAGGGATATTCTGTCTTATAAGTTCATCTCTACACTCATTTGTTTTATACTTTCCTCCGTTCTGTACAGTCATTCATTCTGCACATTTATCCACTCATAACGCTCTATCTACTCATCCGCTTTATCCATTCATCCAGTCTGTACACTTATCCACTCATACGTTCTAACACTCCTCCGCTTTATCCACTCATCCACTCTATTCACTCGTCTGCCCCATCCACTCATCCGCCTTATCCACTCATTCTCTCATCCGTTCTATCCACTTGTCTGTTCTATCCTCTCATCCACTCTGTTCGCTCATCCGCTCTATCCATTCATCCGCTCTATCCACTCATTCTCTCATCCGTTCAATCCTCTCTTCCACTTTGTCCACTCCTCCGGTCTTTCCACTCCTTCGCTCTATACACTCCTCCGCTCTATACACTCCTGCATTCTATACCCTCCTGCATTCTATATACTCCTCCGCTCTACACACTCGTCACACTTCCATATTCATGCGTTGTCCATATTAATGTACTCTACATACTCATCAGGTTCACATACTCGTCATTTCTACACACTTATCCCGTATACGCTCATCTGTTCTGGACATTCATCTGTTTTACGCGCTTCTGCGTTCTACTTGCTTCCCCGTATTACGCGCTCATCCGCTCTACACGCTTGTCTATTCTACACATCCAGCTGCTCTACACACTCATCCACTCAACATGTTCATCCAATCCATACACTCATCCGGTCTACATATTCATTCGAATCCCACATTCATTCAAACTATATAGTTATCTGTTCTAAGTAATTCGTCTATGTCATTCACTTTGTTAACTCCACATGCATTCTATTTGTTTCGGGAGTTTAAATCTTATTACTCCTATTAATCATTTCACTGCTTTGATCTATATTAATTTAATTCTGTTTGCCCTTCTAGATTATTGGGGGATGTCAGTTGCCAGTTTCTTGCATCAGGTGGTTTGATGGATTGGTGTCATTGAGTTGCTGTTGGTCTGTTTGGGTTGGTTTGGTACAGGTTGATTTTAGGGGATGAGCCAGGTTTTCAGCAGTTTGCGAAAAGCCATTAAATCCTCAGTCTGGCGGATGTGGGGTGGGAGTGAGTTCCATAGCGTGGGGGCTACGGCTGAGAATGATGATCCACCTAACCTAATTGAGTTTGTCTTCGGAATGATTAGGAGGCCGGCTGAGCTTGATCTTAAAGTGCGTGGGGGGATGTAGGGTTTTAGCTTGTCTTGAAGATATTGAGGTCCTGTTTTATGCAGTGCTCGCTGTGAGATGCACAAGGTTTTAAAAGTCACCCTGCAGGCTACTGGAAGCCAGTGCAGCGTCTTGATGGCTGGGGTGATGCGGTCTCTTCGGCCAAGCGCAAGAAGCAATTTGGCTGCCACGTTTTGTGCCCTTTGGAGTTTATTCATTTGGTACGCGTGGACTCCGAGGTATAAGGGGTTTGCGTAGTCCAGTCTTGATATAACGATTGATTGGACCGCAGAGAGTCTGTTGGGAAAGGAGAGATATGGAAAGATGTGCCTAAGGGTTTTAAGGTGGTAATGGCAGGACTTTGAGACGTTGTTGACTTGGCGCGAGAGTGTTAGGTCAGAGTCAAGGGTGCATCCAAGATTTTTCACTGAGTTGGAGGGGGTCGGAGACTTGCCCATGGCGGATGGCCAGGGTAGTGGTTGAGGGAGAAGCTCCAGGTTTCCACACACCATGATTTCCGTTTTAGAGGGGTTTAACAGGAGGTGGCTTTCGGTCTTCCAGAGTTCTATGTCAAACAGGCAGGAGGCCAGGTCAGGTCTGCAGTTGGGTTTTGAGTTGAGGAGTTTTAAAATGTGTTGAGTGTCGTCGGCGTAGTTGTAGCACAGGATGTTGTGCGAATGAATTAGTGGTGGGAGGGTGATCAAGTAGAGATTGAACAGGAGGGCGGATAGGCACGCTCCTTGTGCGACTCCAGTGTTGACTGGTCGGGCTTGGGAGGTATAGTTGGAGAGTATCGTTATTTGGTACCGATCCTTGAGGAATGAAGCTATCCATTTAAGAGCGGTTCCACGAATTCCAAGGGAGTGGAGGAGGTCTAGGAGGATTGAGTGGTTGATTGTGTCGAAGGCAGCGGATAGGTCAAGAAGGATTAGTGCTGCGCATCCCGCAGAGTCTGCAGTCATTTTAAGGTCATCCCAAATTGAGGTTAGGGTGGTTTCAGTTCCGTGGCAGGCTCTGAAACCTGATTGAGCGGGGTCTAGGAGATTGTTGGCTTCGACAAATGCATTTAGTTGGGAGTAGGCAGTTCGGTCAATGAGTTTGGCAAGGAATCTGGTGTTTGAGATGGGGTGGTAGTTTTTGGGCTCGAGAGGGTCGAGCAAGGGTTTTTTAATTAGAGGTTTGACATAAGCTGTTTTGAATGCGTCGGGAAAGATACCAGAGGAAAGAGAGGTGTTTATGATGGATCTTGCGTGTTCACCTGCGCAGGTGGAAGTAAAGATTTCTTTGAGGGTTGCAGCTGGGCAAGGGTCCAGAGGCGAGCCTGATGGTTTGCGGCAGATAGAAGTTTGTGAAATTGCTCAGGTGATATTGGACTAAAGGATTCAAACGTTGGTTGCATAATGGTTGCATCTGGTGGGGTGGCCGGTATGGGGGTTGAATTACTTTGGGGATGTAAGAGGTTGGTGGCTACAGTATTTGTTCTTTCGAGAGCCGTGGTGAAGAAGTGGAGGGAGAGTGAGTCGCTTAGTGATTGTGAGGGAGTTGGGACGGTCGTGTTGCAGGCCGGATGGGTGAATTCGGAAATGATTTTGTGGAGTTCTTTGCTTGGGTTTTTGCAGTTTTGGATTCGGGAGTTGTAGTTGGCTTTTTTTGCTTTCCGGATTTCGACCTTGTACTGATAGAGGTGTCGGTTCAAGGTGGCCCTGTTCACCTGGGTTTTGTCTTTCTGCCATTTGCGTTCTAGGTATTTATATAGTTGTTTAGTGATCTTCAGCTCAGGAGTGAACTATCTGGGGAATTGGCCGCGGCGGGTTGATGGTTTGCAAGGGGGACTGAGCCGCGTCAGAGATGCATTGAGCCATGAGTCAAAGGCGTCGGGGGGTTAGTTGTTTGTTCAGTAGGCAGGTAGGTGGTGGAGACTGGAGGAGTGCGTCGGCTAGGTCAGGGACGATTTTTAGTTTTTTCCAGCCTCTGTGGATTCCCACACATGTCCTCTTTTGGGAAATGCATGGGGTTCCTTGTTTTCCTTGCTGGCTTCGACACCCTAAGCCCAAATCTGTAGGTTGCCCACATGAACCAAATGTGCTGTGGCGAAAGGCTTGGGCTTACCAGCGGGTTACCCTTTTCCTTTTTGCGCCCCGGTAGGTGCACCCACACATGTGAGGTACCGTTTTCATCGGGACACCTGTGGGAACACGAGAAGGTATGACATATGTTGTTGGCAACGTGTTTCAGTGAGTGGACACATGGAAATGTCTCTGAAATTGGCTGGAAATGAAGACAATTCTCAGACATTTCGCTCCGGCCACCCACCAAAACACACCGCCAACAACACATGGCCACCTTCCCACGTCCCCAAACGTGTCCCGATGAAAACGGTACCTCACATGTGTGGGTGCACATACAGGAGCGCAAAAGGAAAAGGGTAACCCACTGGTAACCCCAAGCCTTTCGGTACAGCCCATTTTGTTCATGTGGGCAACCTACATATTTGGGCCTAAGGTGTCTAAGCCAGCAAGGAAAAGACGGAACCCCATACATTTCCCAAAAGAGGACACCCGTGGGAATCCACAGATCATGATACTGATCCAAAGGATACAGACTCTTCCACCACATCCACCACGCCAGGATGATACCTGGGATACAGATGAAGCAGACCAAACAGAGACGCAAGGTAGTCTGGTGCAGCCCTCTTCACCAGACGACATTGGGCCTTTACACACTATGGTTTCAAAAGCATGCCAGAAATGTCGTTTAACACCGGCAGAGGAAAATAAAGACTGTTTTCTTTTCAATCATATGGGAAAAACGCTGAAAAGCTGTGTTTACTATACCCATTCTGGACCATGTTTGGCAAGAGGTGTTACGAACCCCGAAGCACCCTTTCACAGAGCCCGCAGTCAAAGGTAGGCTAAACAAAAAGTTTAAAGCACCAGAAACGGCTCCTAAGAAACTCTCCTCTCAACCCTCTCCAGAATCTGCAGTGTGAGCGGCTGCTACTCACAAAGCACGTTTGCAGTACAAATGTGCCACACCACCAGAAAATGAGTGCCGAAAAAATAGATGCTTTCGGCAAAAAGGTACACGTTAATTTCGAATGGATTGTATATTCCCACGTATTCCTCATGTTAGATATTCGTATCTTCAGCTTTGCTGCTTCGAAAAAAAAAAATTCACACCAGAGGGGGCTGTGCTTGAGGTTGCGCTGTCAATGTCCCTCGAGTGCTGCGTTGAGAGACAACATCATCTGCCATATAAAGGGCTCAAGCTGCGCCCGTTGATTTCAGTTCCATTTTTCCGATAGCTTTCGCTTAGTATCACGAAAATGGCACTTCAGTTCTTCAAACTATGTCTTCCTCATCGAATCATTCCACGCCCAAAACTGGCTTTAACAAGTGTCAGAAATGCGGGAAGAAGATGTCAATCACTGATCCGCATCGAGTTTGCCTCTGTGGCTTGGGTCCGGACCATCGGGTTGACGAGTGTGGTTCCTGTCATGCAATGACCAACAAAGCTCTTAAGGAAAAAAGAGGTAAATTGGCTGTGGGGGAGGAATCCTCAAAGTCTTCTTCAAGAAGAAAGAAAGACTCGATTGAGTCGAGTATTAAATTTCGACACAAATCGAAGAAATCAAGGTCGAGGAGTCAGTCTAGGAAATCGTCCTCTTCTTCGTCAAAAAAATCAAAGAAAAGGCATCACTGATCTCCCTATTCTTCTTCGTTGTCTGATACAGAGGTTATCACCTGCCCTTCAAAGCATGATTCCCCTAGAAAGTGGGAGGATTTCAGAGCCTCCATGATGCAAATTTATGAGAACGTAGCCCAGACCCCCTCGAAGAAATCACGTGAAGATGATGCCCCGGCTCATTCTAGAAGTGACAGAGGGAGGTCAGAGACCAAACGCATAAAATCCAGTGAAAAATTGTCGAGAGTGTCGTCGGAAGAGATTTCTCTGACACCTCATAAAAAAAGCAAAGCAGGCCTACCGGTGCATAAATCGGAGGTAACACCTGACAAAATGGCGATGAATGTCCATCCGCCATCAAAGTCGGTGTCGAAGGTCTCCTCAATGCCACTGTCGAAGGCTCACTCAACGCCGGTATCGAAGGTGGTGTCAACAACTTACTCAACAACGCTTACATCGAAGACTCCTTCGACCGTGTCGAAGCCTGCGTCAGCGACATCAACGCCCTCTATGCCTCTGTGGAGGCCAACACTAATTCCGGCACCCAAATCAACTCCTTTGCTGAAGCCGAGATCTTTGCCCACTACATCATTGAGTAAAATGTATCACCCTGAGCCTGGACAAGATTTTTTCACATCTATGGCTTCCATTTATTAAGAACAATCCTCTCAAGTGGACATTTCCCCTTCTGGTGTTATATTTGGGACAAAGGATGTTCCTGAGGAGTTAATTGATCCTCATTCTAAAATGGCTGACCTATATGAATGTCCACAGACAATGGGCCTCATTACGACCCTTGCGGAAATGGAAAAATGATGGCGGAAATGCAATACCGCCATCGAACACCGCTCGTTGCGATCATGACCCGTCACCGTAAAGTACGATGCCAATAGCGACACCGCATTGAACGGCAACGCTAACTGCACCAAGTACGCGCACG
Organism: Ambystoma mexicanum; assembly: GCF_040938575.1. Classification (NCBI taxonomy): domain Eukaryota; kingdom Metazoa; phylum Chordata; class Amphibia; order Caudata; family Ambystomatidae; genus Ambystoma; species Ambystoma mexicanum. The sequence continues at coordinate 62,557 of NC_090936.1, read as the reverse complement.
CGCGCCTTGCAAAACCGGAATCACCGCCATGGCGCAACGGTACGCGAATTCTGACCCTAGCGGACATGTACTGAACGCCATCAAGCACGTCGTAAAGTACCATTCCGCCATGGCGAGAAATACGGCAACGCGAACCAACCGTAAATGGCCCACTGAGTGCCTGTACTCCACTCCCTGGCCTCATTGCACAACTCCTGGCAGGCGCAATGTACTCACACTATCCAACCAGTGAAATCCACAATTCACCCATGCATGCCAACGTAGAAAAGCATGCAGGGGCTCAAAGCGCCCCGTGAGTGGGCATCCATGTACGGCATGTCACCATAGCCGTACTGACGCAGCACAGGCATGTGAAGGTACAATACATCAAAATGAAAATCAAGAACACATGACACAAAACAACAGTAGACCCCCATCGCTTGCCACCAGCGCAAGGCAACATCCAAAACAGCATCCTGAGGGGGATTGCACCAGCCCTGTACTCATGCCAGCAAACAAACCAACCATCAGCAGAAGCATGTACCACACAAGTCGGCAGAGTGACTGAGCAGCCAGGCTCATCCCAAGAGGGGCCGATGGGAGCTGCAGGGCACAGATGGCATCAATACAGAAGCTATTCCAATGGACATGACCCCAGTCCCCCTCCAACAAACGCACGCAAACACAGTCACCTGTGACCAGCCACATTCTGAACAACCCATCATTCCACCAATCGACCTGGCTGACAGGCACCAGTCGGCCAAAAGCCAATCCCCCGCCCCTGAACAGCACATCATGTAAACAGTCACAATGGCAGCCCCCATCCGTGACCATACTGTGCTACGTAGGCAAACGCGGCCAGTACTGTACCACACAACTCAACTCAGAAGGCGGAACACAATGCAGATCATCACGCAATACATACCGCCACAAAGCGAAAACTCGCCACATCACCTGCAAAGAACAACGCAACACGACAAATATCGGAATACAATTTAAATGCACATCCAAATGACAAAGGCCCCACAGCAATTTGCAAAATACCACCAAAACAACCATCATCACCGAGGGCTGCATCTGCAATGATTGACCGGCTTCCACTTGTGTGACGCCCTGTACCATCATGGCACACAGGGCCTACATCAACGTTCCAAAAGGCAACATGGAAGCGGCAAGAACCGCAGGTCCGTCCCATGAGGCAGGCACTAGTCGAGCTGAAAGGCCGAAATGTTGCACCTAGCCACCAGTACAGCGTAAGGGCATGTGGCCCATTGGCGATCGTCCCATAAGATCGAAATGGTGCTCCACTGATTCACCCGAAGCTGCAGGAGTCGAGAGTAAAAACCATCTGGAGGAGTGGCGTAGAGATGGCATCTGCAATAGGGCAGGAGATACCTGTCACCCAAAAGAAACACAAATTAACCGATTGCATTACGGGACTCATGATGCATTACAATCTTCATTCAACACACCAAATCCACACCCATATGCATGCTAGCCCACTCCAAAGGAATATACACACCCCTAAATCAGTATCGAATCATAACGAAACCAATCGAGCTAAATACACCACTGTCAACGTCGGTTACTGTGCATGCGTCCGTCAAGATAGAACCCATGACATGGGATTAGTAACGTGCCTAGACACAAGTGTATGAAGGCGCGTCGAGACAGGGAGGATCCGACAAGGGCAGATAGACGTATGTCCCACTATGGCAGCCTTGCATCACATAACGCAGGGGAAGGGGAGTGAATCAAAAAACCCATGTACATGGCAGACCCTAAACGGAATCATCAGTCCATGCATCCACACATCATTCCCTCATCCCGCAATGAAAACGCATGAATATTCACTCACATAATATGTGAAACTTCCATCGCGTCTGTGCGTAATGCAGTCCGCAAAAACCACTGTGCCCCTGGCCGGATCTGTAGTGTTGTGAAGCAAGATGGATTTGGGAACGTCCTGCCTTATCGTCCACAACGCTATTGCGCATCCCATTCAATTCATATCATTCATTGCCTGCTCGTTATGGGCCATGTCCCAAGGACATTCTACAATAGAACGTTACATTTCCAGCCAGACCTGTGGGCGTATCCTCGCCGCTACTTCAAAACCCAAAATGCTGGCCTTCGAATTCCTCACTTGCAACATTACGTCGAAAATGCTTCTGTGAACGCTTGCATTCACAATTACATCAATGTAGTGCGGCTGTGTGTCATGATGCTAACTGGCTGCATTCACAAAAGGCACGCCACGCCCGTCGGTGAAGTACGTTACTGTGCTGCATGAGGGTCGCCCATCGATCGAGCCCTACATGCCACTGACTCTTCACAGGTCTGTAAGCGGCTGCAATCATAGCATGTGTAACAATGGGAGCATAGCATGAAGATCAGTCAAAGTACATCACACTGCCATCGGGATTTGATACATGATTCAAATCCCAATATGCCATGCGGCCAAATGCAGCCTTACGGGCGGGACGTGCTCGGCCAGAAGGGATTGCATCTGCCACAGATTCATTCAATCAGCACAGGTGGAGGCCATACAGGCCGACAGCACATATATTGCAGACCCAAACCCCTCCCACAACCACTCCCACTCCAAAATGCTACCGGCAGGACTAGCGATGTTGGGCCTGGGGTACCAGATAGCACTGCAAGTGCTACAACTACAAGAAGACGACGAACAACAACAGGTACAACAACCGGGCGCACAGGGGAGACGGAGGAGAAGGAGGAGGAGGAGGGCAAGGCAGGGTCAGCAAGGCCCACAAGCACTGCCACTACCACCACGCAGGCGGCCCGCAATCCCACGCCTCCGAGCCGATCTGTTCAACCTCACTGCTGAGCAGATCCACACCCTCTACCGTTTGGACCGGGACACCATAATCGCCATTGTGGACATGACACATGCTGACCTCGTGAGCATGATAGATAGCCCAACCGCCATCCCACCCCTACTGAAGGTGGTGTCTGCACTCCACTTCCTGGCCACAGGCACCTACCAGCACACAGTGGGACAGTTGCATGGCATTTCACAGCCACTGTTCTCACGGACACTCTTCCAAGTGCACGATGCCCTCCTGAAGCACGCCGACGACCACATCACACTACCACGCACGTACCAGGAGATTACCAACGCTAAAGTGGGATTCCATGCACTTGGCGGCATCCCGGGTTGCATTGGTGCCATCGACTGCACCCATGTTGAATTGGTTGTCCCACATGCCATGGAGGTCCAGTACCGCAACCGGAAACAATTTCATTCAATCAATGTGCAAATGGTGTGTGACTCCAACAAGATATTTACGCATTGTTGTGCCAGATTTCCAGGATCTACCCATGATTCCATGGTCCTGAGGAACACAAGAATACCACGCTACATGGAGCGACACGCAGGGCACAGATCCTGGCTACTCGGTGAGTCTCATTCCATGCATGACATCGTGGCCCATTTGATGCGTCTATGACCTTGCAGGGGGGGGGGGGGGCTACTTAGCACTATCATTCCACTGACACCCTTTATTCGTCTCATACAGGTGATGCCGGGTATCCACTGAAGAGATGGCTCCTTACACCAATCCGGAACCCACAGAACGAGCATGAGGAGGACTACAACCATGCCCACTCACGTACCCGTGTGGTCATTGAACAGGCATTCGGCCTACTGAAGGCTCGTTTCCGCAGCCTCAGCAGGTCTGGCGGGGCACTCATGTACAGCCATGAGAAGGTTTCTAAGATGGTCATGGCATGTGTCATGCTGCACAACATGTGCATACGTAGGAATGTGCCCATGCCCCCTGACGCTGTACTGCATGCACCTGAAGATGATGATGATGATGAGGGTGGGGATGTGGAGGCACCTCAAGGAGTCCATGAGGCACAGGATGCACGTGCAATCCGACAGAGCATCATAGATGCATGCTTCTAGCAACCACGCATGGTGCCTATTACACGGAAAGGGGACCTGTGGCACTGTGTGTGTGTAGTACAGGCACATTGTGGACTGTACGCCTATGAAGGCCTCGTACGCAAATATCAATGTCCACACATGTCATTGGATGATAATGAGGTGCTGTATTGTTAATGTGAATTGATTTATACACCCTATGGACCCGCCACCCAGTGAAGCCCAACACACCCCCTCCACCCTACTCCCTCCCCCCCCCACACCAGTGTCCGAATATGCATGCTGTCCGTGGGTAGACGCTATTGCAAGCCCCCTCTACGGGTATCAGGGGCACCCCTGCCCGTGGAGCGCAGGTTCCTGCCAGATCTGCGTTGGGGGCTGCCCTGGACGGAACTTGCCACGGATGATGTCTCTGCCTGCTCGCGTCCATGCATGTCTCTGAGGGTTTGTGAGAGCTCCGAGAGCACACGGCGCACAGCAGCAAGTTCAGCACAAACGTCTTTGGACGTCGCATGCAGTTCCCCCCTCAGGCTCTCGGTGCTTTTCTCCATTTGTGCTCTCAGGCTCTCGGTGCTTTTCTCCATTTGTGCTCTCAGGCTCTCGGTGCTTCTCTCCATTTCTCCCCTGAGGCTCTCACTACTTTTCTCTATTTGTGCCCTGAGTGTCTCGGTGGATGTTTCCATGGCTGCCCTGGAACCCCCGCATTCATTTGCATGGTCCTTGAGTAGCGTGGACGCTTCCTGCTGTTGCTCGATCAGCAGGTCGAGGGACTGTTGCCTCTGCTGGGCCATGGACATTTGCGGTGGTGTGACAGGGGGGCTGCTCAACACATGTTGCCTTGGCACAGGACTTGTGGGGGTTGGCCAGTCGTCGTCTTCAGGGTGCCCCTGCGTGGTTTCGTCATGGTGTAGGGGATGGAACATGCAGGGGGATTGGGAAAGGTCATGGATGGTACCTACGTCGCCAGCACTGTTTTCCGTGTCGGAGCATGCTGGCATGACAGCTGTGTCACCTATGGTGCTGCTACCACCAGAGGCAGTGCCATCAGATACGTTCTTGGGGGGGACCTGTGGTGCTGGGGTTGTGGACTTGCTGGCTGCTGGGGTGCCTGTTGCAGTCCCCTCCAGTGTGCTGCCACTTGATTCCTGCTGCTGCCGTGTCTTGATCCTTGCACCTGAGGTGGAGGCTCTTGGGACGTTGGTCCTGGCCCTCTTTGCAGGCGTGCTGGTAGGGGTGTCCTGCAGCTCGTCGTTGGTATCGGACCCTGTGGTGGAGTAAAGAGGGGCGTGCGTTAGTTATGGGTCTGTCGGATTTGGAATGGCAACGTATCAAATGCATTGGGGTGGTACATGAGGCTGATTTGGGACTGGGCCTTGGAGGTGGTCTCATTTTCGTGTGGATTGAGGATGCATTCATTTGGCTGCCTGCAGTTAGGGGGTGCATGCTGCACATGTAGGGGTTGTTTATGGCTTCTTGATTGATTTGTTTGTTCATTCTGACTTTTAGAGGGCGCTGTCAGGGCAAAGTATGTATTGCACTATGGGGTCACATGGTACTGCACATGTTCGTGGTTTGTGGATTTCGCATTGTTTCTCTTGGCCAACCTACCTGATTCTCCGGATGTCGGCACTCCTTTCTCCATCCCTCCGACTCCCTCTATGCTCTCCATTCCTATGGTGGAGGCGCAGATTTCCTCCCAGGGGGTCAACTTGATGGGCGACTCTGAACCCCCCCCGGTAGCTGTGGCGATGTTCCTGTTCGCAGAAAGTATGCTGCGTACGCGGATCCGCAGGTCGTCCCACCGCTTGCGACATTGCTGTGGCGTGCGGGGTGTTGTCCCCACCGCACTTACGCGCTGTGCCACCAGGGCCCATATGGCCTTCTTGTTGGCAAGGGCCGTCCTGGTCATTTGACTGGAGAAGACGACGGCGGCATTTTCCTGGAGGGTCTCGGTGAGCACGGTCAGTTCCTCTCGGGAGAAGTGTACCTGCCGCTTGCGGTCACACGCTTTCTTGGCTACCTTTCCCATATTTATTTTTTAGACTGGGGTTGCTAACGGGTTGGGATGTGTGTCAGGGTCGGATTTTTATGGTTGTGTTGGGATTCGGATTTTATAGTTGTGCGGCGTGCTGTTTCCCGTTCCGGCCACATGCTTTTACTTCCGTTTCCGTATATTTACGGTGGCCGTAATTTACGGTGTCCGCTCGTTACGGTGACCACTCATTACGGTGACCGCTAAGATGGGTGGCGGTATTGCACCTGGTGCAGCGTACGGCGGCGGTAAGGGCCGTTTTGGGGTCATTTCCGCCATCGCAGCCTTTCGGATTCCGCCATGGCGTAATGCTCGTGCCCGATGGGTCGTAATTAGCCGCACTTTGCTCCTTCGTGCAATGGCGGAAACGCAATTTACGCTGTTGCGGTCCGGTCAGTCAATTTCCGCAAGGGTCGTAATGAGGCCCAATAATTGCTCTGGACACATCTCCTGAGTTTGGATTTTGAAAGACCTGACCCGGCTGACCATGCAGACTCAGGATATAGGAGACTTATGAATAAGGTGACATAATTCATGGGGTGGAATAAAAATTCCCCTTATTTACCAGCAGGATGACATGACGGACATTCTCAGTGAAGGTCTTCAAAAGGATCCTGCCCTTCCCTTTCACAAAGCTCTTCAAAAGAAAGTTATGGCTGCTTGGGACGCCCCTGAATCGGGACCTGCAGTCAATAGAAAATTCACAAGCAAGTGCAGGTCCTCTTCTTCTTATCCTGGATATTTACAAAACATCCTTCACCTGAACATTTAGTGGTCCAGGCAGCCACATCCACAAGGCATTCGGCATACCCTACAATTCCCCCAGATAGGGATGACAAAAATATTGATGCATGGTCTCGCAAGCTTTTCTCTTCGGGAAGCACGGCCTTAAAATCGACAAATGTGACTTGCACCCTTGAAAGATTCACATACACCCTGTGGAATTGTATGACAGTGGCAGCTGAACACATTCCTGAGGGCGAGGAGCGAGAAGGCTTTCTTGCAATTGTGAAAGATGGAAAGGATGCTATGAGGGAATGCCTTTCATCATGACATGACACTGCAGACAGCATCAGCAGGTCCATGGCATCTAGCACAGTGCTACGCAGGTTTGCGTGGCTGAGAAAGTCGAGCTTCACACCGGACGTGCAGGCCAGACTACTCAATATGCCATTTGACAGCTTGAGGTTGTTCGGCAGCAAGGCGGACAAAAGTTTAGAAAAGTTGCAGACCTCAAAAGCGGCGGCTAAGTCTCTTAGCGCCTCCATGAGACAACCTCAACAACGCTCCTACTCAGGCTCATCTTCCTAGAGGGGTCGTCCCTTTCGATTCTACTCCTCATTTGGGAGAGGGAAGGGACAGGCTCGTCAAAGAGGACAGCACAGAAAATGTCCTCGTGGTGGAAGAGGAAAGAGTGCTAGATCAGCCCCAGCAGCGGCAACTGCCCCCTCAGCTGCTACTGCAGCCACCATAAAGCCATTCTGAGGCCTTGACCCACAAGTCCCCGGTGGGAGGCAGGATCTCTCAGCATCTGAACGAATGGCGGGGCATTACTTCAGATGCTTGAGCACTGGAAACAGTAGCCCAAGGTTACTGCCTTCCCTTTCAAAAAGGGCTTCAGGATCATCCACCAGCATACAACTCTGTCAAAATTCCAGATCCGATCCTGTTGCAGGAAATTTTAATCCTGCTAGAGAAAGGTGCAATAGAACATGTACCTGTGGCAGAGAGGAACAAGGGTTGGTATTCCCCATCCTTTCTCATACCGGAGGATTGAGACCCATCTCGGACTTAAGAAACTTGAATAAGTTCCTCAGGAAGGATAAGTTCAAGATGTCTCAGATCCTTTAGGCTCGCCAACTCCAAGACTGGTTGGTATCATTGGACCTTCGGGGTGCTTACTTTCATGTGCCAATTCATCTCAAGCACAGAAAGTACCTGAGGATCACGATTGGCAATTCTCATTATCAGTTTCGAGTTCTGCCATTCGGTTTGACCTCCGCCTGAGGGTTTTCACCAAGCTAATGGCGGTAGTGGCTGCAAGTCTCTTTATAAGGGGGATTCATGTCTTCCCTTACCTGGACAATTGGTTAATCAGGGCACATTCACCTGAACAAGCCCAGGAACATCTGAACATGACCTGCCACTTCTTACACAGACTGGGCTTCTCCCTCAATTACAAATATGATACCATTCCAAAGACCCCAATTTATCGGAGAAGTCCTGGATACTTCCTCGGGCAAAGCCTCTCCTCCCGAGGTAAAAGCTGACCAAATTCTTCAGATGGTAACAAAATTCCAAAATGCCCAACATCTGCCGGCCTTCGATTTTCTGAGGTTGCTCGGTCTCATGGCATCCTGCATTTTTCTTGTGCCAGAGGCCAGATTGAAAATGCGATCCCTACAATGGGCCCTCAGGACTCAATGGACCCAATTTCTTGGGGATATGTCAGATCTTTTGCAAGTTCCTGTCAGAGTGGCTCAAGATCTTCTATGGTGAGCTTGCAAGGACAATATCCTCAAAGGAGGATCTTTTTGCCAACCATGGCCGGAGATAACAGTAGTGACGGATGCCTCACTTACGGGTGAGGAGCCCACACCAACGATCTGACAATCAGTGGTCATTGGTCTCCATCGGAGTCCAAACTACACATCAACCTTTTGGAGCTGAGGGCAATCAGACTAGCGCTGAAGGCTTTTCTGCCCTCTGTATGGGGAAAGAATGTCCTGATAGTGACGGACAACACAGTGGCTATGTACTACTTCAACAAGAGAGGAGGCGTAGGGTCACTACCACTGTGCACAGAGGCAATGCAGCTCTGGTTCTGGGCAACACAAGAAGCAATCTCTCTGTCTCCTTCAAGAGATCTTCACACTTTGGGGAACCCCTCAAGTGGATCTGTTCGCGACCAGGGTCAACCAGAGGTGCGATCAGTACTGCTCATGGAAATTTCCCCCAAGAGGAGCTCTAGGAGACGCGTTTGTGGTGGACTGGGAATTTCTGCTTCTGTACGCGTTTCTTCCAGTCCCTGTGATTACTCACGTAATCAGGAGGTTGAGAACGTTCAGCAAAACCTTGATCCTAATTGCCCCGGATTGAACCAGGAGAATGTGGTACCTTCTGGACATGTCCATCTGCCCTCCAATCCTTCTTCCACAAAGAGAGTATCTCCTCTCGCAAGAGGATGGTCGGGTTCTCCGTCCAGAGGTAAAACACTCAGCCGTCACGCATGGTTTCTGAGATGTAAGGATTGGGACCTCCCGGACAACGTAATGGAGATTTTGCTTTCGGCCCGAAGGCCAGCAACTAAGTCCTTGGACCTGTGTCATTGGAACAAGTTCAGTAACTGGTGCAGGGACAAGAATGTGTATCCATTCCTATGTAATAATCCTATGGTACTGTCTTTCCTTTTCCACTTGGCCAATTTGGGGCTCCAAGTTGGCACAATAAAAGGATACTTTGCAGCGCTATCTATTTTTAAGCGCTCCTCAGAAGAAGTGTCTTACTTCAAAATGCCCTTGGTTATTCAGTTCCTAAAAGGGCTCACACATGTGTACCCTCCAACCCCTTTTCAAGTACCTGTGTGGGATTTAAATTTAGTTTTAAAATTCCTCACATGTATTCCATTTGAGCCCTTACACTCTTGCCTGCTAAGACTCCTTACTTTAAAGACAATACTTCTAGTGGCAATTACATCAGCCCGCAGGGTGAGTGAGTTGCAGGTGCTCTCTTGTAAGCCTCCTCACACCATTTTTCATAAGGACAAGTTTACTCTTAAAGTCAAAGCCTCTTATTTATCAAAAATTGTCTCCGACTTTCACCTGTAACAAAAAATCACTTTATCTTCCTTTTATCCTCCTCCTCATGCTAGTAAGTAGGAAGAAAGGCTACACAGACTGCACCATAAAAGGGCTCTCAGTTTTTATATTTCCAGATTGGCTACATTTCAGCAAAGTGATGAACCTTTTGTCGGATATACTGGACACAAGTTGGACCTAGCAGTAACCAAACAGACAATGTCCAGATGGATAATTCTGATAATTACTGAATGTTATAGGTTAGCTGGAAAAGATCCTCCAGTTAGGCTAAGGGCTCATTCAACCAGGGGCATGGCATCTTCAATGGCTCTTCAGAGGGGTGTCCCAGGGCAAGACATTTGTGCAGCAGCCACCTGTTCGTCTATGCACACCTTTGTCAAGCACTATTCTCTAGATTCAACATTATCACAAGGGGGTCTCTTTGCCAAAGCTTCCTTCATACAGCCCATGATTAATACTTTCTGGCATTCCAATTTCAAACTGCTACTGCTGCCTATCTAAGATGAGGAATACGTGGGAGGACACAATCCATTTAAATAACAAGTTACTTACCAACTTTAACGTTTTTTCGATTGGATGTTCCTCCCATCGACCCTCCCAGCCTAGCCTGCTGTACAGTTTATGACAATTGCACTCTAAATTCCTTGAGAGCTGGAGGTCTAAGAATGCCTGGTCAACTACTTAGATGGTTATATCGTAAAAACAGAACTGAAGTCAACGGGCGTGGCTCGAGCCCTTTATACGGCAGATGATGTCGACGCTTGAGGGCAGCCCTCGAGGGACATCGACACTGCGACCTTGAGCACAGCGCCCTTGGTGTGAATTTTTTTTTTCCGAAGCAGGAAAGCTGAAGATACGAATATCTAAGATGAGGAATACGTGGGAGGAACATCCAATCAAAAGAACGTTACAGTTGTTAAGTAACTTGTTTGTCTAACACACTGGCATTATGTGGGTTCAGGGTCCTCAACTCAACCTACTTTTCTTTGACCGGCACCTTCCGTCCCTCATTAACTTTCTTCCCTCACCTACCTCTCCCCCAACCACTCTCTCTGTCCCTCCCTCACACTTAATGCCTGTTGAGCCATCAAACACTCTGCCGACATCTGCCTCCTTGTTGAAGACATTGACCTCGACATTCCTTGCTCTCACAGAGATTTGGTTCAATGCCAGCTCAGTCACTGCTTTTGACACCCTTCTCTCAAATGGCTACAAGATAATTTCCAAGCCACAACCTAATCGTGCTGTTGGTGGGGTTGCCTTAATCTTTCCAGAGTGGGTTCCTTCCTCCCTTATACCCACGCAGACTTACTCTTCCTTGAGAGCCTGGTCTGCAAGTCGGTCATCTCTCTCGCCTCCTCTCTGGCCTTTGCCACTATCTACAGCCCCCCTGGGACTATCACCCTCTCCCTCTCTGAATTAGCTGATTGCTGCTCTGCTTTCCTCACAGCCACCTCCAAACTCCTTCTCTTGGGTGACTTCAACATCCATTTGGACTGCTCTGTCCCAACATCCACACTCTTCCTTCATCTTTGGACCACACTTTCCCTTCCGGTCCAACCCACTCGGCAGGACACACTCTTGATGCCCTCATCCATTCTGATCGGTCACTCTCCCCACCCACTGACCACACCTCTCTTCTTGTCAGACCACTCCCTCCTCTCCTCTTACCTGGGTCCCCTCGGCCCTCTGACTGCACCTCCACCAGCCCTGCCCACCGCGTTTGTTAGGGAGAATTCTCAAGTATGGCTATTTTCCCTCACCTAGTGAGTCCCCCAGCAGCTTTGCTGGATTTCAGGGATTTATATTTTCCACCTGGTAAGAGTGTGAGCCCTTTTCCCCACTCTTACATGTGTGTTGCTGTGTGTGTTTAACATATTTGTGTTCATAGACTGTGGAGCCTCACCTTCTCCACAGGCATCTTCTTTTTACTGTGTGTTACACAGCACCTTCACTGCAGTGACACAGGGTTGTCTTTTAGACTTCCCAACTCAGACTCCATTTTTCTGGGAATGACTACTGTCACCCAGGAGATGAAAAGTTGACATTAACTTTACTAGTCTTTTAAAATCCACAGACCCAGTACAAACCTTCTTACTTGGAGTACTGGAAAGGGTTAATACTTAACCCTTTTGTCTGTCTCTCTCGGAGCATTGTTTTGCTCCCTTTCCATTAAGACTTGGCTGGTGGCAGTGGTAACTACCCTAATTTTCCTAACGTGGTTATCTTAAATAACCATGGTATAGTTTTAGGCTATCTTGGTAGCCTCGAACTTAAACCCACTTGACCATATTGTTTTTAATATTGTTCCGGCTGGGTTTAGACACTATTTCTTTTTGGAAAAGTTTTTCTCATGTTCGTCTCTACGCACCAAACCAGGTTTTGTTCCTTTGTTCACCGTCTTAGCGGGCTTCTGCACAGAAGCCCTCGTTTAGGCGCCTGAAAGTCTGGGTAGGCAGGATGTGAGGGAGGGGTTTTAGGACCCCTGCCACGGGATCCCTTGGTAACCCAAGTTGCACTCCTGTTTGGTTGGCTGGGTGACTGTCCCCGCCAGGACAGCCACCGTGCTGTGTGATTGACAGCCAGGCTGTGTGAATGGGGGAAAACTGCATAAAAAGCAGGTCTCTGAGTCAGAGTCGCCACTGGAACAAGAGAACCGAAGAGGAGCCCGCAGAAGAGGACCCCTACCACGACTGAACCACCCGGTGAAGCCCTGCTGCAGGTCCGAATCTTCAGACTCCAATGACAGAGAGGATCTTCCAAGAATCTTCTTCCCTTGATTTGGTGGGACCAACCAGTTCGCCCAAACTCCAAGCCAGGACCCCCCTCTTCTGGTCAAATACACTGTACAGAGCTACAGTGGGCTGGATAGCCAGGAGGGTCGGACCCTGCTTGGGTTGTAAGAAGCGCACCTTTTATTTGTGGCTTTACCCTGCTGCTGGTTTCTTCCCTGGGTGGTGCAGGACCCTCCAGTCTTCCTACTTTGTGTCAGTCGGACAGTCGTTTCACGAACCATGAGCCTGCTGGAACTACCGGCAACATCCGCCGCAGCTACAGCTTCTTCTCCATTTAAGGTACTGTTCAATATCTGGTTGTTCGTCCAGCCGCCGTGGAAAGGTGTGAAACCTTTCGCCAATCCAAGGGCTTGTCCTTCTCTTCTCTTTAAACTAACTTTTCTGCTGACCAACTGCGTTCTGAACTCTTGGCAAAGACTTAACCGCAAACTACCCTGAACTGTATGATCTTCAGCAAAAGACTTTTGCCCTATTGACTTTGGCCCTAAGCCTATTTTACTTGATTCTGTCACTGTAGTTCCTCTTTCTAGATTTCCCTGCCTACTTACCTGTTGGTACTGTTCCATTTCTACCTAACTTTGTCTCTCCCTCCCTTTTTAGTTAACAGAGTGCCATTTTTCTCCCACTTCATTTTGTGAGCTTAACTTGTCTGGAAACTATTGGGAGTGGTGTGGTGTATTAAGCGTGTGAATGTTTTAACTGCTTTACTTTAGTGAAACGTTATACAACTGAAGAGTAAATAAATGTATATTCTTTTACTTGAAAACCTTGAGTCAGTGTTTGTTTGAATCATAGTAACTGCTGTCCTCTGTGTAACTATTGATACTGCTCACTTGCTCTTGAGATAGGTCTGGCTGCTCAGCCATTGCTACGTCTTTACTGTGTAACACAGGCTTGTACCAAAGGTGAATTTGTGCTGCCACTTGTAGTCCTAATTGTGTGTAGTGTTCCCAAAGGGTACTGCATATAATTCTGCCTAATCAAGTGTCAGCTGATGCCTTTGCATCCATCTTCATCCCCGTCTTCCGCCACCCTTGTCTCTTCCCCAGACTCTGCTCTCAGCAACCTCTATCTGGCCATCACTAACACTCTGGACATTCCTTGTCCCTGGAATGAGGATATGCCTGAAACCTGCCTCGAAGCGTATTACCTGGTACGACTCCAAATTTGCAGCCCTGAAACGCAAGTTCAGAGCTGCGGACCAGAAGTGGCAAACCTCCGGCTCACCCTCTGACAAACTTGCCTGCCACCTGCTCCAAAAGCAATACAGACTCTCCATCCATGCCAAGAAAAGGGGTCACATACAGGCACGGGTATCTGGTGCATCCAACAACACAGCGGAACTCTTTAAAATCTGCAGGAAACTAACCAACCCTGCTCTTCTGAACACCTGTGAAGGACTGCTTGCTTCCCTGGATTCTAACTCTCGAGCTGTGCTCATTCTACTTGATCTCGCCTTTGGCACGGCCAACCCGTCCATCCTCATAAAATGGCTCCAAGATACCCTGAGTATCTCGGAGGGGGTACTGGTCTGGCTGACCTCCTTCCTAGGTGGCCTGGACGCGGCCCTCGCTTTTGGATCCAGTTCCTGGGGTTGGGCCAGTGCGGGAGGATCACCTGGGTAAAGGGGTTTCATCCAAAAAGACTGAATTGAAAAGACCTACCCAACCAAAATTTCTAAATTGGGTACTACTAAATGTTCTACTTACCAAAAGTTCAACTAACCTTATTTTCCTCCGTTATTCTTATTTTTCTATTTTCTTCTTTCTGTCAATTGAAAAGTATTGTTATTAAATCATGATTTCAAAAAGTATATTTCTGTATAAATATATAAAAAAAAAATATATATATATATATATATATATAACTATATTTATTTTTAGATTAACTCAAAACAACTAATTTAACATTTGTATTGCATTCATTTTTAGAAATGTAATTTTCGTTTCAGTCCACTAGATGGCAAAAGAGACCGTTGAATGATTTCATTTGTAATATTTACAATATGTTTGTTCACAATATATTTATTTTTAGATTAACTCAAAACAACTTATTTAACATTTGTATTGCATTAATTTTTAGAAATGTAATTTTAATTTTAGTCCACTGGATGGCAAAAGAGACCGTTGAATGATTTCATTTGTAATATTTGCACTATGTTTGTTCACACTATATTTATTTTTAGATTAACTCAAAACAACTAATTTAACATTTGTATTGCATTCATTTTTAGAAATGTAATTTTCGTTTCAGTCCACTAGATGGCAGAAGAGACCATTGAATGAGTTGCATTTGTAATATTTACAATATGTTTGTTCACGTATTGAGACTTTCGTTTCTGCATTTTGTCATTCTGTCTACAGTTTTGACCGAGTAAACGTCCTTTCTGCAGTCCTGGATTCCCATGGATTTTTCACTTATTTTGGAGTTTTGATGGATGTTTATATTTTTTCAACATCCTGTGTGCGCCGGGCTTCTTCTTTTTTGAGGATTGTTTGGGATCTTGTTCACTCTTTGGTTTGCCTGGATGCGCGGGTTCCCTATGGATTTTGTGATTACGTCGAATTGTTTTTTTTATTTCCCTGGACTTTTATGGATTTTTAACCTTGGATTTGATAATACTGGTTTTAGATGGACTTTTTCTTGGATTCATTTGACAACATTCATGGATTCTGCAAACTGTAAGTACGTTCTTACTCTTTCAATGTTAATGAACTTTTCAACTATGTATAATTCTATGTTAACGGTACAAATCTTATTAACTGCTAATTCTGCTTACTTGCTGTGTTTATTTAATCGTGTTAGAGGACAACAAAGTTCAGATTGAATGCAAGGCTACTCAGGTAGTCATTTAACGGCAATTTTCCAAACTTTTCAGCTATTTCTTTTAATTTTGTCATGCTTTGGAAACTTTTGCTTGATGTTTTATGTAAGTTTTTACCACTATTTTTTTGTAACATGGCTTTCTCTTGTACACTTTGTTCGCTTTGCAATGTTTTAAAAAACTTCCAAATAGATGGATTAGTGTTCCCCATTGCAATATTGAGGGCATGGTGCCAGGCCTCTAGTCTATTATTGGTTTTTGGACCTTCTTCAAGTATTGCATTATAGCAATTCCAGTATTCTAGTGGTATTTTTGGTTGTTTGCGCCCAAATCTTGTTTGGCTGCCTATCCACGTTTCCTTGAATTAGTTTAGGAAATTATCTAGAACGCTCTCATGTCTCTGGAAATAGTTCTCCTTTATGGTGTTTATGTCTGCACTTATTACTTCTGTCTTTCGAACACATGTTATTGTACATCATTTCTTGGCATTGTATTGAAATTCGCTTTTTTTATGTACAGTGGCTGGAGACCATGCTTGTGTATATTCCTCCATATTGCTTGACTGAAATGAAAATAACAACCCTGAATTCCAGTTTGTTTAAATATGCTTCTTATGGCATTCATCGCAGCCAATTCAAAGTCCATGATGCATTTTTTTAGGGTTGTCATTTGTTTCGGTCATTTTTTCTTTGATTTTACTAAATACTTCACTGTATTTCTTTTAATCTTTGTGTGTCATAAGAATGTATACAAGTAGGAAAAAGTCGTTTTCAATTTGCCCATGAATACTATACAGTTGACTCAAAGGCATAGGGCAGCATTTAAAGTGCCATCCGGCAACCATTGTTTGCTTACATTTAGGACTGATTCATGGAATTTGTGCACCGAGAAATGGGGATTTGTGTGCCATTCTGCCCGCAAATCCCCATTTGTTAAACAGGGATTTGCGGGCAGAATGGCGCACAAATCCCTGTTTTTCGGCACACAAATTCCATGAATCAGCCCCTTAATCTCTGTATATTTTGCTCAGTTGCAAATATGAGGTATTTGTCCTCACTATTTTCATTTTCGTGTAATAGGAATGGTTCACCATCTTGTGTTAGTTTCATGGTTTCTGGTATTTTTACTTCAGAAGTGTGTTTTGGAGCTGGTGGCAAACTTTGTTTTGGAGCGCGTTGATACATTACCTGTTGTTTAAGTAGTTTGGCACATGGCATTTCTGCTGCCAAATGATGTGGTATTTCACTTAACACTTGCCTCACTATTTCCCCACTTGTCCCTACACCCTCATTGGCTTTTCATTTCAGTTCAGTAATTGTTTAATTTCCATCTTTGAAATGTTTGGGTCATGGTTATGTTCTCTAATATATTCTGTTGACTCGTCTTTGGTACAGGCCCTTCCTCTACAGTCATATTTCCGATATTCAACCCATTGCCACCAGGTTTTATTCTCATTTTTCCGTTCCATATTATATGGGTAACCAGCTTGACAAAGCTGTTTTTTTCCCTTTGTGGGAAATCAAATAATTGGCTTTCTCCATTTTGGTTTTCATATGATAATAACATTACATGGACGCGGTAGCGTCCATGTAGTTATGGTTAAGTTGGTGTTTCCATAGGAAGAGCATTTTTTGGGTGGCTTATAACTTCGCTCCCTCTGGACGAATCCTCACCAAATTTTGCAAAAATAATATATATGGCCCGCTCTGACCTTTTCTGCAAAGTTTGGAGAGGTTTGGTCCAGGGGGGGCAAAGTTATAGGGGGGGTCCCAAAACTTTTGTTTTTTCCCATAGACATAATGGGAAAAAACTTTCGCACGCCTACAGCCCAAACCGCTGGATGGATTTACACCAAATTTGCGACAGGAGCGGGGGCTTGGTCCCGAAAGAGTGCTTTTGCAAATTTGGTGTAAATCCGTCCAGTAGTTTTTTTTTAAATGATCAAAATGTAAGGCAAAAAAATTATTGATATCTCTGTTCGCTTCGCGGACAGACTTCCCTGTTCGCTCCGCGGACAGTGCTCTGAATGGCTGAGCGGCTTGCGCGATATCCGCGGACACCCGACATGTTCGCTGATTGGACAGCGTGGTGCGTGAAGCGCGTCAGATTTTCTGTGGCGCCCGCCATCTTGCATTCGCGGACGACCACGGACAGCGTGGTGAAACTTGGATTAAAAATTGTATTTAGTGGAGTGTGTTGGTGTGTAAGAGTAATTGGGGAGGGTGGGGGAGTATGAGATAGGTTCAATGTTCTGTTTTTTTTATATGCTAGACGCTTTTGTTGTGTTCGATTTGTCTGCAGACAACACGGCTGTTCTGAAATGTTCTATATAAACTAAATGGTGGGGTGTTCTAAGGACGGAGTATGTGTCTGTTTTGTTCGCAAGCAAGCTAAAATTGAGCTAAGAACACTCGCGATGTCCTTAAATGTTCGTACATAAACAAAATGGGGGTGTCCTGAGGACGCTGTCCGTATTGTACTCTGGCAAGTTGAATGTGTTCTAAGAACACTCGCAGTGTCCTAAAATGCTCTGATTACTTACCGGTAATCTTCATTACTCCTAGTCCTACTCTTCCTTGTCACAGTACTCACGACCCTCCTCACCCTCCCTGCGGGGAAGGTCCCATGCTCCGGCTTGGTAATATGAAGCTGAGTGATGTGGATGTGGGGGAGGAGTTATAGGAATTTAAAGAAATAGAAGAAGGTCCTGTGTCGGAGGCAAGGGCCTCATGAAGTAAGTACTGGGACGTGGAAGAGTGGACGTGGAGGTAATGTTTGCAATTAAACAAAATGGGGGTGTTCTGAGAACGCTGTTCGTATTGTTCGTTGTCAGGTTGAAAGTGTTATAAGAACCCTCCTTATGTCCGTTGACATTACAATTTCCTATGGCCCTTACCCGACTTTTTGTCCACTAAACACACGATAAATCAGGCTGCTGTGCGTCAACATTATGTGATAATCCTATCACTTGCCCCATCGACCTGGCTGACCTGCTTTTGCAACACTAAATCATATCTCCCGCCCCTAAGCCTGACATTATCAAAGCATTCATATTCCCTGTCTCTCTCCGTGACGGTACAGGGTGCGTAGCCAAACGTGCCCAGTCATCTCCAGTCCTACGCTACTTTACACAGAACCCGGAAAACAACACAGATCATCTCACAACACAGCGCGCAACAATTCGGAATATGAAACTGTGATTTAAAAGCAAACAGCAAGATTGTACATTTCGTAAAGTACTTTTATTTGACATCAAATGTTTAGAGAATATTCAGCGATTTGCATTTGTCTTTGCTGTCTATCCGCAAAAGTTCATCTTGAGTCACGCGCTGTTCCTTTGCGGTTCCTACGCGACTTTACACAGAGCCCGGAAAACAACACAGATCATCTCACAACACAGCGCGCCACAATTCGGAATATGAAACTGTGATTTAAAAGCAAACAGCAAGATTGTACATTTCGTAAAGTACTTTTATTTGACATCAAATGTTTAGAGACTATTCAGCGATTTGCATTTGTCTTTGCTGTCGATCCGCAAAAGTTCATCTTTAGTCACGCGCTGTTCCTTTGCGGTACACAGGGTGTTGGTTTATGATAAAATAAGCACTATGGTGGCACTGATAATCGGAATGCTGTTCCAACAACGAGGCATTAGACCACCATAATGGTTGGTATGTTGTTTCTAGCCGCTAGTACCGCGTAAGGGCATATTGGTCCTTGGCGATTGTCCCATAAAATGGTGAGGGTCATGAAGTTGTTTAGAAGTAGCTGCACCTGGCAGTTAAAAAAATCAGTCGGCGAGGGTCTGATAATCGTGGCATTCACAGTACGGGAGGACATACCTGTTTTAAAAAACATAAATTAGTCTCACCAGCCGATCTTCATTAAAAATATTCATTTTATTTATTAGGGCGTGAAACTATTTGCTAGCGAGGATAGTGCAACGGAGTATGTTAACTTATTCCCATTAAACCACCCTCTGTCCTCTGCCTTTTTCAGAGCCCTCTAAGCGACAGGGGACCAATTCGGCGGTGATAGTGCGCAGTAGAAAACACTATGCCACATTGTACAACTTAACCGGGCTTTAACGCCACGCTATTGTTATTATATTCCGGTATAAAATAATCTAAAGGGTTACTTACATTATAATTGCATTTTCCATTGTTTAAGCGTAGTGCAGTCCCAAAATACGACTCTGTCTGTGCCAACGATCTTTCTCATAGTAATATAATATATAAAAGTGGTTTCGTTTCAGAAATTTCATCCTTATCGTATCTTACGTTTTTGCAACTCTCCTTCAAAAGAAGTCTTTTAGCACGATCCCTGTCTGTCAAGGTCAAAAAACAATAGAACCTTATAGTGCGAGTCATGGGCCTCTCCGGCACGCGAGCAAAAAATGGAAGCAGCTGACCTTCACTGTAAACGACAATAAATTCTTAGTTTGCAACATTCTGTGTACAACCATCTCTGAGAAATTGCTTTTTACACTCCATCTTTGTATATTGTCTGCGTGCTAATAAAAAAAACGTTGTTAAAGGGACGTTTTGGTTCCAAGTAAAACCGAAAAACCCCTGAAATTCCCAAGTTATGGTAAGCTAAGCAACCATAACTCGTGCCACCACTGTTCACTGCTAAGACTAACACCCAGGACATCAAAGACGACATCACAAATGGCATTGATGACATCCCTGATGACATCACATGTGTATGTACTTTTCATGAAATATGTGTACAAGGGATTCTTATTATGTTGCGAAAAAAGTGTCAAGGATCATTGCAATAAATATCATACCCTAATTAGTACTTTGAACGATGCATTGATATAAATAGCATTTTATTATGGGGTTCTATCTAGTATACTAAGCTACTAATGCAGAAACATAGCATTGTGTGCAGCGTACAAGATGAAGGTATAATATTCGTAATGTTAATATGTTGAATAATGAAATGATAATTGTTTTCTTAATAGATGTTTGTGTACTTTGAAATATGTAATAAGTAGCTAATAAAACCCCTGTATTACATAATTGTATTACTACAGAGAAAACAGAAAGAGACGAGAACACATACCAATATACATATACATAGGGTAAATAGCAGCTTTGAAACAGAGAAATCATCATTTATTTGCTTGAAAATAATGCTGTCTTTAAAGCTTGTGTCTTCCCCTATGTATATGTTTCATATGATGTGACTGGACTCTAAGGGAATTACTATAAGAACCTACTTGTAGGATACGTCTACAAATAAAATACAATTTTTAGTTTCTGACTGTTACTGAAGAAAACCATGTGGCCTAGATATGTCAGCAAAAGAAAAAATAGTGAGCCAGAAGAACACTCGCGGTGTCCTGAAATGTTCGTACATAAAGAAAATGGGGGTGTTCTGAGGACGTTGTCCGTATTGTTCGCTGGCAAGTTGCATGTGTTATAAGAACACTCGCGGTGTCCTGAAATGTTCGAAAATAAACAAAATGGGGGTGTTCTGAGGACGTTCTCCGTATTGTGTGACTGCTTAGCTGTATGCAATGAGGGAATGGCACAGAGAGTGAAGTGGAAATGGTAGAAGGGCTGTCCAAGAGTTACGCGGTCCGCGGACACCGCGGCTGTCCATGGACAGGGCGTGCTACATCCGGGGTTTTCCAGCAAATCCAGCATGGAAAGAAGACTGTAGGGACCAGCCAATCAGATGTTGAGGTTGTGGATTTGTGTTGAAAGAGACTGTGTGTAGTGAAGATGGCAGAAGTGGAGAAAGTCAGGGTGTTGGTGCTCGGAGATATGTTTGTGCATGGTTTACAACAGTATGCTCAATGCAGGCATGTTGCAAAGAATTTTGATGTTAAAGGAGTCGAGGTCGTGTGGAGCACTGTGCCTGATTGCAATGTACAGGGAATTGTACAAGTTTGTGAAGATATGGGCAGGATCAACAGTCCCCATGTGGTAGTTTTGCACTATGGTGCTTTCCGTTTGGGCTATGTCAGTGCCCCTACTTTGTTGGCAGATTTGGAACACTTGGTTCAAGCAGTAATGAATATCCTTCCAAAGTGGCGGCGAGTGGCAGTCTTGCAGTGTACTCCCACCACCCAGTATTTTCTTCAGTTTTATTGTTGGAGGTGTGTTTCCAGCTACACCCAGCACCCTTCACTACAAAACCCTCATTTCCACCGCGGAGCGGCGCGGAGTGGCAGTCTTGCAGTGTACTCCCACCACCCAGTATTTTCTTCAGTTTTATTGTTGGAGGTGTGTTTCCAGCTACACCCAGCACCCTTCACTACAAAACCCTCATTTCCACCGCGGAGCGGCGCGGAGTGGCGGCGAGTGGCAGTCTTGCAGTCATGCCAGGCAAGACGGGCCCGACTGCTGTTCCACCAACCGCCGCCCTACCACCTAAACTCCAGGCTTTGGACCTCGAAGATCTGACAGGCCGCCGCCTGAGAAGCAATGCAAAATTGCCGCCTAAAAACGCAACTGAAACATTTACAGACACTCTTATTCACCTCCCTGTGTCTTGTCTTGAATCAACAGACGATCACCTTTCACCCCAGAGCCCTGACCCCAAAACAGGCACTTATTTGGGAAAAAGTCGTAAAACACTGGGAAGGGGCATAGGTACTGGAAAAAGAGACGCTGAAAAGTGCACTTTTCTCCTCAATAGTAAAAGACCTACACAAACACACGAAGCAGACTCACCAGAGGACGACACCTTGATCCTGGACGCCCACGCCATCGAGCCTCGCCTGCCTCCGGCACCCGTTGTCTCATTCTTGCACCCACAGGCGAGCCTGACGCCCCTCGGAGCTCCGCAGTATCCCGAAGGGGCGGCCGCGTTGAGTCCCGGAACGAATTCGTCCAGGCCGCCAAATGAGTGTACGCCGGCGGGGACAGCTGCCGCCGGTGATCGGCGGTCACCCGGAGGGGGGACCGCCTTGAATCCTGTGCGTATGCACCTTGTCTCCCTGCCGACGCTCGACAGGCCGATCCAAGTCACGGCCCTAGCTCCGCAGTCACCCGGAGGGGAGACGGCGTGGAGCGGGCTGTCCACCCTGAGGCCGGCGAACGCTGAAAACGGGCTGCCAGAACGGGAGGCGGCCGCAGCGGAAGGCGGCCCCCCGCCCCCCCCCTTGGGGGGGAGAAAAGAAGCGTCATCCGACCCCGAGGGAGAACCACAACCCGGGGACAAAGAGCTGGAGTGCCAGAGCGGACAAACATCTGAGGGAAAACCGCCTGCGAGAACATCTGAGAGCGAATCCGCATCAGCGCCACCTATTGACCAAACTCAAAAATTCACAATATCACTCAATGAAGCCTCAATAAATCTGCCATCAGCTAACCTCGACGATGAAATCAACGAGGAGACTGCTCCAAACCGACCACCACTCAACGAAGAAAAGGGCTCTGCCTTAAATTCCACAAAAAAAAAGAGACCTCGGTCATTTGATGATTCAACAAAAAAAAAAAAAGTTTATGAGGAGGAAATAGCAAGCAAACAAAGGAACTTAGACAGTTTTGCCAAAAAACTACCAAAACACACGATCTTTAGTAAAACACTTCGCGTGGTCACTAAAGACTCAAGAAAGAACATGAAAAAACCTCAACGCCCTTTGAAACTATTATCGGACTTCTTCCACAAGCACTCCAAAGCCATCCAACAAAAGTGCAAAGAATTGACAGACGCAGAAATCTTGGAGGCAGCAGACGCAATCACCCCTCCTCGAAAACATCGCAGGGTAATACAAGTCCAACGTAAAGTACCCCCTCCTCTCACTAAAGAAGACAACAGATCGGGCCAAGCGACCTCAATAATCCCACAAATAACGACAGATGAGCCAGGGGTGCAAATTGCCCCTAAACTGACCTTACCTGCAGCTCCCTCCTGTAAACCGGCGGTACTCTATTCCGGTAATACAACAGCACAAACAACACCACCAATTTTGGCCCCCCAACAAAGTCAAAAGAGCAGCGACCATAAATCACAGATTCAACCCCAGCTCCATAGCCAAAAGACACAAGAGGGTGACAGACCCATACCTCCTCGACATAACCTGACCCCGTTGAAGCAAGTAGACTCCCCCACGATAAACAATACTCAACTTAACCCAATAGAAATTACAAGTGATAAGGAGGCCTCATCTCAACCAAACAACAGCGATAAAGACCCCTTACTTGAGACCTTGCCATGGCCATTGAGAGAGGCCCACACATCTATTCCACAAACCCAGGAAAAAGATAGTGAAAGAAACCACCCGGCAAAATCTAAAAATAGAATCCAGTTCGAGAAAACTCTAGATAATTTTTACTCAAACTTGGACAGCTATAATAACCAAAGAAGACACTCCTCAGATCATGCTCCCAGAAGGTTATCTGCAGTCACTATACCAGCCACACGACCGCCATCACCCACCAGAGGCAAATCGACACCGTATAGCCCCTCACCATCAAATGACTTACAGTCAAAAAAACTGGACACTTGCACCCTGATGTCAGCTTTATCCATAGCTTTAAATCCTTTTGTCAAGCTATACGAAACAATCGGAGACACAATGAAGGATCATACATCACTTCAAACGGCAATGCTAAATAAACTAACTTTTTTGGAGGGTTATATCACGGCCCTAGAAGCTAAGATAGCTTTGATTGAAAACAACCCAACTCAAGACCAGACGACGCTTCCGACTCAACAACCAATTCATCCGACGTGCCCTGTTCGTGAAGAAAGACCGCAAACAAAGTCATTGGGCACACAAACACTCTCATTCATCGACTTAACGGTGCCCACATCTCTCCCGACAGACAATTGCAAATCGTCAAAAGGAGGGAAAGAACCCAACTACAAAAGGAAAAAAAACAGCATTATTAGAACCGATTTTCCAACGACAGGTCTCAGTCAGCTTAGAAACAACAGCCTCGTTAAAAAGCCCTATAACTAAACCTAAAGGGAAAGGGGAAGCTATAGACCGACGGGAAGCAAACACGGAAGTTCATGCAACATGTAACCACTCTTCTGGAGAGGCTGAAGTCTCTATAAACGACGAGGACTTGATGAACATTACTCAACACTTCTCAGATCAATCTACAACCTCAATCCAAGAAATGCAAAGTGCAAACGACTCTTCACCTAACCACACAACGTCCTCAGAACACCGCAATAAAGAAAAAGAGACTACAGAATCTCCTTTTTATACCCTCGAAGAACGAAGACAGTGGCTTTCCAGGAATATCAACAACCTAAAAGAATCCCCATTGGGAAAACTGAAGACAGTACCCAACCCTAAACTCCAAAAGCCAGAAAACGAGAAACGGGATAAACAATCACATCGACGATCATCAAGGCACACTCAAAGATCGAGTAACAGCCACCATCGTCATTGTCCAACAGGTCAACCAAAGAATCCTACATCAAGACCACACTCTAAGGAGGTTCCAAAAAGAACCTTCAAATCAAAAACTGCTAAATATCACACAAAACCTCAACCACGATGGATACTGAAACTAGAGCAGATTCCTGGGAATTCCGATGAAGTAACTCTAAACAGAAGAGCAGTTATGGACCTGTTTAGTTTCATTCCGAAACTACGCTCAATTAAATCAGATGACCTTCAGATCGTAGACCCAAGCCACCAAGGCCGAAGAGCAATTTCACACCTATACATCTCGTCACAAACAACAAATAATGCCCTTAAATCCGCCCTAGAAGAACTGTTAATAATGGGTTACGATCTTACGGAATCTACGAGAGAAATCAAACCTCGTAATCACCGAGAAATTAGAGAATCCCAAGAGCGTAAAAGAGCAACGGAGCACCACCGATTTTCTTATCAAAATTCTTACTCGACATCGAAAAAGACAGTCAAAACAAACGTTAGAGTCCAAAATCCAAACTCTAGCAACGCACCTCATCAACAAGAACCCACTCGGCCAGTAAAAGGTCCAGCTAGCTCAACTTTAACTGTCAAGGAAACAAAATCTTCCAAGATTCTGGCCAAAACTAACCATCCGACAGTAGACCTAAAGCTCCAAAGGACAGTCCGAAACAAGTCTTCTCCAGCAGACCCATCACAAGCCCAAACCTCGTCGCTACATTCCCTCTGGTCCTGGCTGCCGAAAGCCCTGAAGCTAAATTCACAAAAATAGCCACCCGAGAGAAGGATCTACAGCAACGCTACCGTCTACCAGAATCCAAACCCTCAAGACCAATTAAAAATGTGTTCATGGAATACTCGAGGTTTTCTTCATCTAACAGCCCCGGGGTCTGTGACCCTTACATCATATGATATCATCTGTCTGCAAGAGACATGGCTGCTTCAATCGCCAGTCCTGGACGGCTACGAGATCCACACAGTGTTGGCCAAGAAGAGCCTTTTAGGCTGCCCAACTGCAGGTCTCCTTATAGCAATTCGCAGTGGACGAGGCCTAACCGATACAGAAAAATTAAAGGAAAAGCACTTCATGATGATGGTAAAACTAAACTGGACCACAAGAGATGAAAAAACAAATAAAATACTGACGAAGAAATTAATAATCGTTAACATATACTGGAACCCAGCGACTATCGATTGTACAAAATTCATCAACACAATCGAACAAGATCTAGACTGGGCTCAAGTAACCCACCACCCCGACTACGTAGTCCTATGTGGTGACCTCAACATCACTAGACAACCTTATGGGAGCACAAAAGGACTGAAATTGAAAAAACGCCAAACTGATCAAAGATCGACTAAATGGCAGAATCTAATGAAGTCTAGAGCTTACGACAACCTAGACGAAGCCTTCCCTGACCCAAATAGATTACCAACATGGGAAGGAGCTAAATCAAACTCAACAATCGATTATATCCTAGTATCACGTCCTTTGTTACTGCTTATTAACTCCTTTAAAGTCGTCAAAACCAGAGAAAGTGACCATAACCTTCTTGAAACCACCTGGACAACAAAGGCCCCGATTAACCATACTATGAGCGTAGACATTGAACCCAATGCCCAGGGGACAAGATTAAGGATCACAGAAAAGGCTATAACATCTATTTCATTGCTCTACAGCGAGCACAAAACCACTTCAAGTAACAACGAAGTAGATTATATTCCACTGCTGACAGCATTTAGAACTTCAAAACGAAACAAGAAACCAATCGCCTCAGACCAAAAACATAAGTATGACACACTAGTCGCTGAAAGAAAAAGGGAGCTGAGGAAAATAAAAAGACAATCTCGCAAACTCGACTTTCCACAGTCAACTACCATCATTAAAGACGCAGTTAAAAACTACAAAACTTGGCTCAAAAGCTACCGGCATAAGCTTTACCAGCAAGACGCAGAAGATATTCTGAAAGCTATCACAGGAAACCACGCAAGAGACTTTTGGTCCCTACTCCATTCAACAACCCCTGGCGCTAGACCTTGCCAATTGAATGGAATAGGCCAGCTAGAATGGGAAACATACTTCAGAAATCTCTTCAAGAACACCACGACCACAAGGCCCGTGATGGAAAACAACGATATCGCCTGGATCCGTGTAGATAATATCGAAGAAATCGTAACTTTAATCAAAAAATTAAAACCTTCACGCGCACCAGGCCCGGACGGCATCACGAATTTCGACCTGAAGGCCCACTCCGAAGCTTGGGCACCTTTGTTAAGCCAAATCTTCAGACGATGTGCCACCACAAAATCCATCCCTCCATCGTGGAAGAGTGCAAACGTGGTACCCATCTATAAAAAGGGCAATAGATCAGACCCTAGCAGTTATCGACCTATTGCTCTCCTTGACCCAATAGGAAAATTATTTGGATCCCTTTTACTAAACCATTTCACCATCTGGGCCAATGACGCTCCCTGCCAAGACAATCTCCAAACCGGCTTCAAAAAGAACTTAGGGACCAACGCCAATATACTAATACTGAGTGCCTTGAAAAGCAAAACTTTGGAGGGACGCCCAAGTCTGTTTATCGCGTTCGTCGACCTGACACAGGCGTTCGACAAGGTGGATCGCGACAGATTGTGGGAGAAACTTACACGATGGAAATGCCCGCCTGGCATCCTTACCCCAATCAGAGCCCTTTACTCCAACACTTCAATGCGAGTACGCCTCAACCAACAAGGCCTCCTAACAGAAGAAATAACAACGGCTAGAGGGGTAAAGCAAGGCTGCCCCCTAGCCCCGGCGCTGTTTTGGACCTACCTAGGAGACTTCCAGGAGACAGAAAAACTGGTGAGAGCATTTCCTCCTAAACTCGGAGGTGATCAGATTAGCCGCCTCCTTTACGCCGATGACCTCATCCTCTTGGACAACACTCCAATAGGCTTACAACGCCAACTTTCAAATTTACAACAATATATGTTGGCAAACAACTTGGAAATCAACCAAGCAAAAACCAAAATGATGGTCATCGAGAAATCTGCAAAAAGGAACGCCATTCAACCTCTAAAACTAGGTTCGATCACCATTGAGAAAGTCTCCAGCTTTAAATACCTGGGTGTCATCCTGGATAGTTCGCATAGAGAGAATGCGATGAAGGAAGAATTGCATGCAAAAACTATAAAATTGGCCGCACAAGGGAAAGCCATCGACATAAAATTCGGCAGATTCTCAATCATTCCGGTACGAGACTTTTACAAAAAGAAAGTCATACCATCTTTGACTTATGGCGCCGATGCAATGCCGAATCTTCCACAAGAACTGTGGCAAAGCCTGGAAGCAACTTTCTGGAGATCAGTCCTTGGCCTCCCAAAATCTACCCCGATAACATTAATCAGACGGGAACTTACTCTCTCCTCCTTAAAATCTACCACGGACAGCAATAGTGTGCTACTATATCGGAAATGTATACTGCAAGACGCTCCATATGCTTACAAGCTGATAAGAGAAGAAATCCGTCTCGGGACATGTCAAATGCTTAC
The DNA here is from genome assembly GCF_040938575.1 of Ambystoma mexicanum. Classification (NCBI taxonomy): domain Eukaryota; kingdom Metazoa; phylum Chordata; class Amphibia; order Caudata; family Ambystomatidae; genus Ambystoma; species Ambystoma mexicanum. The sequence goes on along the minus strand of NC_090936.1, from coordinate 34,301 downwards.
CCGATGGGAAACTAAAATCCTGTCCATGCTGGACTCAGTCGCCTGCAACACGGAGGACCTTATTAGCAACCCAGTTAGAGTAATCAAAAAAATCAAAGAAATGGACTGGATTAACTCTCTTGAAACAGCTACTCTATATAAACTTACCAACCATCTCCCCCCGTTCTGTAAAAAATGAGACTCCGTTCAACCATACTTGAAACTATTCCCTAATAGATCAACTAGAAACTTCTTTTTAAAAATTCGACTCAACCTACTAGAAACAAATGAAATCTTGGCGATTAGACGCATATCCACGACCAGTAATTGTCGGCTTTGTAAATCTACAGAGACTAAAGAATCGATAAGACACCTGCTTTTGACCTGCCCTGCGACGACAGACATCCGTCGAACTTATTTGAAAGACACCTTCTCAAACTTCACCTTGCAAGAAGAAGAATCATGTTGGAACAAACTGATAGACGGTGACAAACAAACATGGCAGCTGGCAACAACAAACATTATGAAGCACATTTTTAATGTCCTCCTTCCGCTGCAGTCTTAACACAATGTTCCTACGATTCAATGATTTTCTTTTCCTTCTTACACTGACAAATACGTGAGGCTGCTCTCGACTATTTAACTATTAGGAACGTCAAACGTTACAACCTCATCAAGCGCGTTTTCAAACTTTCTTCCTTTGTTAAAAAATCTTATTTAGATTAAATACAAATAAAAAAAAAAAAAAAAAAAAAAAAAAAATATCCTTCCAAATGCCAAAGTAATTTTTTCTGGATTACTACCTAGGGCAATAAGGGACAATAGTTCAGTTTTTTGTCCTCAGCAAAACAATGCTAGGTGTGTAATCAACCGAGGCATGTGTGCCTTCATGCTTAGAGCTGGTATGTTCTTCTGTAATAATGAGAATATTGATTCCTGTAATGCTGTTTATTTTAAAGAAGATGGCATTTCATTATCTTTTATGGGAAATGCCATGCTGTTTTGGAATGTAAGGGTTGCTTTGGAGAAGGTTATGTGAAGATTTTAGGAGTAAAGTAAAAAAACTTTGTTAAAGGGACGTTATGGTTAAGTTTCGCTACTAAAAACCTATGAAATTCAGTAAAAAAAACTTTGTTAAAGGGACGTTATGGTTAAGTTGCGCTACTAAAAACCTATGAAATTCAGTGAAAAAACTTGGTTAAAGGGACGTTATGGTTCAAAGTAAAACCGAAAAACCCCTGAAATTCGGCAGTTATGGTAAGATAAGCAACCATAACTCGCGCCACCGTGCACTGCTAACACTAACACCCAGGATATCAAAGATGACATCACAAATGTCATTGATGACATCACTGATGACATCACATGTGCACTTACTTTTCATGAAAACTCTGTACAAGGGATTCTTATAATGCTGACCAAAAGCTGTCAAGGCTCATTGGGATAAATATCATGAGCTAATTAGTGCATTAAGCAATGCATTGATATAAATAGCATTCTATTATGAAGTTCTATGCAGTATACTAAGCTACTCATGCAGAAACATAGGCAGTGTGTGCAGCATACATGATGAAGGTGCCATATTCATAATCTTGCCATGTTGAATAGTGAAATGATAACTGCTTTCTTATTAGAGTTTTGCGTACTGTGAAACATGTAATAAGTAGATAATAAAACCCACTCAATACATAATTATTACAGACAAAACACAAAGAGACAACAACACATACAAATATGAGTATATACAGGGACAGTGAAGTAAACAAAAAAGCAGAAGCAGTAGCAGAAAGAGTTCATAACCTAACTGATTGTCTTTATGCAGAGAAACTATTGCTCTGTTTCAAAGCTGCTACTTACCATATGTATGTGTATCACATGATGTGACTGCACCCAAAGGAAAGGAGTGTGAGTACAATGTATACACATATGAGCATATACAGGGAAGGTAGAGTAATACAAATAAATCTATGAGAAAGTGCTGATAACCCTAATGATTATCTTCATGCACAGAAAGGATTGCTCTCTTTCAAGCCTGTGTCTTCCGCTATGTATATGTTTCATATGATGTGACTTGACCCTAAGTCTACAAATATAGTACCTTTTCAATTTTTACTTCATGACTGTTACTGAAGAAAACTATGTGGCCTAGATATGTCAGTAAAGGGAAAAAAGGGAGAGCCAGACATGTGATGTCATCAGTGATGTCATCAATGACACTTGTGAAGCAATCTTTGATGTCCTGGGTGTTAGTGTTAGCAGTGCACGGTGGCGCGAGTTATGGTTGCTTATCTTACCACAACTGCCGAATTTCAGGGGTTTTCCGGTTTTACTTTGAACCACAACGTCCCTTTAACAAAGTTTTTTCACTGAATTTCATAGGTTTTTAGTAGCGCAACTTAACCATAACGTCCCTTTAACAAAGTTTTTTTACTGAATATATATATATTTAGTATTATCTCATTGAAATCGTTAATATCACTTTTTCTAACATACTCCTTCATATTTATTTCATATGATTCTTACCTTAGAAACTTTTGGTTATCTACCAATAACTACTGTTTTCTAATTTTGCACAGACTGTCATACACTGCACTGTTCTCACCTCACAGTCGCCTCACAGTCGCCCAGGTGACAGTTTAATGAACCTTCCTGTCATGTCATGTGTTTCACTTCCTGAAACTGTTGTCTCGCGTTTTTTGCAGTCCAATCATCTTTCGTTTACTTAATTGCGTTTCAGGAAGTTTTGGAAAACACTGTTGTGCTGTGTTTTTTTCTACTTAACATCATAAGAACTTTTTCTTTATCTTCGTCACACACACACACACACACACACACTCTCTCTACTAAACAGAACAGACGGTGCGCTCTAGGGGAAGACAGACTCACGCCTAGCCATTCTAACATGTCCCGACATCAGAGTGAGTCAGAGTCAGGCACTTGCTTACAACTCACACCTGAATCCCATTACCTTTCCTCACTGGGATAAAAGGCGAGCGAGCGAGCAAGGGGGAAAGGCACAGCGGAGCCAAACTTCCATGGTGGCAGCAGTATCGCAATGGAGTGGAGGCAGACCCAAACAGGGCAGTGTGAAGGTATAGGCCTTTTACCACGTTGTATGGTGATTAACTATCTCCAAACGGTCAGTGAACAGCACAAGCAAAACCTAGCAGGAATACTAAGCTAAGATTCAAAATCTGTGCACAATATCTGGGACCCTTCTGCCCATCTGCTGGAGGCAGAGAGGAGTTATAGCCGCCGGAGTATCATCTTTGGCTCGAGCAACAACGCCGCCGATAAAGCGGCTTTGTGTAACCGGTCAGTTTGAGGGAACTGTGAGATACCGGTGTGCTTTGAAGCGAAGGCTGCGATTGGCAAGATTGTTGCAATGTGAACTGCTTTTTGAAAAGCCCATATTGAGAGATGCGAGTGAAGCCTAAGTGGCAAGAGGGAGTTGCCGAGCTACAGAAAAGACTCAAGGATAAGCTACTGCAGAGTGGTCCGGCACCTTGTGTGCCCAGTCGAAGGTCTAGGTCACAGCAAAACCCCTTTGCACAACCGAAAGACTTTGAACTTGTGGTTCATCATTAAGGTGAAGAGGCTTGTGCCCGACCGAGGGGAGCATTTACTTGTGAGACATTTGTGAGAAAGTACACAGACTTGAGCCGGCTGAGGGAAGTCCACGTTAAAATGCAAAGAGAAAGGTCTGAGCCCGAAGAAGGGGGACCTGAAGTATTTGTTGTTTGTAAAGTTAAAGCATGTGAACTGGACAGCAGGATATTTCCCAGCGGAGAGACTCTTGATCGACACTGAAAGAGAGACTTTGCTTAGGGAGACCTTTCCTTGCATAAAGGACTCCTTCCATGTGCCACAAGCTTTGAGTGTACTCCAAGCTTGACTCCTGTTCCGCCTTGTCCTGTGCGGAAGGGGGAGCTACAGTTCAGCAGTCCTGAACTACCAAACCTTGTGGACCTTTTCATTTTGCTAAACAGAGTGTTTTTTTATACACATCATCATCTCGCACCCTTTTGTTATATAGATTTAGGATTGGCAAACTTTTTTTTAGTGTAGGCCATCTTTGTTTTGACACAAAAAGACTAGGGCAGCGCTTTTCTTATTTTGATGGTCATAGCTTGCTCCCATTGTTAGCAATAAGTTTAGAATAGTTTTCCAACCCATGCAAAGTTCAGTAAAAAACCCTTGAACTACATCCCTCCTGTCAGTTGTGCTTCTGATACCATGCCTTCCTTACATATTTTAAGACACTCATCTATGGCTTGCAAAGTTTTTTCCTCCATTCGCATAGTCGAGTAGATTTTATAAAGGGCATGTAGCATTTACAAGAGAAACATTTATTTAACATTTACTTTGTTTGCACTATATGTGAAATAAACGTTTCACTGTCCATGGCTGGCCTCTGGATGACAGCAGTGTGCCAAACGTAAAGTGGTTTTGTAGTGACATGCACCATTTTACCGAAATAGCATTTTAAATGTGTTGTCCTCCGTTGGGTTGAGTGCTTTTCTTTTAGGTTGACTAGGCCAAATAGGTTGGCCGACCTGCAGGTCTAGATGAAGTTTAAAGAATTTGCAATGTGGATTCACACCTTGCAATTCACTAATTGTATCAGCGGATTGCAAAACTGCTGTATTGTCACTCATTTCATGTTTTCAGTAGAAATAGCCTCTGAAACATTGACAATGTGAGTTCAAATTTGCTAAATGGGCCAAATGGGTCTGTTCGCTAATAAAAAAAAAAATTAGAACACTCTGCTAATCAATATTTGAAAACTCATTTTTGCCTTTTATTCATTTCCAGACTGCATGGTGATAATGGATGCCTTGTTGTATGATTTTTTTCCTCACATGGTATACTCGTTTTAGACTGCAATGCTATGTTGTACTGTGAAAGTGGATACTTTGTGGTGTTATGATTTATTTCCTGCATGATGTACTAATTTCCAGACTGCAATGGTATGTTATACTGTGATAGTGGGTGCGTTGTGGTCTCATGATTTATTTCCTGCATGATGTACTCATTTCCAGACTGCAATTGTATGTTATGCTGTGATGGTGGGTGCTTTGTGGTGTTATGATTTCTTTCCTACTCATTTCCAGACTGCATTTGTATGTTGTACTGTGATATTGATATTGAATGCTTTGTGGTGTTAATATTTTGCTTTCTCGCATGCTATATCTATTTTCAGACTACAGTGGTATTTTGTACTATGATAGTGGAAACTGTGGTGTTATGATTTTTTTTCTTGCATGGTATACTCATTTATCCAGCATTGTATATTTCATGGATTCACATGCTGTGAATATTCCCCGTCGTCCGGCTGGGAATCCCTGGTTACTTTTATTTCAATTCCTTTCCTAAGGAAAAACCTTTGACACCTTGTCCTACCCACGTTGTGGGTGATTTTGTTCCCTACCAATAGGATGATCTAGTGTATAGCTCCGCCCTAGCAGCTTCCTCTCAGATTTCCACTGTCTTTTTAGCTGATAGGAATCCTCGTGTTCTTCTCTTCAGAGAGAAATCTTCTTCACCCTTAACCCTTTAACTGCCATGGGTATTTCCCCCCAGTGCCAAGGCCTTTTTTGGTGATTTCGGTATGTGGCCATTCAATGCCTCGCACCTTTTTTGTTACATGAGATATCTCGGCCAAATTTGGCCCCATTTTTTCTCACATGTAGGCGATCGTAACGCCACCCAGGAATCCTAGATTGCGGTAGGGGGGTGACAGAAAATAAGCAAAAAGGGTAAAAATGTTGTGTTTTTTCAAAAAATGCCAATAAAATGATGTACAAAGAAGCCTGTGGTTTTTTCCTTGTAAGAGCTAGGAACAAATGGTTTGCTGTGCTGAATCCCCCAATTTCCTGGCTTTCAAGAACAGGTTGAGTGGAAACAAAAAGAAAATATTTTGATGTGGTCATCAACCGTTTTGTGAGAGGTAGGCGATTTTGGCCATTTTTGCCAGTTGGACATGCATGGACGGAATTGAAGAAAAGGGTAGGAAAGCCGAATTGGAGGACAGAAAGGCATACATTTCTGAAAAGTAGACAAAATTGCAAGTTTAGGAAGGGATGATTTGCGTAGGTCGGGCAACAACTAGGTAGCGGAAAATGCCATAGATTTTGGAAAAAGCGGGAAAATTACTGGAAAAAAAGGTATGTGTTGGACATGGTTGGCTTGGTACGGCAATGGCTTCTATGAATTTTGAGAAAAGCAATGCTCTGCTACATTCCCCCGACTCTTGCAGTTAGGAAAGCACACATTTTTTGTAGTGTTTTACAAAACAAGCATTACCACAAGCCCAATACTGAGCCATGGTACACAGGAGTTTTATGCTTACGGCCTGAACAGACACACTTAGCATGTATAAATCAGGAAAACCAATGTGGTGAGGAACGGCAAGCATACATTTTTTGAAAGAGCACAGGCAGACCTTTTCAAGGGTAGGTGACTTGTGCAGGTTACAAAAGTGTATGGTGCCTAAAGCAGCGACTAAATGTAGGGCACATTTGGGAAATGAAAGGGTTGTGTGACAAAGGGCACCAGCAAATGGGTCAAAACGTTATGAAAACCACACAAACACAACAAATGTTATACCTTCCTGCGTTCCCACAGGTGTCCCGATGAAAACGGTACCTCACAGGTGTGGGTGCACCTACCTCGGCGCCAAGGGGAAAGCCTAAAACACAGGTAACCCCAAGTCTGTTTTGACACCTGAATTTCACACTTTGTCCAGACGGGCACACCATACAGATATGGGCCTCGGCTGTCCAAGCCACCAAGGAAAACAGGGAACCCCATGCATTTCCGAAAAGAGGACACGCGTAGGAATCCACAGAGGTATTATCTGCGTAAATCGCCCCAGAATTTATTACCTAGACACCCCCGCAAAGTCCAAAATGTGGGGAACAAAATGCATTTTCCGCACATTTCGCTCGGCTCACCCATCGAAACACGTGGCCAACAACACATATCCTACCGTCCCGCCTTCCCACGGGTGTCCCGATGAAAACGGTACCTCACATGTGTGGGTGCACCTACCTGGGCGCCAAGGGGAAAGCCTAAAACACAGGTAACCCCAAGTCTGTTTGGACACCTGAATTTTACACTTTGTCCAGACGGGCACACCATACAGATAGGGGCCTCGGGTGTCCAAGTCTGTTAGGGAGAATTCTCTGTTAAGGCTAATTTCCCAAACCTAGTGAGTCCCCCATCAGCTTTGCTGGATTTTTGGGGTTTATTTTTTTCTCCTGCTAAGAGTGAGACTCTTTTTTTCCCACTCTTAGACATGATTTCAGATATCCTTTGACTTTGTGATGTGTTTTATGGGCTATGGGGTCTTTTACTCCATAGGGTTTCATGTGGTTTTTGGTAAGTGTGTTACACAACACTCTCAGTGCAGACACAGGGGTGTCATAGTGACCCCCAAACATAGACTCCATACCCTGGGACTGACTACTGTCTCCCAGGGCATGTAACGTCACCATTGACTTTACTAGTCTTAAATTGGGAACAGAACCAGTACAAACAAACCATCATATTGTGGAAGTACTGGTAGGGGTTATTAGATTGCCGCTGGGTCTGCTTTTCGAGGGGGCACTGTGCAGTCCCCCCTCGTCGAGTTTCTGGCTGGTGGCAGTGGTTACCACGTGAAATATTCCTTAAGAATATTTACTATGGGATTTTCCCATTCATTTTAAACGCACCACTTTTTGGTGCAATGTTAAAGATACCGCCGGGTTATTTATTTAATATTTATTCCCCGGTTAGGTCTTTTCGCCAGGACTCGGTTTTAAAATGGCGTTTGTGTTCGCCTCTGTATCGCCAACCCAAGTCGAGCCCTTTGTTCCACTTTTCGGTGGGATTCTACACAGAAGCCTCCAAAAGTGGTGCCACTCTGTCTGGGTATACAGGATGTGTGTGAGGGGGGTTTAGGCACCCTGGACTGAGTTGCCTCGGCAACTCAAATCGCACTCTTGTGTGATTGGCCCAGTGGTGAGCCGCCCGGCTCACCACTTAGCATGTTTGAGTGACAGCTAGGACTGATGAATGGGGGTTTTCTGCATAAAAGCAGGGCTTTGGGGACTGGGACTTCAGACTTCGCCACAGGACCAAATGATCCGAAGAGGGAGAAGCTGAGCCGACCTGCAACGATGACACCACCGGTGGAGCCCTGCTGAACCGACTCACCAATTCTTCCAATGACAGAGGAGATCTTCATCCCGAAGAGTCTTCTTCCATTGACTGGTGGGGATAACCAGTTTGCCAGCCTTTTCGCCTTCCCGGATCATCTCGTGGCCGCTTTGCCTGTGCCAAGCACCCCGGCAACCGGGATACCACGTTTTACCACTACTGCGAATAAAAGTGTAGTACCTTTTAACCGGAGAACTCCGTGGCTGGTTTCTTCCCTGGCAGTGCAACGACCTTCAGCTTTCCTCCACATCGAGATCATCTCTTCCTCTGGATGACTCCGTGACTTGCACCTGCTGCCAGGAACAACTGCCCCCGCTGGAGGATCCTCTCCACTTTCAAGGTACTGTGTCCGCCTGGCCTCCCTCGCTACGGTCTGTGTGGGGTGTCTCTTAAATCCTCAACTTACCACTTGGGTTGGCCATAGGCTGGCTAACTGAACTTTTCTGAGCTGAACTGATTCCTTTTTAAACTCTCCGCAAGACTTTCCAAGCCATTTAAACTGTGTGATCTTGGGCGCATTGGTGTTCTACTCTCTCTAAGAGGGAGCCTGACCTCTGACCTTTTTGCTCACCAGTAGACTTTGACTTTCCTGCCTTGCTGGGTGCTTCTAAAGTATTGTGTTATGTGCTGTTCCTAATTTCTACCTTTTCCCTCCCTTTTTCTTAACTTATTGGAGTGCCATCTTTAGTTAAGCGCTCACCTCTGTCTGGAAATAAGTGGTGTTAACTAAGACTTGTCTAATAAGGAATAAGGGATGTATATATATTAATAGTAACTGTGTTTTTGAACTTGCTTACAATAATAGTGCTAGAGTGTTTCTAAGTGTGTCTTTAAATAAATAATGATATACTTGATACCAAAGCTCTGGTCAGTGTTTGCTTGTGCTACTGTATTTTGGTACTTATCTTGTATACTCTATATACTGTCTAACTCTTCTTGAGAGAAGTCTGGCTGCTCAGCCGCAGCTACCAGGTAATTCTGGGTGGTACAGACTGCTACCAATTGGGTTTACTGCCAACACCTGTAGTCTTAAGCCTTTTGCAGTGGTCCCTAAGGAACTGTGGAGGTTTCTGCCTAACACTGGTGGCAGCGGTGGGATTTGTATTGAGTATACATTTTAGTGTGCTTATAGATACCTTAGTGCAACTAACCACAAAGCTTACCACTAAAAAAATTATTTTCTAAACCTGTCAATTATGGAAAGTTATAGTCAAGAGTCCCTTGCTACAAAAACTGCTGATTGTTTAAGAGTTCTCTGTAAGCATAAGAATCTCCTGACTAAAGGCAAGAAAATGGAGCTAATAGAAAGGTTGTTAGCAAACCAAAGCCTGGATGGTGGTTCAGAGGAACCTACCACTCCAGCAAATGTAGATAACAGCAATGATATTGATATTGAACCTAGTATTTAATAACCTGAGTCAGAAGCAGAAGAGGAGGGTGAATATGATGTAGTTGTCTCCCCTGGGCCTCTACCTGCCCTGCCAGCTGTACCTACTGGACCTTTACCAGGTCTCACACTTAGTCCTCAATATCTGGAACTAGAGAAAATGAAACTTGAATTGGAGTTTAATAGACTTAATACTCAAGCAGAACAAAGACACCAAGAACTGAATCAAGAACCAAGGCTCAGGGAAATGGAGCTTAAGCATGAGTTAGAGATGAAAACATTTTCTGTGGAAAATGCTTCTCTCTCCGGATCCTCTAGGAGTTCTGTTAGGGAGAATTCTCTGTAAGGCTAATTTCCCAAACCTAGTGAGTCCCCCAGCAGCTTTGCTGGATTTTTGGGGTTTATTTTTCCTCTCCTGCTAAGAGTGAGACGCTTTTACTCCCACTCTTAGACATGATTTGAGGTGTTCCTTTGACTTTGAATGTGTTTTATGGGCTATGGGGTCCTTTACCCCATAGGGCTTCATGTGTTTTTGGTATGTGGGTTACACAGCACCCTCCGTGCTGTAACCCAGGGGTGTTGTAGCGACCCCCCAACATAGACTCCATACCCTGGGACTGACTACTGTCTCCCAGGGCATGTAAAGTCACCATTGGCTTTGCTAGTCCCAAATTATGACCAGAAACCAGTACAAACCATCATATTGTGGACGTACTGGTCGGGGCAATTCGATTGCCCCGGGGTCTGTTGTTCGAGGGGGCACGTCTCCGTCCCCCCTGATCGAGTTTTGGCTGGTGACAGTGGATACTACTTTTTATATTCGACCGCAAATATATCTCTATGGGATTTTCCCATTGTTCGAGGCTACCAACTTTAATTATTTAGTTTTTATAGCCTCGAACATACCGCCGGTTTATTTATTTAATATTAATTCACCGGTTGCTATTTTCTGCCAGAACTCGATTCTAAAATGGCGTTTGTGTTCTCTTCTGTGACTCCAACCCGAATCGAGCCCTTTGTTCCACTTTTTGACGGGCTTCTCCACAGAAGCTTCCAAAAGTGGTGCCACTCCGTCTGGGTACCACAGGGGGTGTGGGAGGGGTTTAGGCACCCTGGACTGAGTTACCGGCCGGCTCACCACTTAGCATGTTTGATTGACAGCTAGGCTGAGTGACGGGGTGTTCTGCATAAAAGCAGGTCTTTGGGGACTGGAACTTCAGAAGTCACCACAGGACCTAAGAATCCGAGGAGGGAGAAGCTGAGCTGACCTGCAACGACGACACCACCGGTGGAGCCCTGCTGAACCGTCTCACCACTTTTCCCGACGACAGAGGAGATCTCCAGTCCGGAGAGTCTTCTTCCTTTGACTGGTGGGGATAACCAGTTTTGCCTTCTTTTCACCTTCCTGGAGCATCTCGTGGCTGCCTTGCCCGTGCCAAGCACCCCGGCAACCGGAATACCACGGTTTACCACTACCGCGAAAAGAAGGGTAATACCTTTTAACCAGAGGACTCCGCGGCTGGTTTCTTCCCTGGCAGTGCATCAACCTTCATCGTTCCTCCACTGCGAGACCTCTTCTTCCCCTGGACGAAACACCGACTTGCACCTGCTGCCAGGAACAACTGCCCCCGCTGGAGCTCCCTTCCCGCTTAAGGTACTGTGTCCCTCCTGGCTTCCCTTGCGACAGATCGTTCGGGGTGACAGTAAAGCCTCGACTTTCTAACCTGGGCTAGCCTGGGACAACCTATCTAACTTTTCCTGACTTGAATTTCATCTTTTTTTGTGCGAACTATCTACAAGACTCTTTGGGCATAACCCCACTGTGTGAACCTGGACCCCTCCTGCTTGCTCTCTCCAAGAGTGGGCCTTGCAATTGACTTCCTTGCTCTCCAGTAGAACTCTGCCTATCCTGCCTTACTGTGGTTCTTGGTAAAAGTATTGAAACTTGTGTGCTTCTTTAACTCTGCCTTTTTCCCTCCCTTTCTTTACAACTTATTAGAGTGGCATCTTATGTTAAGCGCTCACCTCTGTCTGAAAATAAGAGGTGTTTCTCACTAAGACTTGTCTAATAAGTGAATAGGGTTGTATATATATGATAGTAACTGTGTGTTGAATTTACTTACCTAGTTTTTGCTAGTGTAAATTACAAGTGTTTTTTTAAATAAATAATTATATACTTTTACACCAAAGCTCTGGTCAGTGTTTGTTTGTACTACTGTGTCTCTGTACCTATTGTGTATACTCTGCATACTGCCTAACTCTTCTTGAGAGAGGTCTGACTGCTCGGCCACAGCTACCAAGTGAATCTGTGTGGTACAGGCTGCTACCAAGTGGGTTTACTGCCAAACACCTGTAGTCTTAAATCTTTTGCAGTGGTCCCTAAGGGAACTGCACAAGTTTCTGCCTAACAAGTTCCAGTCCCAAAAGACCCGGATGCCTAAATAGCTTGTGGGTATGTATGAGCCTAAGTTGGATGTGTTGGATTGGTTGAGTTTGTTTGAGTATAATCATGGGCTCCAGGACATCACATGAAATGCGTTGCTTACCTGGTTGTTCTCTAGGCTCCCCCCTGTTGCAACTGATGCGGTAATGGAGTTGGGGGAGGAGGATAGGAAGGATTATGAACGTGTGAAGCTAGCTTTGATAGCTAGATTTGGGGAGACCCCTTCCCAGTACCTTAAGAGGTTTAGGACCCTCAAAAAGCATGATGGTACCCCTTGGGCTACCTGGGTGAGTGAAAGTTTGAAGAATTTAGAGGGATGGATTAAGGGTTACAAGGTGAACACTTATGAGGGATTGAAGAATCTTGTGATGTTGGAGTCAATTTATGATGCCTGCTCTCCTGAGGTCAGACAGCACTTAGCTGATTCAAAGGAATTAGATTCCAGAAAACTAGCTAAGGCTGCTGGCTTGTGGGTTGCCAACAGGCTATTCACAAGGACTCTGGGGTAACTCAGAAAAAGGATGAGGGAAACAGCCAAAAAAGGACTCCAAAGAGAGTTATAATAATTCCAATCCCAAAGAGGGCCCCAAACCAAACAATAAGGGTAAGCCACAAGGGAAACCGAATCAGAGTAGTGTACCTTCTGGTGGTAAACCAGAAGGAGGTCAGAGCAAGCCACCATTCCAGAAAGCATTTGGTAAATGCTATGTTTGTAGCTCGCCTGACCATGTGAAAGGAGATCCCAGATGTAAGGGTAAACATTCAGGGGTCCAGCTTGTCTCCTTAGCCTTCGCTCCAGAGGAGGAAGTACAAATGGCAAGTGGAAACTTTCTGTTACTAGCTGATGAACCCATTGGAGTCCCAGCTAGTGTTTCTTTAGTGTCTCTGGGGTTGTGGGAACAACAGAATTTAGATGTATATAATTCTATCCCAGATAATACTAAAGAGTATTATAAGGACAGTGTCCAGGTGAATGGTCAGGAGACTCCTGCCATTAGGGACACTGGGGCCATCATAGCTGTGGTGGATAAATCATTTTTTCAGGCAGAGGATGTTGCTAAGGCACCCGAACGCCTCACCAAGTTAGCTGGAGGGCCTGTGTAGATGCTTCCCCAGTTACCAGTTCTCATCCAGTGTAATGACATGACTGTGAAGATACCTGTCAGCATACAAAGTGAGGTACCAGGAAGGGTTCTGTTGGGTAATGACCTGAAGACTCTTGGAGTTGTGTCACATACCCCCAGACCTCCTAGTAAAAGGTTTCAGGAGCTCACCAGACATGCAAGGGAGAGAACCATGAGAGGTACTCCCAAGGAGATGATGAAGAAGGATATCACTCCTACTCCACTGGAGTTACAACTTGCTATCTCTGAACAACAAGAAGCAAAGGGGAAACCCAAGACTTTAGGGAAACAGCCAGCAGCAAGCACTCCAGTGCTTCCAAGAAGGACTTTGCCTAGGTTGTCCAAAGTTACACCTGTAACTCCACCTCCAGCTGAGTCTGAGAGGGAGGTACAACCCTGTGTGGTTGAGCTAGACTCTGAAGAGGAGCTAGTGGAAGGCCAAGAACTCATTGGAGATCTGGATCCTGTTGACAATCCTGAGCTGTAATCTTTACTGGCAGAAGGTGGACCCAACAGGGCAGACTTCAGTAAGGGACAGAGAGAATGTCCACCTCTGGAAGGTCTACGCCAACAGGCAGCTTCTCAGGCTGATGGACAAGAGCCTGGGAAGTATAGGTTGCACTCGGAAGATGGCCTCTTCTACAGTGAACCAACCGAGTCTGCAGCTGGAGACTATAAACGGCTTGTAGTACCTCAAGACAACAGACAACAGTTCTTGCAACTGGCCCATGAGATTCCTTTGGCTGGTCACTTGAGTTTCAAGAAGACCAAGGACAGGCTCTCACTCTACTTTTATCGGCCAAAAATGGGGGCTGAGGTAGATAAGCTTTGCAAGAGCTGCCACACCTGCCAAGCTTCTGGTAAGGTTGGTTCCAAGAATGTGGCACCTTTAGTGCCTCTCCCAGTTGTGGGAGTCCCATTTGAGAGGGTAGGGATTGACATTGTTGGTCCCCTGGATCCCCCAACCTCCTCAGGCAACAGGTTTATCCTTGTTGTAGTAGACCATGCTACTAGGTACCCTGAGGCAATTCCTATGAGGACTGCTACAGCTCAGGCTGTGGCTAAGGCCCTCCTTGGTATGTTTTACCAGGGATGGGTTTCCTAAGGAAGGAATCTCTGACAGGGGGTCAAATTATATGTCTCACTACATGAAAGCCATGTGGAAAACCTGTGGAGTTACTTACAAGTTCTCTACTGCCTACCACCCTCAGACAAACGGATTGGTAGAAAGGATCAACAGAACCATAAAGAGCATGATAGGCTTTTTAGAGGATACCCTTAAAAGAAAGTGGGACCTTCTATTGCCATGTCTTCTCTTTGCTTATAGAGAAGTCCCTCAGGAGGGAGTAGGTTATTCTCCCTTTGAACTTCTTTATGGCCATCCAGTCAGAGGTCCATTGGCCCTGATTAAGGAGGGGTTGGAGAGTGCTCCTTCCCCCAAGCCAGTCAGAATGACTGACTATGTGATAGGTCTCTGGAGGAGAATGTCACACATGATGGCAGAAGCTAGTCATAACCTGGAAGCTGGGCAAGCTTTGGTTAAACATTGGCATGACCAAAAGGCTAACATGGTTGAGTTCACTCAAGACCAGCTAGTTCTAGTTATGATCCCCACAAGGCAGAGGGCCTTGCAAGATAAATGGATGGGACCCTTCAAGGTTGTGGATAAACTTGGAGAGGTGAACTATCTGGTGGATTTGGGCAATCCCAAGGAGGCTCCCAGAGTCTTCCACACCAACCGACTAAAGGCATATGTCTCCAGGCCTGAAGTAGGAGCCTTGCTTTTAGCTTCAACAGAAGAGGAGGAAGAGAGTGAAGCTCTCCCTGATCTCCTCAGAGGCTTACCCTTGGATGAAAAGACTGAAGGAGTAAATCTCTCTTCAAATCTGACACCTGAGCAACAAGAAGAGTGCAAATCTATGTTAAATCAGTTTGCCTCTCTGTTCTCACTTTCACCAGGCTTGACCCCTTGTGGACAGCATGATATACTCACTGGTGACTGACTGCCAGTCACAAGCAGAGGATATAGAATGTCAGAAAATGTAAGGACCCACATCAAAGGGGAGGTCAAGAAGATGCTTGATCTCGGGGTAATAGAACCCTCTACTAGTCCATGGTCTAGCCCAGTTGTGTTAGTACCAAAGGCAGGATCCAAATAATTGAGATTCTGTGTGGATTATAGAGCTCTTAATGCAGTCACCAAGACTGATGCCCACCCCTTGCCAAGGACAGGTGAGTTGGTGGATAGACTTGGTTCAGCCAAGTTCCTCAGCACATTTGACCTTACGTCAGGCTATTGGCAAATAGCCCTGACAGACCATGCCAAGGAGAAAACTGCATTTTCTACCCCAGTTGGCTTATACCAATTTAAGGTTATGCCTTTTGGACTGGAAAATGCACCTGCAACATTCCAAAGGATGGTAAATCAGGTTTTGGTGGGATGGAGGACTTCTGCATGGCATACTTGGATGACATTGCAGTGTTCAGCCACTCCTGGGAAGAGCATGTTAACCACCTAGGACATGTTTTGCAGGCTCTTGAACAGGCCAATCTGACCATAAAGGCAAGTAGATGCCAGATTGGTCAGAGTAAGGTGGTCTACCTTGGGAATGAGGTAGGAGGTGGAGAAATAAGGCCTTTGCTCAGTAAGATTGAAGCTGTGCAAAATTGGACAACACCTCCTACTCAAACCCAGGTGAGAGCCTTCCTAGGCCTCACTGGGTATTACAGGAATATCATAGAGAACTATGGGACCATAGCTTCTCCACTGAATGTAATCTCCTCTCCAAAATTCCCAAAGGTCAAATGGAATGAGGAGTGCAATCAGGCCTTTGAAAACCTGAAGAAAGCTCTTTGCCAAGCACCAGTATTGAGAGCTCCTGACTATCACCAAACTTTCATTGTGCAGACAGATGCTTCTAATGTAGGTATAGGTGCAGTCCTTAGCCAACTGAATGAGAAAGGTAGGAAGCACCCCATTTGCTTCATCAGCAGAAAGCTGAAGGATCCTGAGACAAGGTGGGCAACAATTGAAAGAGAATGTTTTGCTATTGTGTGGGCACTGAAGAAGTTTAGGCCATACTTGTATGTTTCTACTTTTGTCATTCAGACTGACCACCAACCCTTGAGATGGTTGATGCAAATGAAGGGGGAAATCCAAAACGATTGAGATGGTCAATCTGCCTGCAAGGGTTTGATTTCACCATTGAGCAGAGGTCAGGGTGTCATCACCAAAATGCTGATGGTCCCTCTAGGATGTATGTCATCGACTAGAGGTATGAGATTCATCCAGGAGTGGATTAAATCCTCCTGTCCCTTAGTCTGGGGGGGGGGGCGAGTGTTAGGGAAATTTCTCTGTTAAGGCTGATTTCCCAAACCTAGTGAGTCCCCCAGCAGCCTTGCTGGATTTTTGGGGTTTATTTTTTTCTCCTGCTAAGAGTGAGACTCTTTTTCTCCCATGCTTAGACATTATTTGAGATATCCTTTGACTTTTTTATGTGTTTTATGGGCTATGGGGTCTTCTACTCCATAGGGTTTCATGTGGTTTTGGTAAGTGTGTTACACAGCACCCTCAGTGCAGTAACACAGGGGTGTCATAGTGACCCCCCAACATAGACTCCATACCCTGGGACTGACTACTGTCTCCCAGGGCATGTAAAGTCACCATTGACTTTACTAGTCTTAAATTGTGAACAGAACCAGTACAAACCATCATATTGTGGAAGTACTGGTAGGGGTAATTAGATTGCCCCTGGGTCTGTTTTTCGAGGGGGCACTGTGCAGTCCCCCCTCGTCGAGTTTCTGGCTGGTGGCAGTGGTTACCACGTGAAATATTCCACTGGAATATTTCCTATGGGATTTTCCCATTCATTTTAAACGCACCACTTTTTTTGGTGCAATGTTAAAGATACCACCGGGTTATTTATTTAATATTTATTCCCCGGTTGGGGCTTTTTGCCAGGACTCGGTTTTAAAATGGCATTTGTGTTCGCCTCTGTAACTCCAACTCAAGTCGAGCCCTTTGTTCCACTTTTTGGCGGGCTTCTCCACAGAAGCCTCCAAAAGTGGTGCCACTCTGTCTGGGTCTACAGGATGTGTGGGGGGGGGTTTAGGCACCCAGGACTGAGTTGCCTCGGCAACTCAAGTCGCACTCTTGTGTGATTGGCCCAGTGGTGAGCCGCCCGGCGCACCACTTTGCATGTTTGAGTGACAGCTGGGACTAATGAATGGGGGTTTTCTGCATAAAAACAGGGTTTTGGGGACTGGAACTTCAGAAGTGGCCACAAGACCAAAGAATCCAAAGAGGGAGAAGCTGAGCTGACCTGCAACAATGACCAGTGGAGCCCTACTGAACTGTCTCACCACTTCCCAACGACATCCTGGAGATTCTTCTTCCTCTGAACTGGTGGGGATAACCAGTTTGCCCTCTTTTCACCTTCCTGGATCGTCTTGTGGTCAAATCACCCGTGCCAAGCACCCCGGCGGCCGGATAGCCATGCTTCACCACTACCGCGAATAAAAGGGTAGTACCTTTAACCGGGAAACTCTGCGGCTGGTTTCTTCCCTGGCAGTGCAACGACCTCCAGCTCTCCTCCACTTCGAGACCTTCTCTTCTCCTGGACGAAGCACCGACTTGCACCCGCTGCCAGGAACAGCTGCCCCCGGTGGAGCTTTCTCACCATTTCAGGTACTGAGTCCCGCGTGGTCTCCCTTGCAACAGACTGTTCAAGGTGTCCCGTAAATCCTTGACTTTCTATCCTGGGGTGACTTGGGACCTGCTCACTAACTTTTTCTGAACTGATCCAACCCTTTTTGAACTATCTGCAACGACTCTTTAAAGTACTATTCAACTGTGTGATCTTGAACACATTCCGCCTTGCTCTCTCCCAGAGTGGGCCTGGCCTATGACTTTCTTGCTCCCCAGTAGACTCTGCCTTTTCTGACTTGCTCTGGTTCTCTTAAAGTGTTGGTATTGTGTATTTTCCTAATTCTGCCTTTTTCCCGCCCTTTTTAATTAACTTATTGGAGTGCCATCTTAGGTTAAGTGCTCACCTCTGTCTGTAAATAAGTGGTGTTTTAACTAAGACTTGTTCAATAAGTAATCGGGGATGTATATATATTAATAGTGACTGTGTTTGAACTTGCTTGCCGTATTAGTGTTAGTGTATTTTACAAAGTGTGTTTTTAAATAAATAATTATATACTTTTATACCCAAGCTCTGGTCAGTGTTTGCTTGTGCTATTGTATTTTAGTACCTATCTTGTATACTCTATATACTGTCTAACTCTTCTTGAGAGAAGTCTGGCTGCTCAGCCACAGCTACCAGGTAAATCTGGGTGGTACAGACTGCTACCAATTGGGTTTACTGCCAACACCTGTAGTCTTAAGCCTTTCGCAGTGGTCCCTAAGGGAACTGCACAGGTTTCTGCCTAACAGATCCCAATGGGTGCTGTAGGAACAGCAGGAAGAGAAGGAGCCCCGGGTACAGAGGTTGCTTTCTTGCTCTTCCTTCTTCGTGCCTTAGGTCTTGCCTTTGGCTCGGGTACCTGACTCACAGCCAGACCCTGTGTCACCTGTGACCTAGTGACTGCAGCAGCAGTCATGGGAAGACCATCCGAGATCAACCCCAACTCTACTAGATTAATACCTAACAGAATGTTAGCAGGGACATTGTCCTGAACCAGGACAGGAAGCTTTTGTCATGATGCCTACCCCCGGGCATCCGGATCAAGCCCATCAGCCCCAGGAGCAGGCATCCAGATATTAAATAAAACCCCAAAAGCCCCGGCTGGGGGCTGTCTGGGTTCAGTCTTGGTGCCTTAGGCGCCAGGCTCATAATAGAAATCAGTCCTGGCGCCATAGGCGCCAGGCTCATAGACTTTACTTACCTCATGCAGACCATTCTGCAAATGAATCCAAGCCAACGTGAGGCCTGGATGGGACTATTTTTCTACAGGGACTATTTTTTACTCGGGTGTGGTTCTAGGGACTTCTTACCTGGAACTACTTTGGAGGCTATTTAAACCACCCCCGAACAGCAGCACATGCTTTGTGGTGTTCTGCATCCAGCAGCGTAACGCTCACCGTGCCTGCAGTCAGCATCCAGTCTTCAGCCACGCCCGTCTTGAATCCAGAGCTCCTAGCAATAGAAGAAAGAAGAAGGAAAGGTTAGAAAACAGATATTATTTCAATCCTTACCTGAATTCCGGATCCATCACGTCTTCAAACTTGAAAAGGACATTATTCTACACGTGTCGCATCACCAGCTGTAGCGCCGCACCATACTCACCAGTCCTCACAGCATTTTTAGATCCGGCGCAGCCTCCATCATTTTCTTCGCCGAATTCCACCATCTAGGGGACAAAAGAAACATAAGGTGAGCCGAGAGAGCCAACAAATACAACCTCTCCATCATAGACGTACCTTATTAACAACCAGAGGCATTATTCTGTAACAAACCGCAACTTCTTACACCGCACCTGTAAGAAGAGAGAAGCCAGCAATTTAAATACACACATCTTTTACCGGACAGTGTTGGGTAATACAGACTCTTACCTGAATACCATTAGCTGCCACAAGACAATCTTCCCTTGGATCCAGCTGCAACCCAAGAAAGGAATGTACAAGAGTGAACATCGGACATATTGAACTCTTTGAACTTTATACTTGCGGGTTCTCGCCTAGAACCTCAGAGTCAATATTCACCCGGAACTCTTCCAACACCTTCAAACCAGTGAAGTAACTGGTATCTACGCGCCCCTGCATTCCACGCAGGATGGAGAGCTCATCATTTAAAAACATAAGGTGAGCTTACTGAAAGTGAATATCGGTGGTGATTAGTGGGGAGAACAGTGGGGTGCCATTACTAGAATCCACGGGTGGCTAAATCCCTTCCTCCACTTGCAGGAGAATACTTCTACGGGTCAAGCAGCCGAGTTTAGGCGGTCCAGTCCAGTCGGTCATCTCTGCACTACGCTTCACGTTGGAGGAGGTCGCAGCTGTCCGGGTCCGATCGATGCCCCTGTGGGAGCCAGGTGAGCGTAACAGCTTTACTGTCTTGTCTCCAATTATGAGTGTGACTAAGGCTACAGGTGATAATTTGGGAGGCCCACCAGCTAACCTGGTGGTTCTCAGAGGAGCACCTACATAGTCCTCTGGCTTGAGCAGGGTCCTGTCCACTACTGTCACGCTTGCCCCAGTGTCCCTCAAGCCAGTAGAAGGCTGGCCATTCAACAGGACACTTCTCAAAAACCTATGGGTGTCTGTGGGATAGTCGCCACTACTTCCGCGTACTGGTCCCAGGCCCCAAGGGACACTAAGGAAATCTCTACAGGAGCACCAAATGTGATCCCTGTAGAGGAGGGGATGACTGTGGCCTCCACCTCAGTCATGGGGTAAGGGTAGGTCAGGCTGACAGCCTGTAATCCAGGTGCCTTACCTTTACACTTGGAGTCACCCCTTCTGTGATCCAGAGCCCCACAATCCTAACAAGTGCCGGGAGCGCGGGGTACGGTACTGGAACCACTTGGGAGCCTACTTTGCAGCAGGTGGACCACTACTCTTATTCCCACCCACAGATGACTTATCTCCACTAGATTTTTAGGTCTTAGGAGAGGAGGGTTTAGGTTTATTCTCCTCAGACCCTCGAGAGAGGGACACTCTCTCTGTCCTTTACAGAAGTCTGTCCGGGAGGGTCCCCCTTCAGCTAACAAGCATTGAAGATCGGGATGATCCACCGGGTTGAGAACCTCTCCCACAGGAGAGTCTTCTGGTTCTTCTCCCACAGGAGTTGAAACGGGGTTTACCACTGGACCCAGCCCGTCCGGAGCATGGATCCCAATGGGTGCTGTAGGAACAGCAGGAAGAGAAGGAACTCCCTCCCCAGAGGTGGCCTTCTTGCTCTTCCTTCGTCTTGCCTTAGGCCGCGTCTTCGGCTCGGGTACCTGACTCACAGCCAGACCCGGTGTCACCTGTGACCTAGTGACCGCAGCAGCAGTCAGGGGAAGACCATCCGTGATCAACCCAACTCTACTAGATCGTTACCTAACAGAATGTTAGCAGGGACATTGTCCTGAACCAGGACAGGAAGCTTTGCTGTCTTGTCTCCAATTACGAGTGTGACTCGGGCTACAGGCGATAATTTGGGTGGCCCACCAGCTAACCTGGTGGTTCTCAGAGGAGCATCTACATAGTCCTCTGGCTTGAGCAGGGTCCTGTCCACCATTGTCATGCTTGCCCCAGTGTCTCTCAAACCAGTAGAAGGCTGGCCATTCAGGAGGACACTTCTCAAAAATCTACGGGTGTTCTGTGGGAGAGTCGCCAGTACTTCCGCGTACTGGTCCCAGGCCCCAAGGGACACTAAGGAAATCTCTACGGGAGCACCAAAAGTGATCCCTGTAGAGGAGGGGAGGACAGTGGCCTCCACCTCAGACATGGGGTAAGGGTAAATCAGGCTGACAGCCTGTACTCCGAGTGCCTTACCTTTACACTTGGAGTCAGCCCTTTTGTGATCCAGAGCCCCACAGTCCCAACAAGTGCCGGGAGTGCGGGGTACGGTACTGGAACCACCGGGAGCCTGCTTTGCAGCAGGTGGACCACTACTCTTATTCCCACCCACAGATGACTTATCTCCACTAGATTTTTGGGTCTTAGGAGAGGAGGGTTTAGGTTTACCCGACTATGACTACTTTTGGGACTCCTCAGCTTTCTGAGAGGCCCCCTTTTCTTTGTACTTGTCCTTCCCACTGGAGTCCTTAGGGGACACCCGGTGGGAGACCCACTTGTCAGCCAACCTAGCCAGCTTAAAGGGATCCAAAATGTTCTGGTGAGCAACATACTGACGCAGCTCTGGTGAACAGGCTTCAGAAAAATGCTCAAAAAACAACAGATGGGTCAATTCAATAAAGGTTTTCACTTTGTAACCATCAATCCACCCCATCATGTTCATGTGTGCAGCACTCACCCAGTCAACCCAAGGCACATTATTTCTTTTCTTAAAATCCCTGAACCTTTTAAGGTATTGGGTAGGTGTCTTGCCAAACTTGGCAATCAAAGCAGACTTCATACACTCATATTGACCCCTGTCTTCCACACTCAGCTTCAGAATACAGTCATACCCAGTTTGAGGCACTCTGCTTAATAAACACTTAGCCCAATCTCTTTTGTCAACATCATGAATTGCACAAGCCATTTCAAACACATCAATCCATTGGAGGATATCAGAACCCTCCACAAACATACCAACCAAATCTTTCATAAACTTGGTAGCTGGGGACCTGCCACTCTCAACTGGTTTCACTGAAGTCTCCACTCTAGCTTTCTCTAGCTGGATTCTCTGACATTCAGTGTCCTTGTCTTTGAGTTCAAGATCCCTATTCTTGAGTTCCATTTGCCGTGCCAGCTCTTCTTTCTTAAGCTCAGCTTCTATCTCCAACATGCGGTATTCAAAGGCCAATTTCATCCTTAATAACTCAAGTTCTATGGAATTGCTGGGGTTCGGAACAGAGGCAGCTAGGAATGGTGGCATTCCCAGAAACAGATTCCGCAGAAACCCCAGGGGCAGAGTCCTCATTGGTTGCATTCCCCCCCCTCATCAATAGTTTCACCATCAGTCTGGTATTCCACCAGGGCAGCTATCAGCTCAGAAGGATCGTCCCTGCACATCAATATCCTGGTGCTATGAGCGGTTCATTGGGTCCTAAAATAATTTCTTCCCCTACTTCAAAACTTAGTAGTCCGTATCCTCATAGACAATAACACCACAATATTTAACCTCCACAAACAGGAAGGAACCAGGTATTAGGAAGCTGAAACCATCTGGCGTTGGGCCATTCACAACAACTTCATTCATTCCTTATGCCGACTGTTAGGCAGACTAATATGCAGTACCCTTTGGGAACACCACACACAATTAAGACTACAAGTGACAGTACAAATTCTCCTTTGGTACAGGCCTGTACTACACAGTAAAGTGTTAGTGATGGCTGAGCAGCCAGACCTATCTCAAGAGTAAAGTGAGCAGTATCAATGGTTAAACAAAGGACAACAATTACTATGATTCAAACAAACACTGACTCAAGGTTTCTGAGTAAAAGAATGTACATTTATTTACACAATCATTTGTAAAATCACAATATTAATACACTACACACCACCCAATAAATTCTGGACAAGTTAAGCTCAAAATGAAGTGTGAGCTAAATGGCACTCCAGCAATTTAAAAGGGGAAGGAAAGACAAGATTATTCAAAATCAAGCAGCACCAACAATTAAGTAGGCAGGGCAATCTAGAAAAGGCTTACTACACCTAGGATTCAAATCAGTAGGCCTGGGCCAATGTTAATGGTTCAGAGTCCTTGCAGAGGATCGCACAGTTCAGCGCAGAGTAAAATACGAGAAAGACCTTTACAAAAAGAAATGGCAAATAAACCCAGCCGGAACCAAAAAAATTAAAAGCGGTCCAGTGGATTAAAGTTCAAGGTTACTAAGCCTAAAATAGTACCAAGGCTATTTTCATAGTCTGCAGCAGGGAAAAAATGGTAGGTACCACTGCCACCAGCCAAATCTTAAAGAAAGGGGAACAAAATAATGTTCCATGAGAAACAGACAAAAAGGGATAACTATTAACCCTTCCCAGTACTCTATGGAAATTAGTTTGTACTGGGTCTGTGAATTTAAAAAGACTAATAAAGTCAATGGCAACTTTACATGTTCTGGGAGACCGTAGTCAGTCCCAGAAAATGGAGTTTAAAGTCAGAAGTCTGAAAAAGACAACCCTGTGTCACTGCACTGAAGGTGCTGTGTGACACTCAGTAAAAAGATGATGTCTATGCAGTAGGTGAGGCTCCACAGTCTAAGAACACACAAAAATGTAAAACACACACAGCACAACACATGTAGGAGTGGGATAAAAGGCTCGCAATCTTACCAGGTGAAAGAATTCAATCCTAGAAATCCAGCAAAGTTGCTGAGGGACTCAGTAGGTGAGGGAAATTAGCCATTCTGGAGATTTCTCCTTAACACTGACACAACAAGTACGCAGACAGCCTCAGCAGGACTACCACAATCCCACGAATGGCAGCTTTATAGCAGTCAGAATCTTCACAGCATGTGGCCAGCCTCTTCTGGACTTCTTTGCCATAATATCCAACAAACAGTGGTAGA